>NC_066533.1:12087011-12272011 GCF_024679095.1 Eriocheir sinensis
AATAATAATAATAATAATAATAATAAATAACCAGCAACAAAAGCAACAATTCATACACGCAACAAACATCAATTTCATACTTTCTTATAACGTATCGGTGCACATAAATAACTCACCAAATGCTAACGATGCTGAAAAATCCATATAATCTTCGTGGAAATAATAACAACACCAACGATGAATGGAGCACCGCCACAACAAGAACAACAGCAGCCACGCATACCCGCAACAAACAGCAATTTCATATTTTCTTATAATGTATCGGTGCATATAAATATTTGGCGGTGCGGGCAGACGGATGAGCGATCGCCGGCCGGAGTGATGCAGTGGGTGATATACGGTGTGCGTGGCGCGGAGACTAATGACGCCCGCCTCTTTGTATGCATATCAAACTGTTGGCGTCTAGCTCGGCCGGTCTGTCTGTCTGTCCGGCTGGCTGACTGGCTGTTTGATTTGTTTAAGTGTGCGTGTGTGTGTAGGGGGGGGGGGGGGGTATGTTTGTGTGTGTGTGTGTGTGTGTGTGTGTGTGTGTGTGTGTGTGTGTGTGTGTGTGTGTGTGTGTGTGTGTGTGATTGCCTGTTTGTTTGTGTGTTAATCTCTCGGTATGTTTGTCTATATTCGTATTTGTGTGTTTTTCTATGCTTGTTTGTGCTTGTATTGTGTGTTCGTGCATCTGCTTGGTTGTCTGTTTGCTTGTGTTTGTCTCTCTCTGTCCGTCTCTATGTTTGTCTATCTGTTTATCTGTGTCTGTGTTTTTGTATGCCCATGATCTCTCTCTCTCTCTCTCTCTCTCTCTCTCTCTCTCTCTCTCTCTCTCTCTCTCTCTCTCTCTCTCTCTCTCTCTCTCTCTCTATATCTCTCTCTCTCTCTCTCTCTCTCTCTCTCTCTCTCTCTCTCTCTCTCTCTCTCTCTCTCTCTCTCTCTCTCTCTCTCTCTCTCTCTCTCTCTCTCTCTCTCTCTCTCTCTCTCTCTCTCTCTCTCTCTCTCTCTCTCTCTCTCTCTCTCTCTCTCAATAATAAATATGATGCAATTAAGCCGCTTAGTCTCGCCTTTTCTTAGTCTTGTTCTTGGAATTGCAACGATAAATCAATTAATATGCCACGCTCCTGCCTTTGTAAAAACAGCAACAACAGCCACAACAACAACAACATCAACAACAATAACACCACTACTACTACAGCACCCGCTCCCCTCCCCCCCCCAACACACACGCAGATAAATTAATTAGTTAATCGGTTAATCAATCCATCAATCAGGAAATTAATCCATTGCCTCTTTTCTCCAATATAGAGCCCACTCGTTTATATTCATTTGTCTGGCTGTCAATCAGTATATTTACCTGCCCACCCACCTGTCGATCCGTCTACCTATGCAGTTATTTATCAGCTTACGTCCTCCATCACTACCTACCCTTTCGCTTATTAATCTGTGTTCATCAATCTATGTCTATCTCTCTATCTGTCTATCTCTGCTCTATCTGCCTATCTGCCTCTCTCTATGTGCCTATCTCTGCTCTATCTGCCTATCTGCCTCTCTCTATCTGCCTATCTCTGCTCTATCTGCCTATCTGCCTCTCTCTATCTGCCTATCTCTGCTCTATCTGCCTATCTGCCACTCTCTATCTGCCTATCTCTCTATATTAATCTGTGTTCATCAATCTATGTCTATCTCTCTATCTGCCTATCTCTGCTCTATCTGCCTATCTGCCTCTCTCTATCTGCCTATCTCTGCTCTATCTGCCTATCTGCCTCTCTCTATCTGCCTATCTCTACCTGCCCTCTCGCTTATTAATCTGTGTTCATCAATCTATGTCTATCTCTCTGTCTGCCTATCTCTGCTCTATCTGCCTATCTGCCTCTCTCTATCTGCCTATCTCTACCTGCCCTCTCGCTTATTAATCTGTGTTCATCAATCTATGCCTATCTCTCTGTCTATATGTTTGCCTACAATATGTGCTTACCTATGTACTTATCTTTTTATAACAGTAAGGGAAGCAGATCAAGGGCAAAAAGAAATGAAAACACAAAAGCCCACAAATGAATATATCTACCAATCTAGTTTTATTTTTTCTTATTTTCAATCTATTTTCTTGTATTCATTTACCTGGCTATACATCAGTCTGTCTATCTAGCTATCAAACTGTCTATCTTTCCATCTATCTATCTATCAATCCATCTTCTCCTGTCGGTCTAACTTTCTGTGTCATGCCCTGCCACACTTCCTGACCGCGGTGAAAAGGTAAGGGAGACATACCAGACCATTTATAGAGTTGGAATGAGGGGCCGGGGTCAGAGGTCACGAGGGGGGGGTAGAAGGGAGGGTCGCAGGGAGAGGAGGGGGGGGGGGAGAAGGGAGGATTGCAGGGAGAGGAGGGGGGGGGGGAGAAGGGAGGGTCGCAGGGAGAGGAAGGGGGGGGGGGAGTAGGAGGGACAAGGGCGTTAGGGTCGTTTTCTCTTTGGTCAATACGACACTTTAGACTGAATTTCTTTTCTGTTGGTGAAATTCATTGTTTTTATTCTTTCATAGCTAGAAAGAAAAAAAGTATATATAAAAATGTTAAAAAATATAATTGTGTTCCCTCGAAAGCCAGTCGGCAACAAAAATCATATTTATTCATTGACTTGCTATTTTTCTATCTCGCTCCTCCTCTCTTTTCTTTTCCCTGTCAGTTAGCGATAAAAATAAGGGTAAAAAATATGTCAACAGTTAATTGTCGATTTTATGGCCGGCGCGTTATTGGGGCCATTAGCCGGTGTTCTTTTTTAAATATGCGCCACCGAGTACCATTAATGTATCGAACGGAACTAATACATGTTGCAGAGGGAAAAATAATAGGTCCAAATGAATTCACGTGTAACTGTTTCCGTACATTATTGCGCGTGCGCGTGTTATTATTATTATTATCTTCATTATTATTATTATTATTATTATTATTATTATTATTATTATTATTATTATTATTATTATTATTATTATTATTATTATTATTATTATTATTATTATTATTATTTTGATTGTTATTATTACTGTTAGTGTTGTTGCTATTTGTTGTTATTTGTGTTTCTCTCTTCCTGTTTTTTGTTTTGTTTTTTTGTTTTTTTTCCCTCGCGCCGTGGAGGGAAACTAGTCAATTTTGCATGGCGTTCCTTTCCCTTCCCTTTTATGTGTCGTCTCGTGGCCGTGTGGAGGTGTGTGTGTGATTCGTGACTCCCGTTCCTTTCAGCTTTACGAACGCCAGCAAGCCCTCGCCCTCCATTCAATTCTTCAACTCTCTCTCTCTCTCTCTCTCTCTCTCTCTCTCTCTCTCTCTCTCTCTCTCTCTCTCTCTCTCTCTCTCTCTCTCTCTCTCTCTCTCTCTCTCTCTCTCTCTCTCTCTCTCTCTCTCTCTCTCTCTCTCTCTCTCTCTCTCTCTCTCTCTCTCTCTCTCTCTCTCTCTCTCTCTCTCTCTCTCTCTCTCTCTCTCTCTCTCTCTCTCTCTCTCTCTCTCTCTCTCTCTCTCTCTGCCAAAGAAACTATCCCACAACAACAACAACAACTCTCCCTCTCTCTCTCTTTCTCTCACACACACACACACACACACACACACACACACACACACACACACGTGATCAGACCATGCTGAATGACACACATGCATATCCACCCATGAATTGCAGGGTTATTTTTTCACTAACACATTATTTCTCTCGAGCGTTACACACGGAAGGACCGCGCGCCCATAAACTACAGAATTCATTATACAAAAAAAAACGCATCAAATATATTATACGACAAAGAATTATATGCAACATTCGGCCCTTAAAAAAGACATATGAACACAATTAACAAGGTAGGTATTCTTGCTCTTTAACCTAATATAAAGCGAACACATGAAGTTTAAAGACAAAAAAAAACAAATAGACTAATAGAAAGAAAAAAGAGAATATATAGACCAAAGTTATGAGGTCACTCACTATATATTTATCAAGTAGCCTAGAAGCTGCCCTCCGCGGTCTGCAACGTAACTAAACAGCTGTCTGGGGCAATATTAATTATTTGAAACTCAAAATCACCTATGAGTCATAACTGACCTTTGTCTGCTGATGAATGACAAGTAATAATAATAACAATATCACCCAACATGAAGAGTGTGTGTGTGGGTGGGTGTGGGCGGAGTATTAAATATTGCTTTAATAATGAACATATACTAAACATGTTAATTGACAAAAGAGATGCTGGAGTGCACATCAATTTTACGTACATAAACATGGAGAGAGAGAGAGAGAGAGAGAGAGAGAGAGAGAGAGAGAGAGTATTTCTTTCGTCGAGGGCTTAGCAATATAAAGAGAACGGGAGACATGATAGCGTATTTAGAGTGACATTCATTTCCTTTTATTCCTCATCAAATGTTTTCGGTGTTTTTTTAAACTTTATATTTTTTCTCTTCATTTTTGGTCTAACAGGTATCTTCTCTTCAATGAGACTAATAGTTAATTAGTGGAGCTGATAAAATAGTTAGATGTAAGATTATATATATATATATATATATATATATATATATATATATATATATATATATATATATATATATATATATATATATATATATATATATATATTTGTTTACTAGTTTATTTTTTTCTTTCTTTTCTTTTCTTTTCTTTTTTTCTTTTCTTCTTTGATGTTTTCTTTTCTTCTTGTTCTTTTCTGCGTTTGTATAATTTTCTTTTCTTGATGTTCTTATTTTCATCCCCCTCTTGTGATGTCCTTTGGTCCGGGTGAGCCTCTTTCACCAAGGAAGAGACCCACTCGTCACTTTCTTGGTGTTAATGAGAGCCGAAAATGTAGAGGATGACTTTTTCCTTTTTAAGATGTGTTTCTATCGTATTCTTTTTTTTCTGGTGTTCTTTTTTCTGTATTTTCCTTGTGCTGGTTTTCTCTTTCTTCATTTTCCTTTTCCTGGTGTTGTTTCTATATCGGGTTTTGTTGGTGCCGTATCCTGCTACAGACGAGTCTCCTTCACCCCAGAGAAGCCTCGCCCGTACCAACATACCACACCAAATGCCTGTATGCTAGATTATTATATATATGCTTTGTTGTTATCGTTGTTGTTGTTGTTGTTGTTTTCCCTTTGTTGATGTTGTGTTTCTGTGATCTTTTTCCTGCTATTCTTTTTCTGCATTATCCTTTCTCCGGTGTCATTTTTCTTTATTTCCCGTGTGCTGGTGTGGAGTATTTGCATCGCCTTTTCGTGACGCGGTATCTTGTTACAGCCGAGTCTCCCTCACCCCAGAGAAGGCTCACCCGTGCCAACATACCACACACCAAAGTCCTTATTCCTAGTTGTTCGCTTTGCTAATGTTGTATTTTGTATGCGATTTATTTTTCCTGGAGTTCCTTTTTTCTGTATTATCCTGTCTCCGGTGTTATTTTTCTTTATTTGTCGTGTGACAGTGTTGTGTAGAGTATCTACATCGCCTCTATCTGGTGCCGTATCTTTGTCCTTTGTCGATAAAAACACGTCGCAATAACTCTTTGTCCTTTCTTTGCTTCCAAAACGTTGATTCCTTTGTCGAAAAAACTAAACCATCTCAAAACCATGCATGCATATTTTCCTTTCTTTGTTTCCAAAATGCTGATTCCTTTGTCGATAAAAACACGTCGCAATAACTCGTTATCCTTCCTTTGTTTCCAAAACGTTGATTCCTTTGTCGATAAAACTAAACCAACTCAAAACCATATTTCCCTTTCTTTGTTTCCAAAACGTTGATTCCTTTGTTGATAAAAACACGTCGCAATAACTCGTTATCCTTTCTTTGTTCTCAAAAAGTCGATTCCTTTTTCGATTGAACTAAGACATCGCAACAACTCATTTTCCTTCCTTTAAAGGTCAGTATCCCACCCCGACATTTACGTCAGGGTCAGCATCCCACCCCAACATTCAAGCTGGGGTCAGCATCCCACCCCA
The DNA here is from genome assembly GCF_024679095.1 of Eriocheir sinensis. NCBI lineage: Eukaryota > Metazoa > Arthropoda > Malacostraca > Decapoda > Varunidae > Eriocheir > Eriocheir sinensis. The sequence goes on from NC_066533.1 coordinate 12,092,959, forward strand.
ATATTCAAGCTGGGGTCAGCATCCCACCCCGACAGTTAAGTCAGGGTCAGCATCCCACCCCAACATTCAAGCTGGGGTCAGCATCCCACCCCGACAATTAAGTCAGGGTCAGCATCCCACCCCGACAGTTGAGTCAGGGTCAGCATCCCACCCCGACAATTAAGTCAGGGTCAGCATCCCATTGAGAGCCCAAAATGTGGATGATGACTTTTTCCTTTTTAAGATGTTGTGTTTCTATCGTATTCTTTTTTCCTGGTGTTCTCTTTTGCTGCATTTTCCTTGTGCTGGTTTTCTCTTCATTTTCCTTTTTCTAGTGGTGTTTCTATATTGGCTTTTCTTGGTGCCGTATTCTGCTACAGTTGAGTCTCCTTCACCCCAGAGAAGGCTCACCCATACCAATATACCACACCGAAGGCCTTCATGCTGGATTTTTGTATGTGTTTTTGGTTTATTTTTTACTTTTTCTCATTTGTGCTTCTATCTTATCTATTTCCTGGAATTCCTCTCCTGTATTATCCTATTTCTGATGTTCTTGTTGTTCATTTTCCTTATTTTCGGTGTTATTCATATGTAATATCCCTGTCGTGGAGTTGTTCTGAAATCGCCTTTCCTTGGTGCAGTGTGCTGATACGACTGAATCTCCTTCACCCCAGAAAAGACCCGCCCATACCAACACACAACACCAAACGCACTCCCCTCCCCCCGTCCCCTGGACACTCGGGATCTACGGCACCGCCATGGACGCCCCGAGGGAGCCGGGACGCCCTGCCGGAACCCCTGAGCCCCGCGACGCTCGCCAGGGAGACCTTGGGCTCCCTGACTCTCCCCAGCACCGCCGAGGCGGGGGAGGGCGGGAACTCCAGACAACTGCAGAACAACTCCAGACGGGAATATTAAATTAATCGTAAACACCGTGACGGCGCAAAAGCTACGTTTGTAGAGTTTGGGATGGCAGGACGCCGGCCGAATGTTTTCGGCGCGGCATCCGTTTCCCTTTTTGTTTCTGATTCATCTCATTGTTTTTTGAGAGAGAGAGAGAGGAGACCATATTAATAGGTTTAAATGCTTTTGTAATGCTTTAATCAGTTGATATTGTTGTTATTACCAATATGTATATATTATCTATCTACTCCCCCACCCTTCACCCCCCCACTCACATTGTGTGCGTATATACTCTCTCTCTCTCTCTCTCTCTCTCTCTCTCTCTCTCTCTCTCTCTCTCTCTCTCTCTCTCTCTCTCTCTCTCTCTCTCTGATAACGTGTGACCTTGCTAGGCCTAATGGTAGTGAAGACATCTGGATCAGTGTATAATGTTGAAAATTACCCTCAGTTATAATTGGTTGCGTCTACCGACACCCTAAAGCCCCCAAGAAACCTTTGACTACATACACGAGACCTTGAGAAATATGTGCCTGAAAGCAAATGTTTTTATATGCTCGGTGACTTAAATGATGATTTACTATCTAACGGCAACAAAATAAGTACCATAATAAGTATAAATAAATTACACCAGATTATTGACAGACCTCTCCGTGTCACCCCTCAGTCAGCCACACTTCTAGACATCATTGTTACTAACAAACAGGACACAATAATACACAAAGACATGATACCTCATACTATAGCCGACCATGACCTTATAAGAGCTACGGTTAACATCACTAAACCTAAACGCAAGCCGGAAATGTGAACTTTTCGTCATCTCGGGGCTTGCAGCAAAGACATGTTCTGGGATACCTTAATAAGCGCTGCTCCCGCCCTAAATGAAATTCCCTTTACAGACAACGTGGCCATCCAGGTACACACCTTCACGTCTGTACTCTCAAACTGCTTGGAACAATGCACTCCTTTTGTCACCAAAATAAGCCTTTTGCCCTCTGGATTAACGACGAAATTCACTCAGCTATGTCAGCACGAAACACCCTTCAAGCGCGCCTAAAACAAAATCGAAATAATGCTGAATTACTAGAGCAATATAAACACCAACGAAATAGAGTAAAGTCACTACTGCGTAATGCTGAACAATCATATTACCGAGAAAAAATCTACGACAGTAGAGGCAATTCAGCGGCCACATGAAAAATAACAAAAGACATCACACCCAACAAAAAAAACTAATAAGAATAACTTCATAAACGAACGTGAAATGGCGGATAAATTAAATCAACTATTTGTTAACGTGAGGGAACGCACCTTCCTAACAACGCAGAACAATCTCAATATTACAAATCAAAACCGTATTATCCCCCAAGAAGATGTAAATCACAATCATCTTTTCAGGCCCAGCCCCGTAGACATGAACACAGTCATTATGAACTATCAAAACCTAAAGAACATTAACTCAGCCAGTTCAGATGGAATTACACTTCGGTACATCCAAGATTCACTGTCATTTACGATCACATACATTATTACAATCATCAACACATCGATTGTTAGAGGAAAATTCCCTACCATGTGGAAACACGCTACCGTCATACCTATCTATAAAAACGGAGACTGGGGGAACGTAAACAATTATCGGCCAATATCACTGTTACCCATTCTCTGAAAGATATTAGAGAAAATTGTAGCCCAACATATGACTACTTTCCTAGAGTCTAAGAAACTTCTCTCTAACACTCAACACGGCTTCAGACCTAAACTTTCAACAGAGACCGCCCCTACCATAGTTACAAATAAACTATACAGAAATATGAATGAGAAGAAATTATCGCTATTAACGTTGTGCGACCTATCAAAAGCCTTCGATAGCGTAAAACACGATATCTTAATAGATAAACTACTCAAGGTCAATATAGACTCTTCTTGGTTCCGTGACTATTTACTTGATAGAAGTAAAAAATTCAAAGTCAATAGTACCACGTCTACGACTTCACCAATAAAATACGGAATTCCTCAGGGATCAGTATTAGGGCCAATTCTTTTCACCATTTTTGTCAACGACCTTGCTGAAGGGATACATGGACGCGAGATAGTACAGTACACAGACCACACGCAGTTCATGAACACTGGTACAGTTAATGCGCTGCCTGACCTCATCATGGCGGCACAAGCGACCTTCTCACTGGCCAGGGAATACTTTAATAAAAACGGCCTATTGCTGAATACTAATAGAACCCAGTGTCTTTTTATTGGAACCAGGTTAGTCATTAAACAAATCCCCCAAAACGCCACTCACATCTTTGACAACACTCCCATCACTCCTAGCAAACATATCAAGAATCTTGGCGTTTATATGGACTCCCACTTGACGTTTAACATACATATAAACGAAACCCACAAGAAAGTCATTGGAACTCTACTATTTATAAACAGAATTAAAGATAACTTTGATAATGTAACACGTAAAATAGCTATCGAATCGCTCGCTCTAAGTATCATCCATTATTGCCTACCGGTGTGCGGCACTACAAATAACACGGTTAAAACCACAATACTGATGAAACTAACAAAGATACACAAAAGAAAAGAGAGAAAAAATGGTTTCATTAGTTGGTTTAAACTGCCAACCCTGAACCAAACCCATAAATTATAACGACGCAAAAAAAAAAAAGTATAAGTATAACAGTATAAAGAGAGAAAGAGAAAATAAAGAGAAATGAAAGCAATTGGACTCAAGTACTCCGAGGTTTTGAAAATGGAAAATGCTGAACGAAATGAATAAACAGGTTAAGAGGATTGGTCAGAAAGAGAGTGGCATGCATTATTATTATCATTATTATTATTGTTATCATTTTTATTATTACTATCATTACTATCATTAATCATGGCAGTAGAAAAACGATTTGAAGGTATTGGCTGTAATGAGTCTAGGCGTGATGGGTGGTGGGAGTGAGGGTGTGATGGTGTGGTGATGGTGTGGTGTGAGTGAGGGTGAGAGGTGATGGGGAGGGGTGTGAGGTGATGGGGAGGGGTGTGAGGTGAGGTGAGGAGGTGCGGTACGGGGAAGGGATGTGAAGTGAGAGGGAAGAAGACCATCACTCACACCTTTTAATTACTGTAAGTGTTCAAGTTGGTCGCTAAAGTTTATGGCATAAATCTTTGAGAGAATGACGACCACGGTGAGGCATGACGGGGCGACGAAGAGGAGGAGGAGGAGGAGGAGGAAGAAGGGAAGAAGGAGATCAGAAGACTCGAGCAAACTGATATAACAATGACCAAAGGAACATGCACTGTCTGTTGAGGATATTAGTTCCTGCGAAGTTATAAATCAATCGGCGCGGGGAAAGACTAATAACCGAGCCTTCAAGTACAAGTTTTCAAGGACGAGTGGGCAAGTTGCAACACACACTCGCCAGACACCTTCCTCCTCTTTTATTGTGTCTGGGATGGCCGCCTGGCAGCTCTTGGTAATCGGTTTTTCTTTTTAGAGTGCAATGAAGCGCGGCGTGTCTGCTCAGTGCCTGCAAGGACGTGGGCGAGCAGGTGAAAGACAAGCAAGTGGTAGGCGTTATCACGGGCCAGTCTGTCATCACGGAGTACCGGGTTCCTCAAGTGACGGGTGAAGCCTCGGTACATCTCGGCATAACCTCACGTCATCACGCAATGGTTATCCCTAAAAAAAATGTTGCGTTCGTTTAGAAAGTAATATAAAAGTAAGTTATTGTTTCAGGAAAGTATTAAGCATGGATAATGGCAAAACGACTACCTTATTAGCTCCATGCGTGGTGGTAAGCACGGGACCGGAGCAGGTGACGCAAGATATATATCACTGCGCTGGCTCAATCAAAATTCCAGATGTCAGCGTGCACACCAAGACATCCCAGACCCTCCGTGGGAGCCTGTCTTATCAAACGCTTTAGGGTCGCACAACCAATACTTCCAAAGGTCACAGGGGATATATTCAATTCTCATGAGTGTTTTTTTTACATTCATGATGCAGAAGTCTTGTCAAACTATCACTAAACTCAAAAAACTACCCATGGATATAATCAACACAACCTCTACGAAAGCCTTATCTAATGTGTGGGTGGGAGGGGGGAGTGTACGCCCCGGAATGTTTGAGAATAAGGACTTAAGGCGCCGTCAAGCCGAGGTGGGCAAGGGACCGCCACCGCTGACGCAGACACACCGCATCTCTGCATTACGCGGAGCCCGAACGTCTATTTGCACACCGCGGCGACGGACAATATCTCAGCGACGCTACGTTCGCGGGCACTGCTCCATCCCGGCCCGTGTCTACGCATCCCAACGAGGGCGGTATTTTGGCATGAATCTGACGCATGAGAAATTACCGACGCAAAGCAAGACGACGCATAAAATATCGCTGACTCCTCCAATAGTTTGCTGAAGCTAATAACTCTTTGCGACCCCCCCTCCTCCCTCCCCTCACCTCTCTCTCTCTCTCTCTCTCTCTCTCTCTCTCTCTCTCTCTCTCTCTCTCTCTCTCTCTCTCTCTCTCTCTCTCTCTCTCTCTCTCTCTCTCTCTCTCTCTCTCTCTCTCTCTCTCTCTCTCTTAACATGGCGCTATTAAAATGTATGACAACAGTTTAAACCCACCAATGAAATAATAATAATAATAATAATAATAATAATAATAATAATAATAGCGAAGTCAGCCATTAACACCCTACTGATAAGAGAGAATGTTCGAACTTATATAATCTTCCTCTTCCACCTCCTCCATCCCTTCCTTCGTCTTCCTCCACCTTCTCTAGCTACAACTACTACCATTACCATTAATATTTATCCCTCGTTCCACTCTTTTACTATTCTTTCTTTCCGTTAACTTTTTCCCCTGTATCTTTCTCCTCTTTCTCTGCGTTGTATTCTTCTTCAGTATCTTTTTCTTCCCTCCTTTATCCTTGTTTTCCCTCTTGACTCCTTATTTTCGTATCTCTTCTCTCTTTCCCTTAAGTTTTCCTCTGTATCTTTCCCTTCTTCCTCTTCGTGATACTGAAGAAGAAATGAAGGTGAAGAAAACGGGAATATTTAGAGGGTGACTACAATACTCATCCTTTCCTCATTTTCCTTTCCAAATTCTTGTTTTCCCCCTGACTCCTTTTCTTCCTCTCTCTTTCCTCTTTTTGTTAGTTTTCCTTTGTATTTTTCCTCTCTTCTTCTTCGTCCCTCTACTCATTTTCTTTGTTTTCCCTCCCTTATCCTTGTTTTCCCTCTGACTCCTTTTCTTCCTCTCTCTCCTTTGTGTTTTTCCTCTCTTCCTCTTCGTCCCTCTTCTCCTCTTCTTTATCTTCCCTTCCTTATCCTTGTTTCCTCTCTGACTCCTTATCTTCCTCTCTATCTTTCCCCTCCTCCTCCTCCTCCTCCAGCCTTTACGAGGGCAGGGCGGCTCACAGAACACATAAAACGATCCATTCATTCTTGGCACTCGTCTTCCTCCTCCGCCTGCTCCTGTTTGGACATGCATGACAGACAGCCCGTAAGGATCTCTCTCTCTCTCTCTCTCTCTCTCTGCTTGCTTATGATTGCTGTTGTTGTTCCCGTGGTTCTTGAATTGTCCAAGTTAGTAGTCTATTTTATTTCTCTATATTTCCATTTATCATTCGTAGTTTCGTGAAAAAAGGGTGTGTGAATATACTATTTTTGGCCTCTCACTTCTGAAAAAATGCTGAGTAAGACTGGCAGACGACAAGCCGTGTGTGTGTGTGTGTACGTGTATGTGTGTGTGTGTGTGTGGGAGAGGTGGTGTAAGAGAATTTCACACACACACACACACACACACCTGCCCTCTGTCCATCGTATGAGTAGGCCTACCGGGTGTCTGACGTCCACTGGCATGCGTATCGTCTCCTGATGTGTGTGTGGGTGTGCTGTGAGGTCGTAGTCGTACTCAAAGATCCGTAAATATATAACTCCAAGCTTAAAGCGAGGAGAGTACTATAATAGCTGGTGATCGCGAGTCTAGCACGTGATTAGAGCAAGGTGAAAGACTGAATGACGCAGACACACAATAAAGGGGAAGTGAGGCTGAAGCGGAAAGGATATCTGGCTCCTCGTGTTGGCTCCAAAACGAGTCACGTTAAGTCCTTTCAAATATCATCTTTCTCCTTTTTCTTTTCATCCTTTACCTTTGACAATATAGTGGCGGTAGTAATAATATAAGTTGAAGTAGTAGTGGTAGTAGTAGTAGTAGTAGTAGTAGTAGTAGTAGTAGTAGTAGTAGTAGTAGTAGCAGTAGTACTAGTAGTAACGTTAGTAGTAGGTGGTGGTGGTCTATTGCTCCAAGTCACGTCCACACGCCACACCAACACTCCGCTGACACCAGACGGCTCCACTAGGCCTACCACAAGCCACAGTCCAAGCCCCACAAAAGAAACAAGCGCTACAGCGAGCCTAAGTACACATATAGCCCGCGGAAGCAAGATGATCCGTGAAGACAAAACCTCCTCTCGCCTTCTCCTCCTCCTCCTCCTCCTCCTCGTCTTCGCTATGTACTCCTTCTTAACATCCTCATATCACGTGTATTTCACCGACACGACCCTAATTAGACATCTTAGCCAACTTGTACAAGGACGCAACAATTTCCTCTATGCCCTCGCTCGGCTTTTCCTTCCCCTCCCTCATCTCACCGTGCCTCTCCTCTCCTCTCTTGTTCGTCGTTTCTCTGCTCCCTCCCTGCCGCTCTACCTCGTCATTCCCATCCCTCTGCACCTCCCTGCCTCGTGTCACCCATCCCCTGCTACACAATGTCCTCCTGACTCCCCTCCCCTCCCCTGCATTGTCTACCTCTCCCTACCAGCGCCCCTGTTTCCATATAACATCTTCCTCCCTCCCTCCCTGACACCTTCCTGCCTCCCCATTCACCCGCCCACGTCCCTCCCTCGCCTTCTTCCCTCGTCTCGCAGCCTCGGACCATCGGGTGAGGCTCCTGTGATGCATTATCCGCCGTCCTTTGTACCGGGAAACTAGATATCTTCCTCTCTCCCTCTCTCCCTGCCTTCGCCCGGGGCTCACTCCTTTTCCCTTGTTACCTCTGTGTGTGGAGCGTCAACTTTCAGAGAAGTTCCGTGGAGTGGCTAATGAGCATCAAGTTAACACACACACACACACACACAAACACACGCGCGCACACACGCCAGATATCCCGTTCGTCACTCGGTATTTTACATGAATCCAGCGTTATGCAACAAACATTTTCACCGGTGGAGCTAATCTGGGTGTTGTTATAAAAAAAATTCCCAAGCCGAGAAGAGAATCTAATTGACACTGACGGCGAGGTTGGTTTGAAGGCGTAATGAGCCACACATAACACTAGTCCCATAAACCAGATTAGTCTGTGAAAAGTAAATTAATTATCCACTTACCTGATTCTTCTCCAGTCCACGTCAGTACAGTATTACCACTTCCTGAGCGAGGCTTTCTTTCAATCACTTGGGCCAGGAAGTATTTTGGTAACACTGCAACTGTCTACACACCGCGGCAAATGCTCTTCAGTCTTTCTTGGAGACTTAATTAAACCTTTACTGTGATGTTGAAACAGCTTACCACACTGAATGACCACAAGTTTTTTCTTCTCTAAAATCCAAACCAATATATATATTCCATGGGAAAATAAAAGAGTAGATTAACTTTAGTCCACTGGTTTATTAAGCCAACCACAATGAGTCTTTTTGTTCACTAATACTAGTATAACACGTTTTCATTTACACCACATATCCACTGAGACAAGGCAACCAGAACACACATTCCACTTATACAACACGCTCTGCCACTGAAACAAGGCAGGCGAACACAGATTCCGCTTCCACAGCTCGGTCTATATTTTAACACAAGTATCACAAAATGAGACACCTACGGACCCCCCTTCATCCCCGCGCCCCGCCCACTACTCCGTCCACCGCAAGACCTGTTCACCACAACAAAATTTCGTCCACTAATATGTGCCTCCACCCCGCCGAGTACCACTGCACCACTATATTTTTGTGGCATGAAGCACACAGATCAAGGATGGACTATGGTATTACTGTACAAGAGATCCGTGCGTAAACCTCACCTTTGTCTGCGGAGATCCAACAGGTAGTTCAAGGGTGAAGCTGGCTCCGGACGGGGCGGGAGCGGGCGGGCGGCTCGGCCGGTCAAGTGCGAGCCCTCCCGTCATCCTGTGTAGCCATTAATAGTTTGCCTTCTATGCATGCCTTGAAAAACTCATTTTTACCGGTCTTCCCGTTTCTAATATCTAATTTGGATAACTCACTGTTTACTCAAAACAAAATAAGGATGTGAGGGCGATGGGAGAAGGGAGGTCAGACAAGTCACGTATAGTGGTAAAGATGAGTCGGGGGAAAATGGACACACCTCGCTAATATAATTATATAAGCAAGAACTTGCTGTTAGGGGCATTACAAAACCTATATATACACCAAACAATAAGAATTCTCAACAAGTCAGTCTTTTCGGCAAATCAAACCTTCCCGACGAACCGTAGTCTCTCCTCGACTACTAGTGATGTCACTGAGTCTGACGCCTCTGAGTCTGTGCTGCCCTAGCATCGAGGTGCCGAATCAGACTTAGGAGGTTTTCCTTGGCTGACATGAAGCGTCGATAGGACTGAAGTCTTTGGGTCAGGCGTACGTTTATGCGGTACAATTCGTACATACATTGAGTGGCATGGGGAGAGGACTGGCGTGTGGGCGTGGGGGCGCCCCCGCCGGCTGGGTGCGGCGGCCGCCGCTGAGTGGCGCGGAGACTTGGCCGCCACCTCATCGGCCTCACGACAGCAGTGGGTGGTCTTGAGCACTCGGCCTCAGGACGTAGCCCCGGGAGTCGTGTGGCTTTGAGCCTTGGGCCACCACTCGGCCCAGGCTTAGGAGGCGAAAGCCGGGGTGGTGAACCTTCCTGGGGGTCAGCAGATGCCGGCAGCGGCATGTTCAAGTCATGTCCAGCATCCTCAGCACTGCCGCTAGCTGTAGGCATGGTCTCGCCCTCGCCAGCACCCTCAACACCGCCGCCAGCTGCAGGCATTATCCCGTCACCGCCAGCATCCTCAGCGACGCCACTGGCCACGGCCAGGCTCGGGATTTCCCCACTCATCGCAGCAGAGACCTCCCGCGCCCGGACCTGAGGTGAAGCAAACCACACACACAATCTTAATGCCCGATATATGATGACTCATGCCTGTCAAGTCTTACGTTTTTTGCGTAAGTCTTACGTAATTCCGCTTGCGATGTGAGGTTTTTTTAATGTTTGTTTTAAACAATTTGAAATATATCTTACGCACCATATTTAAATTTATGTGAGCGTGCTGAGTTACGGTTAAACTGTGTGTGTGTGTGTGTGTGTGTGTGTGTGTGTGTGTGTGAGGAGGGGGTACCTCGTGCACCCTGCTCGAGTCCGTCGGAACGGGCGCGTCACTCATACTAACTCCTCTCCTGCCCTCACCCACGTAGGTAAGAAACCCAAATTCCCCTTTTCAAGTGTTATATATATGATTCCCTTTCCTGTATTTATCTATGGATATATATATATATATATATATATATATATATATATATATATATATATATATATATATATATATATATATATATAATTCAAGAATTGACTCACTCGCTCTCCTCCCCTCACCCACGTAAACAGTACTATTTACAAGAACCTTTGTAAACAGTACTGTTTTTCATTATGTGGTGTTCATACTGCCATGTGTTTACATTGTTTTCATTCTGCATTTGTTTTGAAACAAATAAATATTGAATGACAAAAAATATGGTTTTCTTATGGTTTAATTGCCGTTTTATACACAAACTTATGGTCTCTAACGCAAAATCTTATGGCAAGACACCACAGCAGCTTGACAGGTATGGATAAGTGATCACATATTCTAGGCCTCTAGGGCAAAATGTTGGTCATCGTGTATTACCTTCACAGCACACCAGGCCATCGTGTGAGCACCACGGGCCGGGGTTCCGTGGGAAGCTTCCCTACCGTGCAAGCCGCAGCAGGAGACTGGCGCTCGCCGCTCGGGAACTTTGTGAGCTTGTGACTAAGCCGCCACAGTCAGACACGTTCCCTTCACGTCTAGCCGAGGATCAGAACTCGTTCGCTTCTCGCCAAGACTAAGCGGGACGCGTCTCGTACAAGTTTGCGGTAAGTTGCAAACATTCTATATTGCAGTGTTGCCATTCCAGCGATTTTCCCGTTAATCTGGATATTTTGGGTTATGATCTAGCGAGGAAAATTGCCACTAGAGGTCATAATAATATAATAATATACCAACATATACTGGCAAAACTACAGAAATAATAGACCGACACTGGCAATACTGTCCCTTTCCCTCCCTGGCCTATTCGTGTCTTGACCTGTATGAGACACGTCCCGTATTCACCCTTGCGTATTCGCCTTCAGCTTCCAGTACACTACAATTCAGTTTGCCACCCTCCGCGGTTACGTGCTTACGTTCATAAATTTGAATTGCTCATTCGTCATGTATTGAAACTATTCAGTATGTCCTTAAGCCACAGAATAAGTATACACTCAAAAGTGTAGAATAGTGGCTCGATCAATGATCCAGACATGAAAGATTGGCTTAATGAAAAGAGCAAGGGAGTGGTGAGCGCGCAGCACGTCGCCATTGCATCACTCTTGCTGCTTTTGTAATAGATATGTAATGTAAATTTTGTTGTAGAATTATAGTTTCAATGAAAAATGTACTACATTCTAGTTAAAATGCCTATTTAGAGATTTTTGAAGGGTAGAATTATTGTAGTAATAAGATTAGCGATTTGGTGACCTAATCTATCGATTTAGGGTGCAACTAGCGGGACTGAAAATTCTATGGCAACACTGTAATCTATAGTGTAGATTTATCAACGGGTTGTGTGGACAGGATGGAGGAGGAGAGAGGCCTATAAGAAAGTGTTTTCACGCACCAAGCATGCAATACTCAAAAGTTTACCTGCACCATGCAACTGAACAGCCTCATACATTTTTGCCTCATTTCGATAGAGGACTTGTTCGTGTGTGTACAGCAGAACACAACTCCCGCAACGGCCTACCACAGCCGTTCTGCTGTTCGCGCTCCGCCTTCACCGAGCGTCGGGGGTTCCATCAAGCACTCTCCCATGATCCCAACACCCCTTCCCTCCTGCCTCTGCCTCCTACTTCTTGCTTCCTGCCTCCTATCAGGTCTTGTCACACCACGCAACAATTGAGATTTGTTTATTAACGAGTTACATTTATACCTCCAGTGGTTAAATAAGAGCTAAATTTCTAAAGATGCCTTTCCACCCCACAAAATGGTTACTGTAATTAAGCCAAACTCAACTTTATATATACTTCAAAAAGGTTATAAATCAAAAAGGTTATAAATTCATGTAAAAGTATGACTAGAAAGACTAGTGGAATTACATGAAATATTCTGAAGCAAAATAACGTCTAATAAATCACCAATTTATGTGGAGTTGGCTTACAGTGACAGCACCACTGATGCACTATGACTGTGAACACTTCCAGTAAACCACCAAGAAAATTTGATGAGATGGAATGCGTAATGTAATGAACCTCATAAAAACTACGAAGTGAATGATGACAACAGATCAACATTCATTAACTACGCCAGGCAGCTCCAGGAGGCAACCCGCCGTCCGTGGCCTCGGCAACACACCGCACCGCACCGCACCGCACCAATGTCTCGACGAGCCGCCGCGGCAGGGGCGTGTCTGGGGCCGCGCAGGAACAAGGGGGAGAAAATCAATGAGAAGAGACAACTAAAACTCACCCGAATCTTCAAACTAATGAGGAACTTTCAAACCATCAAACGTTCTTAGTCACCTAAACACAAAGAGCCAATTAACGTTCCTGCACGGGGCGGGGCGCCGCCCGCCACCCGGGGAGTGACACACGCCTGCCCTCTGATCGGATTTCGAGAAACAAGTCAAGTAAAAGCGAGAGCGCAATAATAAACCAAAATATCATATAACAAATAACATTGTTATAATCCAACGAACGTATACGAGGCAGCAATTTTTGCAGTAGTTTATATCACCACTTCAATCCAAACTATTTTATCTATTATTATTTATCTATTATTATTATTATTTATCTAGTAGTAGTAGTAGTAGTAGTAGTAGCATTATCATCATTAAAACTACTCTATTAAGTACAGAGGGAATGACTGACGATTACTGCAAGTACTTCCCTCCCTTGGCCCTGCATGGCGTCGGTGTTCCCAGCGTCACGAGGACAAGGCTCGCCTCCATGGCAGGACCAAAACACCAGGTAGCTGGAAACGAGATATACTTTGACAACATTGGAGACTCCAATGTCTTCAAATTATATTCCTCAAAACTCCAACCACTACATTGATCATTTGCTTGGCGGCGAGTGGCTGCTGCTTGCTGGAGTGTATTTATCTTGTCCACGTCAACGTCCACCACCAGCACTGATGATCATGATGATCCCCGCCACGCCATACAAGGGCTAACCCACCAGCCTGATTACCCGATGCACCGGAAACCATAACAATTGTGCAGATGAATGCTTTTGCTCATCGTGGCATCGCTGCCCCCAATACGTCTCAAGACTTGTGCCTCACCGTCGCCTTGGTTCAGGGCTCCCTGCAAAAGGTTTAACAAGGATACTATAGGACTGTCTCATTAGCAAGCAAGAAAGCGTGCCTTGTGCAGCCCACTCGGTATCCTGTGCAAGACAAACCTACTCATCTTCCTTGTGGCTCCTGGGTCGTCGCCAGGCCACACGCCACCTTCACCCCTCCTCCAGGCCCAGCAGCACCAACCCTTCCCGCTACTCGCGGCCCACCAACACTTGTTCTCCGGTGACTGCGGCATCCAGGTGACGCAGGCCGTCGCCGCCTGGGAGAGGTACGGCGTGTTGCTGGTACAGGGCTGCAGGGCCTTCGGCGGGAGTGTGCTGACTGCTCCTTATCACCGTGTTCTCTCCGCGCAGGTAGATGAGGGTGGCCCGCACCTTGTCCACCACAGTCAACAGGTAGACTGGCTGGAGGCGCGGGTGGCGTGCCAGGGCGTGGTGCCGGGACTGGCTGGCGTACTTATTCTCGGCGCCCTGGTGAGTGCCGCGCCAAAACGTATCACATGAATGAATAAATTGTGTGTCTTGCATACTTGGCAAGAGAGACTTCTTTCCATTTCATTACATAATAATGGCAAGAAACAAAAGATTCTAACTCCTCGTACACAGTGACGCTGCATGAACTAACCTACAGTGAGGCAGTGCGCGGAACTCACCTGGAACGGCAGGTGGAAGCGATTGGAAAGGGCCTCCAGCAGCCGTAGACTGGTGGCCACGATCGCCTCCTCCGCAAGGCTGCCTCGTCCAGCGAGAAAAAAAAACATTGTTAAAGTGCTCAACCGTCCCACTTCTTATAGCAAGGTGTTGTAAAGCTGAATGTTCTTTACATTCAACGATGTAGTGCTCCACTGAGAAACCAGTGTCCAAAGAAAGCAATATATATATATATATATATATATATATATATATATATATATATATATATATATATATATATATATATATATATATATATATATACACAGTTATATATATATATATATATATTATTAGCTATCCCTGCGTGGTTATATCAGTGGACACGGCGCAGCAGCCAAACACATACGCTTTATCTAAAAGAGTCGTTCGACCAAGACGTTGACTCACCTGAAGTACTTAGGCATGAGCAGAGGAACAGCTGACGCGGCCAAGGCGCCGTGAATGATCATGAGGGCCCCGTGCAGAGCTGCGGCGGCCAGGAGGGACGGGCGAGTCTCCAGGGGCCAGGACTCCACCAGCACCACCTCCATCAGGAAGTCACAGCAATCCGTAATCTGCAGGAGATGGAGGGAACATGAATTAGTTAGTAGCTTCATGAAATGGTGTGGTTCGCGACAGCCGGAAGAGGCCAGAATCGGTCCGGCTCCTCACCGTTTGGTCATGTGTGTTGCAGGTCAGATGGAGGAAGTAGCCGAGGAAGACCGTCGGTTCAGCGTAGGTTAGCCGGAAGCGGAGCACCTGCAGCACGCGCCGCTCCATGGCCAGCAGCTCGCCGTGGCTGTACGAGTTGAGGGTGAGGTGCAGCAGCTCGGAGGTCTGTCAGGAAGTGAGGTGGGAGGTCATGGTCAGTTATTTGTTTGATTCAATTGACACACATATCGATCACAAAGGAGTTTTGTAACAGTCTATAGCGTTATGCTTCCCATGCTTCACCTGAACTTCTTGTGTAATAACTGGTCTCCTGCATGTGGTAGTGAATAACCCCCCACCTCTCCTCTGCGAGAACGAGTCACCACAGGGTCTCACCAATGTCAATATAACTATATAGACATTGGGTCTCACCTCCACGGGCTGCTGCTCCTCGAGTTTGGAAGCAATGAGGAGGCAGGTGACAGCCAGGAGCTGCACGCACGGCACCGGGATAGAGCACGCCTCCAGCACTCGGTCCATCAGGACCACGGACTGGTAGAGCGTCTCGCACGACACGCCCAGGTAACTCTGTCCCGAGAGAGGTGACAGTCATTGCCCCGCAGCAGAGCGGTGTGTCCTGCCCCCACAAAACATTCTCTCCATAAGGCATTACCAAGTGTTGTAAAGTCACATCATTGGCAAACTCAACAAGCGAAAATAAAGCATGTTTGCGGAATACTCGATAAATAGCCTATATACATCATCTTGGAACCTTTGTTAGCTGGAGCCCAAAACATTTATTTCTAAAAAAATATTGTAGTATAGATATTGATAGTTTATATCTGAGGAAAATATAACTAGTCTATGTCAGTACAAGAAGGGATACACCAAGGCTCCAAAACATAATAATCAAAACTTAATCACCTAGGCCTCCCGAGAGACCAAGGCCGGGACGCCGGGACAGCTGACTATATTTAAGCATAACCCGGGGAAGTGAATCACCTGTACTTGGATGAGCCAGTCCACCAGGATGGCGCGCGTCCGCTGGCTCACCGACGGGTGGGCCGTCAGGTAGTTGTAGCGCCGCTGGTGCCGCCGCTCCACCTCCAGCAGGTACGTCATCACGTCCTGCCACGCATACTCGCCATGAAACACTGAACCAAATGATCATAAAAGACTTGCTATTCATGCACTTCAACAATTGTAGTTGTTGCACACAAGAAACCCGGTCGAGAGAATATCGCGCGTGATTGGTTGAAGTTATTACTACGATTGGGTCTCATGAACACAGTGACAAGCAGCAAGTGAACGTGTAAGTGCAAGACATCAACGAACTTCCTCGTAGTCGGCGGCGAGGATGGCGTAGTGGTGCTGCCGGGTCTTGAGGTTCAGAGTTTTGCAGAGTTGACGGTCGCCTGTTGAGTCGTAAGGCCATTTTTAGTAGAAAAACAAGCAGGTGTGTTATGGAATACAAGACATGCGGCAATGTGGCCAGGAGAAGACTGACAGACAAACCTGGTATCTGCAGCAGGTGCCGCTGAATGAGGCTCTTCCGCCGCCTCTGGTATGGGTGGGGAGTCTTGACGCCGCCCACCCGCTTGGTCACCCGCCGGGGCCGCGTCAGCACCACCCACCGGGCCGGCACGACACACTCCTGCACCCCGCACTGGCCCACGCCAGGCAGGGCTTGTGGCACTCGGACTGTTTCCTCTGCTAAGATTTCCTGGCTTTGTCTCGGCCTGGGGCGAGGGCGACACCGTCGTTTGGCGTAAGTGTAGCAGTGCTTGCCATCTCCTTTATGGTGTTCTCGTTCAGGCAGTTTAATAGCAGGCATCGAGGCAGATGCAGACGAAGGGACGAGGATCACAGTTTGTTCCGAAGCTGGGGGTCGTGAAGGGCACGGGGCTGGGCCTGGTGGTCCGGATGATAATGAGCCTGGTCCTGTCCCTGACGCCGATAGTGAGCCTGTGCCTAGCCCCGTCGGCTCGGCTGGGGCCACAAATTTAGTAGTTGCAGAAGATTCATCAGCTTGGGATTGTTCACAGAGCACTCTTGGCTTGCTTACAAACGTCACTCTGACGCACTGTGTCGAGAACATAGGATATGAAGGAGCCACCGAAGCAAATCCGTACGACGCTGAGAAGCTGTACCTGTTTTCACTGGAGGCATAAGGGAAGCACGGCGGGGGAGGCACTGGTACAGGGGGGGCGCTGGGGTAGTGAAACACGCAGTGAGTTGGGGCCTCCGATGTGCCCTGCCACACCCAGCCAGAGGCCATGGCGAAGTGATACCTGCAGTCTGACTCACGAAGGACCTCGGAAGTTCACACTGGGCGCGTCACCGTCAGCAACCCTCTGTTTGGTGGACAGGCTCGGAGACGTTGACGATTCCTCACCCAGCTCAAGCGTCCGGCACGGAGGGGTCGCGGCCAGAATCGAGCAGGCATGGAGGGCAGCTCATGAGGCGGGGTCACAACCGGGGGTGTGGACATGGGGCACGGTTCGGGTGTGCTGCCCAGCAGGGCGTTGGATAACGTGTAATTATCAACTCTACGACAGTATATTAAAACAAGAAACCTCTGCCTATGGTAAATTTTTAGTCTTTCACCAGTCTCTATTCCGGACGATACATATTTTTCTGGTAGTTTTCGGCCTGTTTTGAATTAATCTGCATGTAAAAATACTCTGCTTATTTTACCCTAAAGAACCTAACCCTACCAAAACAACAACAAAGTTCCATTAGAATAGTGTCCTTAAACTCATTAAAATACTTGCCATCCATACCATCAGACCCTATAAGTGAAACACGCTCACAGTACACACCTTTCGTTCCCTGCCGAAGCTCCCCGTCCTGTGCTGCGACCCACCTGCCACTGACAGGAGGGCATCAGCCTGGGCCCCGAGCTGCTGCTGTTTGACCCGAAGCACTGCTGGTTGGGGAGCTCACACGCGGTTCACTCACATGGAACTTGGACTTCTTTTACGAGGGATGCTCCACCTCAGCACGCGTTATGTTCGAAACAAACACTACTATCAAAATTATGTGCACACTACTCTGTAGGCTATCCAACCCTACGCTTCCATGATCTTCTGTAGCAATGATTGAGAACCCCGCAACCCGGCCCCCACCCCCACTCAATCCTCACCCAAGAAGCTTCTGGCCCGGGCAGCGTGAAGCAACCACCTTGAGTAGCACGGAAAGGGCCGGAAGCACACCATTGTATCAGCACTCGTAAGCACAAAAATCAGTCAACGTTTCATATTGTTTGGGGGCTGGAACGGCAAGCCTGCACCTCCCTTTTCCCTGCTGTGTTTCTTTGCAACAATTAAAATCATTAAATCAGGATCGAGCTAAGCCTTCAAAGGTCCACAATATCGCGTTGCATCAAAATAGTTATTGTTACCTTTATCAACCTGGGACTATAGGCCTATAGGCGTGAGGGCAGGGAGGGAAGGCAGCGGGGTGGGTACGCGAGCACCAGACAGAGAGGGGGGAAGGAAGCTGGAAGAGACCTTTGTTCCTCATTGGCCTGGCCGATTAGTAGCATTATAGATTCGTTAGGTGATAATAACTGCCTTTTCACCTTGAGCTGGCGCATGAACAAACCTGAATATACCTGCCCTTGAGGGTTGATTAACTGCGTCATCACGAGGGCGGCTAATTAACACGCCCCGAAAAACACAATACAAACGCACACAAATGATCGCAAATTACCTTCTCGAATGATTTTAATGAAGAACAACGATAAAAGGTGGAAGAAAGTGAGAAATAATCATAGAAGAGTGGAAAAGTGAAGGTGTAGAACAGAATGATCCAGAAGTTTAACCTATCAGTGCGTTTTACAAGCAACAGAGATCATAAGCGAAAGCAAATTAAACAAAAATATAGATGACAAGAAAGACACCGCGGCCACTCATCTCTGACCTGCATCTTCTGTGACTTTTTCTTCCCATCACTGGGTCTTATTTTCCAACTTTCAACCAAAAACGTCTTCATGGGATTGATAATACTGATAAGGCGTCTGTTTACAGGTCTCCATTATGTGTGTGTGTGTGTGTGTGTGTGTGTGTGTGTGTGTGATTTCAGCAGGAATTATCACAGACTAGTATGGTGGTTTGTCAATGGCAGTTCACTATAATTTTCTGCCACTGTTAAACTGAAACTGACGTCATTGATAAGTGTTGACATTTCATAGATACTTAATTGATTTTTGTATCATCTCTCACTTCTTCTGTTTAATTGTTGCTCCTTCGCACTACTCCTCTCCAGTAAAACAAATAGGGAATGGAAAAATAAAGCAAAGGAAAAAATTTTAAGAGCATTTTATTTTGCCCCTCAAAAAAACTGCAAACAAACTTAACATACTTTTACCATGTACGTCAAGGCAATGGCTGAAATCATATCTTCCTTAACTAAAATTGCATCAGTCGCCGGCCATGAGCTGACACAAAATCTTGCTGACGGAACTGTATGCTGATGTGACTGATGAAGATCCTAAACGTTGACTGAAGGCTACTCTACAATGTTGAAGACGAGACATCCATGCACCACTTAGATCATCATTCACATGTTTCCCAACACAACGGCTTAAAGAGGACTAGACAGACAGCTGTGTAGAAGCATATTCCAACACATAATGCTTAGATCAAATCCCTTAACACTCTACAATCATTGAAAATACTCTCACTTGTATAAAAATAGTTCAAAACCTTTCAGGTGATTCTTATTTTTTAATGGCTACCAAAAAATGTTTCTTATTGAGTTTTCATATATGTATAAATCATATTCTAGCACTGAGATCTCTATAGCACACTGTAGCAACTCTACCCATTCATAATTGCTCAATATGGCAAATTAAGTAAAATCAGTTTTAAATACACATAGACACTATAATGGCATATCCTGCCAGACTTGGCTGGAATGAAGACTGCACGAATAAGCCCACAGTCACGAGGCACCTCAATGAGCTCCTGCCTCACCCTCAAGTGGAGTTCACATTGCTGAATAACACTGACGTACAAATATAAATTAGTTTAGTGAGGCCGGTAATTATACACCAGTAATTTATTATTCACATTCATCAACAACAACATTGCTGCATTTTAAGAAACTATAATTGAAATGCAATCTCTGTATTAAAGAACCATTAAGTAGACTCTTTACATATTATGCATATCAACAAATTGCAATTATTGTTATACAAAAGTTTTTTAGTCCCAATCACAAACAGAATTTTTAGATAATATAGAAACATCACTTAATTACACCACATTACTGACTTCAAAACACTTATAATGCCTTCAACACCAACTCCAGCTCTGTCACAATGCAGGTATAACCTCAAGCTACACCAGAATGGACCTTCTTAAGGATGTCAACTGCCAGTCTCTGGATCAACCATTAGGATGCAGCCAAGGCAACCTTCTCTCTCTTGCTTTCCTTTTCCTTTTGTGGTTCTGAAATAACAAAACTTTACACAGTATTATAGAATTCAACATGGAGTCCAATAAGATACAAATTATTTGAAATTACCAAAATTAATTCTTCAAACACTAAAATAGTCCAATTGGAAGCAATATATTCCCCAATTCATTTTACAATAGAGAAAAATAATTACAGTCTTATGTCTGCAAGAACATGTCAACACATCATAGGCTTTGAACAATGCCTGTTCAAGAAAATTTATATTTTCTTTCATGATAGCAAGTCATGCAGAGAAACAGTACCTGGAAGAGTTTCAGGCACATCAGGAAGCTCCACTTCAGGATTCTCAGCAGCCGTGGGAGCATCCGGCAGCTGCTTCTGGACGGCTGCAGCAATGAGGGCATCCAGCTCCTCCTCCACCGCTGTCTCATCCTCCTCCGTCAGGATTCCTCCACTCAGCAGAGCACTGATCTCCTGTGGAGGAAAGTGAGTTGGCAAACAATGTAACTGACAGTTATTAGCTGCATGACATATTGAATCAGCTGTGACTTATTAAAACATGCAACAGTACTTAGGAGTACAGAAAGCACATGCAGTTTATGACTCTTAGCATATGAGCTTCCTATCCTACAAATTGTTGCTCCTACAATATTTACCTCTTGTTTTTCAGCTGCTTCTTTTGTTTCGTCAAGGATGCGTTCAATGTCTTCAATATCAAGCATTGCATTAATTTGCTTCAATGACTCATTACCGACCTTGAGGCTGTCAGTCACCTGTGAGGGGGAAGGAAAATACAGGGATCACACACAAAAATGACAAATAAGTGAATAACACTTCATATCTAATACTGTCATTATTTTCAATATCATCATCAATATTCCTCAAAGATTATAACACTGTTCATCCATCAGAATGATAACTATTCAGTTCTTACCTTCATCTGAATTTGAGCAAACTCAATATCTTCAATCATCCTTTCAATATTTTCCAGCGTTCCATCAGTCTTTTTAAGTTGTTCTTCAATAAATCTTTTTTTTCGTAGTAAAAGTTTTGCTCGCCTATAAATAAAAAAGGGCAAGAAGTTTAGTGAGAATTGTGGCTGCAACATTATAATTAAGTTACAAATGACTGTGTGGAGAATCAGGTATGATGAACAAACATTACTGATAAAATTTGACATTTATTGAATTAATTTCCCTATATTAAGCCACATTTGTGTTGTGAATACAACTGCATTCTAATTCATGAGAAAATAAATAGCATAGCCCAACTCACTCTTTCTTTCCATCTCGCAGCAGCTGCTTTGCCAACTGTCGATCCTTCTCAAGTTTCCCTTCTGATCTCTTTTGGTACTGGCGAATCTTGTCACGAGTTGTCTTGAGTTGCTGTCAAGATACATGAATGTGATCACCTTTAAGCTTCTTAGACTATTACAGTATACACTAGACACTCACCATCACATTCTGTCAACAGCTCTGAATTTCTTATCAGTACAACCCTGCCTAACCGTCACCCGGCTAGCTCTGAGGTGTGTTATGTGGGGATATGAAGGCAAAGGTAAAGTATGACTGTGTACAGACATCTGGTGATGAAACTTAACTTATTCTGACCACTCTTGGCATACTTTTCATTAATCTGAAATTGTTTGTAGGTGAAAATCCATGTATTTTTATTTACCTTCAACAGTTAGTGATAAAAGTTATTATTCAGTGGAAATATTTTACTGTTTAGTAGTGATAGGTTACTATTAGTAGCAACATACTGCTGTTTTGCTAAGGGTTGGTCCCTGTGTCCCAGAGTAAAGTGTTATTTCCTGCTACAGACTCAAGGGCCAATGTGACAGAGATGAGCACTGAGAACAGGCGGAGCTTCAAGGATTAATCCTCTTCTAAACCTCTTAATCCTCTTCCATTTCCTCTCAATCCTCTTCTAAACCTCTTAAGAGGAAATGGAAGAGGATTAAGAGGTTTGGAAGAGGATTAAGTGGTTAAGAAGAGGATTAAGAGGTTTAGAAGAGGATTAATCCTCTTCCATTTCCTCTTAACCCTTTCTATACTGTGAGGGTGACATCTGCATCACGTATGGAAAGGGTTAAGAAACACAATCCTCGCTGCTAATGGGTTAAACAGGAAAAAACACCCATGAAAACCTGGTTAATCTTCCCTGAGGCCTCGGAGAGAGTTGAAATAAAAGCCTAAGAGTATGTTTAATAATAAAGACCAAAGACCTTTTTTTTTACAGCTCAAGGACAACAAAGAAAAAAAAAAAAAAAGCCCGTTAATTACTGTTCCTATAAAAGATAAAAGTAAAGAATGGCCAAAAGAGAGGTCATAGTGGAAGCTATTAGAAAGGTCACTATACCCACCAGCACGGCCTTGTCCTGCTCGGTGACCTTGCTCTGCTGCTTCTTGGAGAAAATATGACCCATGATGGAGAATGGACACCCTTCTTCTTCTTTTCCTTCCCTTCTTCTTCTCCTTCTTTTGACCTGTATCGCTTTGTATGACTTAGTGTGTCCTCCTCTTGGTCCTCCTCTAATTACTATTCCCACTCTCTGCTTTATAATGGCGTAATACTTTATCTTTTTCCTCTTGTCAGATCAGCTGGGCGAGGTAAATAAACCCAGCTGATGAATGATGATCCTTGTCTTGTCTGCCTTTCTAACGGGCCTTTCTCTATGCACTCATGGTTTTCTGTTTTTCTCCTTTATTTTTTAGTGGAGTGCTTTTTTTAAGGTCTGTGAGGTGTCGCGCGTGTGTGTGTGTGTGTGTGTGTGTGTTCTAAGGAAAGGAAAGAAGGAAAACAGAAAGAGAGAAAGAAAGGAAGACAAAAAAATAAA
Source organism: Eriocheir sinensis (assembly GCF_024679095.1). Classification (NCBI taxonomy): domain Eukaryota; kingdom Metazoa; phylum Arthropoda; class Malacostraca; order Decapoda; family Varunidae; genus Eriocheir; species Eriocheir sinensis. The sequence goes on from NC_066533.1 coordinate 12,116,057, forward strand.
AAGGAAGAAGTAAAGGTGATAAAACAAAGAAAGAAGGGTTGTATGAGGTGTGTGTGTGTGTGTGTCCGTATGTGTGTTGGACTCGCAAGCGCCTGCAAGTAATTAACCCTCCCGATTAAAGCAATATGTTCTTTCGTCGATCTCGGGGACTGCCAGGACCTTCAAACACCACACACCCCATCCTCCTTGCTCAATGGGGGACAGTTACCACTCCTACAGTCCTACTCAGCGGAAAAACCCGGCCTGAGCGGGACTCGAACCCACAGAGTTATATATAACTCGTGCTCGAACCTGTGCCTGCCACGCCGCGAAGCCTGGCAGCGCAGAGCTTTAACCGACTGAGCTATCGAAGCGGTGTGTTATGCTGTTTTTTTGAGTGAGTTTTTGAGTGGGTTTTTGGGGATAAGCATAACTTAAAAAGAGGTATAACTCGAAAAGTAGACATTTGCGACGGAAATGAGGTACAAAATCATAATAACATGAATTAACCACGTAAGAAAATCGTTGGTTGCATGGGCGAAACTAAATTGTCCGAGTTTTTTGTTAGGTCACTAAGAGGTTCAAGTGTAAAAAGTCGTCTTCCTCATCATTATTAACTGCTGTTGTGTTCAAATTGATGGGGGTATAGATGCATGAGTGGTGTTCTCTTCCTTTTCCTTCCCCTCCACGTCAGTCAGCTGTGCGGGGTAAACAAACAGGCAGCTGATGACCCTCCCGTCTTTAAGCCTCTACTCGGGCTCCTGTTCATCTTTGTATTGTAGTTTTGTTTCTTTAAGTTTCACGTGGCGGTAAACGCGTGTGTGTGTGTGTGTGTGTGTGTGTGTGTGTCTACCTCAGTGTGTGCAGCCTACACCGAGAGGTCAAGCCCCAAGCAGGCCCCGTATGTGTGTGAGGCGGCACGTGCAGGCTGACCACACCTCCGGGACAGCCAGGTACGAAATAGTAAAGTTAAAGTCAGGTACGGAATAGTAAAGTTAAAGCCAGGTACGGAATAGTAAAGTTAAAGTCAGGTACGGAATAGTAAAGTTAAAGTCAGGTACAAAATAAAAAATAAAAGTCAGAGGAAGCAAAGTGTACAGACAGACAGAGCTCAGTGTAGGTTGAAGTATATAAGTATATGCAGGGAAGTAACAAAGTGTGCATAGTGAAGTATATAAGTGTGAGGAATTACCAAGGAGGACCTAAGAAGCGATGTAAAGCGGAACACCTCAAAAGAAGAAGAAACCTACCTGACTAATAGTAGAGGAGGTTATTTGCCAGTGTGGTGAGGCTGGCACGTCGTTTTACCCCAATGCACTCCAATGTACGCTAAGATGTCTTTACCCCAGTGAACGTCAGGTGTCTTCTTACCTCAATGCCACCACAGTAAACAAAAAATGTCTTTTCACCCCCACATTACAACCTGTATCCTAGTGTTCATTGGGGTTGGAAGATGTCCTTATACAGCTGCCATGTTTTTCGTCGACTCCCTCCATGCCAGCTGATGGGGCAAAACACAAGTGCTGGGACTAGGTGACGGATTTATTTAGAGGCAATAGGTTGCTAATGTGATTTATTTAAAGGAAATACTTTACTAATGTGATATATTCAGAGGCAATAGGGTACTATTGTTGTTTACTTAGAGGCGAACGTTTACTAATGGGGTAGGTCATGTTGGGCATGTAGGTTTGATTGATTGAGGAAGGCTGTTCCTTCATAATAACCACATTTAAATTATGCTATTAAATACCTTCTGTGTTAACCTTAGTAAATAAGGATAAAAAAATATAAAAAATTGTATCTATGTAACTTTATGACAAGGTATCTTTTACAGAACTCTTAACAAGGATGGATGCTGCCTTTGCCAAATATTCCATGAAGGGCGGGAAGGTTCGCAAGTCACATGTGGAGAAACTCGTCCTTGACCCTCCCAGTGAGCCAATCAGAGCCTGTTGATTTAGAATACCTCAGTCCACTACCAATGTTTTATGTAGAACTAATGTATTATCTTGTATTGTCTTGTAACATTGTATATAATACTATGTTGCAAGCCAAAACCATATTAAAATGGCAGTATATTATTTCTGTGTAAATTTATATATTGCTTACACTCAGCACAATTCTCTTTGTGGTAACTTTAGAAAATGCAAATGTATAACATCTCAGTACATTACGATTAACTTCTGAATACAAACATTGCAACTCTGTAGTACAGAGGCATATATATCTAGGTTACCAATATGGTATTTTCATTTTGCAAAAAAATAAAAGAAAAAAGTAGTACACTGATATTCCTATGGATTAGGAAGTCAGAACTTTATATTTCTCATTTCAGGTGAAGCAATAGAAGACATCCAGACAGCCTTTAGGGAGCTGGTGTGTCCTGAGGGTCCCCAGCAGCAAGTTGGGGCAGTGGACAAGGTATTCATTCCTGACTTCATTGGTTTTAAAGGAAATCATGATGATCATCATCATTATCCTCTTCAGCCATTATATACTAATCCACTGCAGAACAAAGGACTATCCCAATGTTTTGCAGCTGTAGATAATAATTTTAGAGATATCGTGTCACCTTGCCGTACATCTTTCTTAATGGAAACGCTTAACTGGAATGTGAGCCATGTGTAATGGTTTATTGTACTCTGCTGATTTTTGATAACTTGGTTGATGACATTGTTGAGTATCCACTATGAAATTCTGCTTATTTTCATGGCTACTTAGAAACTATTCTTGTGCTCATCAATTTTGTTAGGGTCTTGATGTAACTACCACAGAGTTTTTTTTATCATTTTATCATTTTACTCAGAAGTAATCACTTGCCTGTTCAACAGCTCCTGAGTGCAGGCTTGTCCTCAGAAGATTCAGCAAAGATCTGCACCACTGTGTTTTTATCATCCCTGCTCCAGCTTAAGCCAAAGGTGCAGCTGAGGAGCAAAATACTAAAGTGAGTAGTGTCAGTCATCTTCTCTTTGGAAAAATGTGCAGTATATTATGTTTAGCATTCTGTGGATATGCTAAATATTTTCATCATGTGAACCCCACTGCTTACACCACACTTACACATCTTGTCCTCTCAGACCTGTCATTCATTACTTGTAAAATGTAAATCTGACAAGTCTGCTTTTCTCCCTCAGGTGCCTCCCTGTGCTGGCTGCCAGTCACCCTGAGGCCTACAAGGCCTGTGCCTTGAGTCACCTTCAGGCTGCTGCCACAGACACAACAGACCTCTTCAGACTAGTACAAGGAGTGTCCCTTTTGGTTGAGGAAAGGAACACTATATTCTTAACAGTGAACAATGAGGAGGAACCTCACTGTTCTGTGGATCCCAGTGACTGGCTCATTCACCAGCCTGTGATCATCCAGGCCGTGGTGCAAGGGATCAGACTCCTGTGGAAAAGCAGCCTCAAGTAAGAATGGCTAATAGTTGGTGACCTAATCATATTATGTCATTCTTGTAGTGGAAAAACTATAGTACAGTTAGAAACATTGGATTTATGAAACTAAACATGTCTAAGCATAGCTAAGACTTGGGTATGCATATCTGTATTAAAAAGTTTGCATACCATGCAGACTGCTGTTTCATAAAAATTGTGATCTGTTGTATTTTAATGGTGCTTTCTCTATCCTAGATTTTGTGTTCTATTTATAGTGGGAAATTGGTTCACCACATAATTGTAAATCTTACAGAGAATCCTCAACAGTGGAGGCCTCCTCAGCTCTGCAGCAAGTACAGCAGCTGGTGAAGAGTGGCACACATTTCTTCCAGCAGCATTACTCAGCTTGTGAAGATACAAATGCCTCATCCAAGGAGCTGCTGGAAGGAGTGCTGGACTTACTGCACCACCCAGCATGTCCCCTGGACCTCAGAGTCAACTGTGGTCAGCTGCTTGTGTTAGTGTACAGCCTTGTGTCTGAGGGAAATCTTTGCTGTCTAGTAAAAAATGTAATAAATAAGACAGAGCAATATGGTGACTTGCCAAGTGTTGGACAGTTAGCTGTGATCAATGGTGTACTGTGTGTTACCCTCAGCAGAAACCTCTACAGCCAGGAAGATGAACCACCCCTTGGCATAGAGGTCATTCAGGCCTGCCTCACCCTGGCATCCAACACCAGTGACGGCAACATAGCCCTCAGTGCCATACGAGTGATTCACCAGTGGACTCTGCGCACCCTGGAGGCACAGCAGGCTGGTGTCCTGTCAGATGATACCAAAAGTAAACTTGATATGAGCTCCCCACTTATGTCATGGTTACTAGACTACTTATGGTTAAGCTGGGACCATTTTTTGGACAGTGTCAAGCATTCCACCAGGGAAACATTTTTGAATCATCTGAAAATTCAACAAGGTGTGAATGAAGAAAAATGCAAACAACAACTTCTAAGCATCTGTGCAGAGTTTGTGCCGCAGCTAAGCCAGCGGCGGTACCGGTGCAGCGCCGTGAGCTGCATGGTTCCAGTGCTGGGGGCTGAGCTGCTCCTTACTCTGTACCCTGACCTGCCAAGCACTCTTGTCACCTACCTCAAGGAGCCAAGCATGGCCAGCCACGCCTCAGAGCTGCTGCAGGCCCTCTTCCAGCACCACCTCAAGGAAGTGTCATTAGTTTGTTGGCAGAATGTGTGGCTGACAAATTTCATAGATTTGTTTTCCAAAGAAATGCAACCATATGGATATGAATCATTGTTCAAAAAATTACTCTTTGCTTGCCCTGAAAGTCTTGACACAGCAGTACAGTGGCTTGTTAAGTGCTCAGAAAACCCTGTTAGTGAAAAGCTGTGTCTCCTTATTATGTGTGTGAAAATTGGTAGATGTTCACCTCAGTGGATCACAAAGTGTAATAATGTGGCAAAGCAGCACAATACCAGCCTGTGGAAAGCAATGCTTCCATACAAAATCATTGAACTGTGCCTCTCTCACAGGGATGAGTCAGTACAGGAAGCAGCCTACAGCCTTCTTTGTGAAAGCCCTAAATCCACTGAGTTACCTGAAGCCCGAGACCTGGAGCTGATCCTGGACTATTGCACGCACAGCATCACGTCTCACAGCCCCTCGCATCGGCAGCACTTGGTGAAAAGCACAAAGAAGCTCTTTGTTCGTATGAGAGAGGGTTCAATTGCTTTAGTGAGATCAAATAAAACTCGTAAGTTAACTTCTACAGATTTAGTTATTAATAAGCAGTCCTTGTTTTGCAAAAGGCTGTTCTCGCTGATGGTTCAAAGCATCAGTTATGGAGCGAATGCCTCTCGACGATCAACTGCATTACAAGTATTGGAGGTATTCCAGGAGATCATTGTGGAAGGATGTGTTGAAATTCTTAATATTGGTCATCTCACGCAGCAAGAGGTTTACCTTGACACTCTTCTCTCAGTGTTGGATGACTCATTTGAGACCAACAAAGTCATTACCCTCAAGCTTCTGTTATCTTGTTTTAAAAAAGATATGATTCAGCAAAGTCAAAAGCTGGAGTCTTTGCTGACTGCTTCTCTTAGTTTAGCATCATCTTGCAGGCCTCCAGACTCCCTGACAGCAGCTTATGTGTTGAAGTTTTTGTGCCACCATCCAAGTGCTGTCGAGGCAGTCAGTAAGCGGTCCACTGACAAGGCAAGCTGTGGCAGCCCTCGAGGAGTCATGTGCAATCATCTCTTGGAGTGCCTCCAGAAAGAAGTTCAATTTGCACGGAAAACTTTGCTCAGTGCAGCAGCTTCAGGGCCCATGTATGGATTTCTCTTATGCTTAAGGATGCAGCTCTCTGACATGCCAGAGAAAGAGTGTACAAACAATCACTCAGAGTGGGTTCTTATAGTACATGAGATTCTTGAGGTGTGCTACACAGTGTCTGAATTGGTAGCTCCTGTAGTGAGGAATTCTTCCCCTGAGGGACATCTCCCTATGGATTTGAGTCCAGAGAGTCTGGAGTCTTTGACAGCTGCACTTAAGGTGTCTCTTGGTAACCAACAGAATCAAGAAGAAATCATTCTGTCCCAGAACTGCAAACCTGATGAGCTTGTGAAAGCTCATGCTGTCAGTGCCCAGATGCTGCTGCTGTGTGCCTGGCGCTGCGTCAAGGAAGTGTCTCTTATTTTTGGAGAGCTAATACAGCAAGTGCCACTTTCCTCAAGCAATCTTTGTTTGCTTGCTGTGAAGGATGTAGAAGATATTGGTCAATACTTTTTATCACAATTATTAGAAACCAAACACAGAGGAGCTTTTGAACAAACATATGTTGGCTTCAGTAGAATTTGTCAACGTTTATGGCAATGCAATGAAGAACCAATGAGGAAACTCCCTGAAAAATGGTTAACTGAAGTTTTAAACTCAATACAAGACAGCAACGACACCCGCCTGTGCTCCACACGGCGGAGTGCAGGAGTCCCCTTCATCATGCAGGCTGTGTTGTCGTCTGAGCCGAGTGTCTGGGGAGCTGCATGCCTCAAGAGAACTATGACCCTCCTCCTCAAGCTGGCCAGTGAATCTCAGTATGAAGGGAGTGATGCCAGGATCCACGCCTTCAACATACTGAGGTCTTTGTACAGAGACACAAGGCTCGGTGACCACATCATCATGTACGTGTCTGACGGAGTTAAGGCTGCCCTTAATGGATACAAAAGTAATGCTTGGGCTGAACGTAATGCAGCCTCCCTCTTGTTTGCATCCCTGGTGACGCGAATGCTGGGTGTGAAGCAGACGCAAGATGACCTGAACCGCAAGAATGCCATGTCTGCCCTTGTGTTCTTCAGGCGTTACCCAGAACTGTTTGACTTCTTAAAAGACGAGCTGGATGCTGGTGCCGCAGGGATCAAGGAAGGGAGGTTGGTGCCAGCATTGTTCCCAACACTGCTGCTGCTGGCCAGGCTGGCACCGGCACCCCTTGAAGGCCGCACCTCAGCCGTGTCCATGGCCTCCTTCAGCCCGGCCATCCTCCAGTGTGCCTCCTCATGTGTTCTGCAGCTGCGCACCCTTGCTTCCCATGCCCTGGTGCCCCTGGTGGCCCCGAGTCAGCTGTCCCAAGTAGCAGGACAACTGTGCCAAAGAGCTGCCTCAACAACCAACCAAAACTTGCTTCATGGTTCTCTCTTGTGTTTGTCGAAGCTACTCAAGAATTATATTGGAAACATTGAGAATGACATTGATAACATCGTCCGTGATATAGTGGCATTGTCATGGTCAGCAACGGAGAGCAATCCTTGTTTGGTCACCCGCAGCTGTGCTCTAGAACTTTTTACCTTCCTGAACAGCAAACAGCTGATTCAAGAAACATCACTAGTATTTAAAAGTATTCATTCAGGAGCATTAGCACTCATCCACTCAGACAGTGTGTCCCTCAACAGCCAGCCCTGGTCAACTCTTTGCAAGAAGCAGGCAGCTAAACTTGTGCTAACAAGCTGTGTTAATAATACATGTGACCTACAGAGGATCTACAACAGCTTTGTCAATAATAATTGTTCTGACGTGCGCATGTGTACTCTGGAACATTTGGTAAGCCTTGAGAATCTTCCCACTTACATTTTTAGCATCTTGCGAGAGAGAATGACATATGAAGAAGTAAACTCTAATTGTCTCCAGTTAGTTTATCAGATAATGAGCAGAGTGATCCACCAGCACAAAGAAGAGCCGTGCCTTCTCTCTCTTTTGCTGCACTCCACCTCCAGGAGCAAGGAGGAGGCCTCCTCTGAGCTGAAGGCAGCAATGATACAGTTTAGCTCAGCATGTGTATTCACCTTGCTATCTGTGGTAGGTATACATGATAAGGAAATGTACTACATATGCACCTCATATTATTGCATGTGCTGAAAATAGTATTGCAGTTAATTTTACCCCAAATTTACTTACCTTTTTTTAGTATAATGCAAGTCTTGCTATAAGATTTTTCAGTACAAGGGCAATTCAGGTATTCTCTTGTTTATGCAGACACAAGTTTGGTAATCAAGTCTAAGTCAGTTCTGTTGTGTTATATGTACATGAAGCAAATACCGGCTCAAGATGAAACTGTTCAGTAAAATCCATTACATTAGATGATTACTGACTTGAATGTCTCTCTTTACCAGACACCAACTGTCTCCTTTGAAAAGGAGTTTGACCAGTGGCTAGAGATGGTCGTGGAGTGTTCGGCCAGTGAGTGTGACAACGAGGAGCGGCAGGCCGTGGCCGAGGGGCTCACCAGGGTGCTGCCCTCCCTCCTCTCTCACCCCAGCATCTCCCGTGAGTGGCAGAATAGGGGACACAAATACACTGATAATATCATTTGGTATCACCTACTCATTTAGATTTTTTCTGTCATTCTCTATCATTTTTTTTCTAGCTGCAGGAATTTGCAGAACTTAATAAGCTGTCTATAGTGATTTGTTGGTCCAAGGAATATACATATATCTGAGTAGTTGTTATGATATATTTCACACATATTTCATTCTGGTACACTAGCTGCCCCAGACTTATGTAGCTATATGCAAGAAACATTTATTATACAGTTTACACATTATTTTTCCATTTACTTATTTTTCCTTGAATGATGAATTACTGTATTTATGTTTTCCTGTTAGAGTTGAATTGTTTGGAACATTTTTAAGGTCAAGTTGAAGGGTTGACAGCTTGACACTCACATAAATGCTACTTTCCTAGAGGCTTAGGTTTATTTCTGTCAGACACATTAGTGCCTGAGGGGTGTCAACTTTCACATGAGATTGATTCAAACATGTGTAAGTATATATATTATATGTACAAGAGTGCTCCCCCTCAGCCCTGTCCAGATTGAAGGCCATGGAGGTGCTGGTGGTGCAGCTGCAGGATGACAACAGCCAGGTGCAGGAGACGGCTGCTGAGGGCGCCGCCTGCCTGTGTACCCAGAGTGTCTGCCTCAGCCCTCCAAGAGCTGTGACAAAAGTCTGTGATTTTATTGGTAAGATGTGCTCACCTACTTATATACTATACTATAGAGGGCAGCATTGTCAGAAAATTGGTTGTAGGTATGCTTGCAAGTTATTAGGATGAGTGGATAACCATCCACTATAATAAGGGTAGTGTTGGTACTCCTTTCAGTCGTTACATGTTAGGCAAAGCCAACCAGGTGGTACATTCCATTGTAAGAAAATGTAATTTTAATTTAATCTTACTTATGAAATATATTCACAGGCACCATTGGAACACCACAGGCAGTGTCGTTACTGGTCAAGTTGTGCCTGAAGGAAGATCTGCCTGAAGGTTTTGGGCTTTCACAGGTACTGATCGGCTCCTTGTACACCATGTACAGTGTTGCATCAAATATAAACGTAAAACTTTTTTATACACTTAATACTAAGGTCATTGCCAGTGGTGACAGATTGCTTATGTACTTTTTACTTTCTAGGATGAGGACAGAGTGTTCAACAAAGGAGAAGTTAACATCTACAAGGAAAGCTTGTGGCTAGCCCGGGCAGCAAGCCTCTCCCTCTCCAGCTACCTGTCCACTTGTCCCCCAGAGTCTGAGACGCCTCTGTTCTTTGAGAGCTTCATTGTGCCACATTTGGTCACATCATCTTTGAAAGAGGACCTAAGAGAGCAGGAAAGCTGCAGAGATATCCAGATCTCATTGTGTGAATTGCTGAAGTTACTGCAACAAGATATCCTTCATTTATTCCAGCAGGTTGCATCAGTCACTGACATGGCTGTTTATTGTGTGAAAAATGTTGAGGCATTATTTGTAAGGCTGGGGTGCCGATCAGCTCTTTGGAAAGTTCTCACCCACTACCACAGTGCTGCTTCACCTGAGGTTACCTCTGTAGCAGTGGCCTTACAGAGGAGCACCATCAAAGGGAGACTTGTACACGAGATTATTTGTGATCTCTCTTACACAGGCACGGGTCATATCATTAAGTGAGGTGTGATAAACCCATTGTTTGGGTCACCTTACAAATACATAAATCTGTGTAAGATGAGGGAAGCAAGTAATCCCAAAGCTAGGTAATTTACAACCATGTAGTCCATTCTGGAGGGAATGCTCTTCCAAAATGCTGCCCTGCAACTGTTGTGAAGAAGCCAAGCTGCACGCTGGAGCTGCCTGGCCCTCTGTGAAGTAATTCTAAGTAAGCACAACTGTAGTGGGATGCTGCACTTTTATAGTTTAGAAGATTGTACATGTATAGCTACTTGTATAAAGCCAGTACTTTTGTTACATGTTTTTAAAGTTTTATACTAATTTATACATTGTAATATAGACTTGTCAAGTATACTTAAAAGTTTCAAAACATCCACTAGACATAAAAAGGTTACTATGACTTTATCAGCCCATAATCTATGGAAAACTAGATACCTTCCTCCTTGAGGTTTGGTTTTGGTCACCAGGATGCTTGGTCTGAGATAACTGCTGCTGTGACCAAGGATTAAACAAGAGAGTAACACTGGCAGCAGCCTTGACAGGATCTGTGGGGGGTTCAGAGGTATGTGTACTAATATCCTGAGATTGTTTTTATTTTGTGTATTTAAAGTGATCTTTCTCCAAGACCAGATTGGTTATTGATTTAAGGGTGGGCTTTTAAACCATCTCCATGAGGTTACTAAACAAGTGGCAGCTTTTAAAGGTTTATTTAGCATTACAACACGTGCCTGATGCGGCAGAGACAACTGTCCCCAGTCTGTAGGTCAGGTCTGGGCACACGCCATGATGCTTCAAGTTGTGAGGTGCTAAAGCAATGAAGTTAATGTTGGAGGCAGTTCATAAGTTGGTGATTCATTCATACATCACCAAGTGTTGAGTCCTCACAGCAAGAGGTTGAAGCTTTGTGTGAAGTTCAACTCATTATTTCAAGGAGTTACAGGAACCTGACATGAAAATAATGTGCACTAATATTAATCACAGTAAATATTTTCCATTTGGGACTTGCACTAGTTAAAATGTAATAATTCTGAGATATATTCTTGCATAAGTTCAACTATACAACACAGTAATAAATGTAAGGATGCAGCTATCAAGAGTGGTACATGAGAGCTCTCACAGCTCATCATGTACACTGGTTTGTACCCTTACTTATTTTAAAAAAAGAATGAGGCTGGGATGAGCCAAGTAATGGGTAGAAAACTGACTCCCACTCTGAATGAAAGCACAGATGCATTTTAAAATTTAGGGAGGCCAGGCTCAATATTCCCTACAAAATGCATGGAAAACTTTGGATTAAAAATGCCACAATAGATAAGCAGGAACGAACCAGTCGGGGAAACATGGCATACAGTAGAGGTCAAGGGTATGGCAGGCAAAGGATAGTATTAAAATAGGAGTGATAAGATTTTAGAATAAAGAAATCATCTCAATCATAAAAGACTGAAACTGAATTTCACAGTATTAGATTAGAATGCTCTTTCAATCCTGGAGAGCAATAAATAGATGAGAACATCTTCAGTCATGCTGCTCCAGAGCTTGTATATGCAGGTAAAATAATTGCAGTCAGGAACATTATTATAAATATGCATACATCAAGCTCCTGACAAACTTTACATGTCTTACATAAATCATCATTGTAAGAGGGTGAGTATTTTAGTGTCTTATTCATGATTAAATTTATTTTTCAGAACAAAAAGATTACAAAAAAAAAAAACAATGTGTGGGGAGTAGGTTAGAGCTAGAACACAAACTTAGCACTAAAGAAAAAGATATTAAAGCACAATGTTTTCTTCAAAATAATTGACCTATGAAGTTCATTTTTCCTCCTTCCCCTGTCCTTTTGACTTGTCTTCCGCAGCGGCTTTCTGGGCTCGCCTCCTCTTCACATCCCAGTTGTAAATGCGAGCCATGGTGACCTCCGTAGTAGTACACTGGTTCCTGAAATCAGTATACCAGGGATGAAGACAGATGGTTTTATACCTCTGAACCTAAAATAAACTATATTCATTCTAGTCTATGTTGAAGCTTGTGCCTGTAACTACAACTGTACTCAGATACAATATACACAAAGTTTCACTTACCTTAGAAAGTCAAGGTCATGTTCCACCTGTGTCAAGTTCTTGGTGGCATTGCCCAGGTTTTTAGACAGGAGACCCTCAGCATCTTCCAGCCCATACTCCAGCATCACATTAGCCTGTCAGCAAAAAGACAAGTTACACTTCTGTTTATCTACTTATATCTCCAACACTCTGTTCTTTAATGGGAACCTACCCAAAGGGATGGACACAGCAGAAATATCTCCAATTTTCCCTGTTCCAGCACTCCCTCTTCATGCAATCAATCACTGACCAGCCAACTTTTTCTAAAATATTCATCCAGTCTATTGATCTTCCCCCGATTCCATCTCCCTCAATCCTGTCCTCAATTTTTCAAAAATGTTCACAAAGACACTCAGAAAACTCACCCCGAGCCAGAGACACACACGGTCGGTTGGAGGAATGTTGGCCTGCATGTACACTTGGTCAGACAGCAGAAAGCGAGTCTCAATTACTTCAGATGTGTCTTTTCGTGTCTTCATTTCCTTCACAATTTGTAAAGAGCTCTTGATGTCTGGTATCTGAGATTTCAGCCTGTTAAAATGCCATTTGATGTTAGTAAACATTGAACAAATACCTGAATAAGGAAGACTGCAATAATTATTATTCTTAATAGTGTTCTTGGATTACTCAATTTAGAATCATTACCTAGTCGTGAGAACATCAAGTCAGGAAAAGATGTACTGTTTGCCTTGCTTGGCAATTAAATCCAAAAATATACACAATTCCAATTGCCACAACAACAATGCCAAGATAAATACAGGCACATCTTGTTTTCTCAAATCACGTGTTTTTAAGAAATGCGATGAAAAAATCCAATTCACTTGATATGTTTTGCCTCAATTAGCATGAATAAAATCCCTCAACTTACAATGTATTCACGTGGGAAAAAATGATGCTTGAAGTATTTATGCAAGATTAACTTTACAAGGGCTCTTCAGGAGTGCAACCTTGTTGTTAAATGAGCTGTCCCAACACTGCCACAAGACTAACTTTTTCCTCCGGGCCTGAAGGTGGACCTCCATGAACTTGTACTTGTTAAGCTGTTCATCCAGCCTCTTGATGACGTCCTGGGCGCTGACATTGTCCTCCTTGGCCATGAAGGTGTCCACATCTTCCTGTTGAGGAAGAGGACAGTCAAGGAATTAATGTTAAGTTACACAATAGTAAAGTAATTGGTGATTGCTGTTATCAGGTCCATCACTGAAACAGTTACCAGAATGTGGAAGAGCATGTAAAAGTGTATGTGAAAAGTGTCAATGACTAGTGAGTTAGGTGCAGTTCTAAAATAACACCACCCAGACAAAAATAAATACCTCTGCTGCTGTGTCTACTCAAGGGTAAAGGGAATAAACTAGGAGACAGATAATTGAATGGAGCAGTCTGGTTACTGGGGAATAAGAATTAGTGATAAATAGGTCTCCAGGGTGACAGGAGTGAGTGTGTGGCAGGGCAAACCACATGGTGTAGAAGCAAGAAGAGGCATGACAGGGGAGCCTTCAGGGTGACAGGCATGTGTGGGAGGGTGAGTCATTAGGAGTGACAAGGGCGTGTGTGTGACGGCATGACAGGAGCGTGTGGCAGGGTGAGACATATCTGGATCTGGATTTATGATGCACAGGGCACCTGTACAGGTGCATAACACGCATATTTGTGTTGGCTGTTGGGGGGACGGGGGAACCGAGTGTGCAGGGGAGGGAAGTGAATCAGGTGTAATTGTTAGTGTTGGTGTGTTGAGTGAGTGTGTATTTGTTTTCTGAATGAGTCTATTGTACCAGTCTAAAATCTGATGAGGGAGGCTGTTCCAGTCACGTATGGTGCATGGAAAGTATGAGTGCTTGTGTGCGTCAGTGTTAGTGTGATATGTTTGGTATTTATGGATGTGTGTTACGAGTACGTTGACTGTTTGCATTGTGTAGGTATGTTTGTGGGTCAATGTCAATGTGAGTGTGTGTGATCTTGTGCATAAGTGTAAGTCTGTGTGCTTGTCTGCGTAAGTGAAGAGGTTCCATGTTAATCTGTTGTTTGATCCGTGTTGTGATGCCAGGTGTTCGAGTGTAATTGTTGGTAATGAACCAAGCCACCTTGGTGTTGATTTGTTCTAACCTATCAATGTTTCTGTGTGTGTAAGGATCCCAGACCATGGAGCAGTATTCAAGTGTTGGTCTCAAAAGTGTGTCATAAGCTATGTGTTTTATATCAGGTGTGCAGTTATGTAGATTCCTCCTCAGGGGTGACAGGGGCGAGTGTGTGGCAGGGCAAGGCACAAGGCGTGACATGAACATGTGTGGCAGGGTGAGGCTTAGATTGGCGTGACAGGGGAGCCTCCAGGGTGACAAGGGTGTGTGTGGCAGGGCAAGGCTGGGAGAGGCATGACAGGGGCGAGTGCGTGGCGGGGCGAGGCACACGGCGTGACAGGGACGTGTGTGACAGGGTGAGGCATAGATTAGCATGACAGGGGAGCCTCCAGGTTGACAGGGGCGAGTGTAACAGGGCAAGGCTGGGAGAGGCGTGGGTGGCAGGGTAAGGCTGGGAGAGGCGTAACAGGGGCGAGTGTGGCTGGGAGAGGCTGTGTGTGGCAGGGTGAGGCATAGATTAGCATGACAGGGAAGCCTCCAGTGTGACAGGGGCGTGTGTGGCAGGGTGAGGCATATATAGGGGCGGGTGTGTGGCGGGGCGAGGCACGGCGTGGAGGCAGGGCGCGGCGTGACAGGTGGAGGGAGGCATGGTCACCCTTCTCTTGTCCCAGGTATCTCCCCAGCCAGCCGCCCCTCACCGACGCAGCACGCCCTAAATAAGAGTTCCCTGTCTCCTCACCACAAACTGGGCCTCGGGGATGCCCATGTAGCTCTTGGTCTCCGCGAGGGGCTTGTCTCCGTCGCCGGCCATGGTGTTTACAGTGTGAGAGTGCGGGCCAGTCACCACCACCTATTTTACCCCTCTACCACCTTCAATACACTGTTAAGATGTTGAATGGGCCTGAATTATAACTTTTAAGAAATATATAATAGTAGTACAAAGCTTCAAGGCCCGCATTTATTCATTGCAAGCATGTCTACATGTAGATCGACCCAGTATATTCTTCGAGGAATCATTAATGTTATTATACGAGATTCTTTTTTTGTCATGAAAGGTTATATATTGAATGGAAATGGATATCTATTCAATAAGCTATCCATGATTTTTTTTTCAATTCCAATTATTCCCTACGCTTTATTACCATTATTTACGTTTTTTTAATAATATCAAGTTACTTTTTTGTATTTATTTATTGACCAACAGCTAAAATTCTAATTGCAGAAAATGAATGTCAGAAGTGGTGGCCCCGCGGTCTCTGCCTGCAGTGCCCTGGCCCCTGTGTCAAAATGTGGCGGAGGGTTTGCGCGGCCCTGCCCTCCCGGCGGAAATTATCCTCCCTGGGTGATGGCAGCCCCCCGGGGCGGCGCCACGCCACCACCGGCGCCTGTCTGGAGTACTCGGAGAACGGCGACCCCGAGAAGGTGGTGGCGAGGCGCGAGGTGCCCGTGCCGGCGCCCCGCGGGGACCAGGTGGGGTTCGGGGCACACGGCTCCTCTGATTCAAGTGTCTGACTCACCTGTCCCGCCACACCTGTCCCACTACTCTACACTACACCTACAGCCTTGCTCACCTGACCTGTGCTGCCACACCTGTCGTGACTTCAGGGCCGTACCCTGGGGGCCACGGCCCCGGGGGACCCCTCCCTGTCTGCCAAAAGGTCCACTTTCTGAGAAAGTCAAAATGAAAATCTGGGACGAAAAGTTCCAGTTTTTCGTTTTGACAGCAGCAAAATGCACCCAGAAATATTAATTAAAAAAAAAAAAGCTGAATTGGCTTGCTTTGCTCGCCACTCACCCCTTTTCAAGTGGCTGCAAAGGTTCACATTTAGTGGAAAAACCCCTGCGTCCAGTAACACCGTAAGGTTCAACTCTGGGTACAGCTCTAGACTAATAAACTGCTTGACCTTTGCCCAGCCCCTGCAGTGAAGTGGTTAGCATGGTCAAATTAGGGGTATTTATTTCCTTTATTGCCTTTTCCTACTTTGGTGTTTTTCTTCCATTATCTGTTATTTTATCATTTATTTTTTTATTTTTTGTTCATTTGAATGTCTAAGGCATTGTTTGGGTATTTATTTCCTCTACCAAGTCTGGGCCATGAGCTGTAGCTGGGTGTGGCCTTGGTGCTCATCTCCGTCATGTCAGTAACTTATGTGCTGCAATCTACGTCCATGTCTCTGATGCAAATGACAGAGTTGGGGGGATAATGCTGTTTTTTATGCCATTCTTTACCCCCATGTTCACACTTCCTTTCATAACTCTCCAACATACCTGTTACCTGTGTGCCCTCCACTGCTCTGTCCCTCACCTCTCCCTCTGTGCTTCCATATTTACATTGAACTATCCCTAACTGCCAGTTGCTTTTCTAGGCTACTCTACTTTTTCTTGGCTGCCATAATGCCCAAATGCCTTAGTGTGGACATTTTTTAGGTCCTGATGAAGATGTTGGCAGCACCAGTCAACCCTGCAGATATCAACACCATCCAAGGGACATATGCAGTGCAGCCGCCTCTCCCCTCCATCCCAGGGAATGAGGGTGTTGGGGAGGTGGTGGCCGTTGGGGACGGGTACGCTGGCGGGCTGCAGCCAGGAGACAAGGTCATTCCCCGCGTCAATGCTCTGGGCACCTGGAGGACACACATCATTGCTCCAGACACCGATCTCATCAAGGTGCTGGAAATGTAGTGGTGATTCTAGATAACAGGACTGCATGTCTCTCAGACATGCAGTCTTTGCTCATGACTCCCATCCCTCACCTTCTGATAAACTTTGAGTCAACTTATTTTTTCTAAACTTGTTAAAGTATATTAATTTATTGGCTGCCATGGGTTGTAATATATTCCTGCCTTGTAGTTGTTTTATACATCTTTTGGTCAGAAAATATTTATTAATTTATTTTCTCCATTATCATTGTCAGATTCCTTGTGATGCTGATCTGGTGACTGCTGCCACAATAGCTGTCAACCCAGGCACAGCGTACAGGATGCTGAAGGACTTTGTTCACGTAGGCTTCGGTGACACTGTTATACAGAATGGGGCAAACTCTGCTGTGGGTCAGGCAGTTATTCAAGTAAGTGAGTATTCCACTTTTTGGGGTAAATGAACATGAATTTACTGAGTACATAAATATGGTGACTGTTTAGCTTAGTTAGGTAAAATTAAGTGTATCTTCAACCACCTCTAATGCAAAGCAGTCTCCAGCATTGATGAAATATCTGGCCACATCAGCAGACAGACTGTCAACCTATTGGTCCCACAGTTACACTATCATGTTGGTTCTTTCGCATGTTTCCTCTTCATAGTAAACTCATACTCTTATATGGTTATAAATGCTCTCATTGTAATTTCAGATTGCTGTAGCTATTGGCGTCAACACCATAAATGTGGTGCGTAACCGACCTAACATTGAGGAGCTGAAAGACTACTTGACGACCTTGGGAGCCACAGTGGTGGTGACTGAGGAGGAGCTGAGGTAAGGCACTCATAAAACAAAGTATTTTTGCTCATGGAAATGCATACTATTTACAAGCTTACTGAGACAATTATGCAGTTAAGTAAATGTGAATTTTTTTTTTTTCTACCATTGATTCATACACATAGCTCACTATCTACTCATAAATTCCACTACAAGAAAACTAGATAGGCTACTGTAATAAAAAAATTGTTTGTGTTTTCATTGATTTGTTCTTTGAAATATGTGAAAAGGGGGGCTCCCGTGGTCCCGTAGTAGAGTCTACGCCTTGCGCTCCGATGGGGTGCTGGAGCGTATAGGTTCGAGACCTGCCCGGTGCCATGGGAGTGGGGAGAGGAAAGATGGGCTCTTTCAGACACCCTCAGCCCCATTGTTGGGCCGCCTCCTTGAAAGAATTGGGTATATCTCTACCAGCCATCTGGGTGGTTGCGCAGCATGCACCGCCTTCCTCCCTTGGGATAGGCCTATATCCCCAACGAAAAAAAAAACAAAAAAAGTGAAAAATAAAGGGGATTTATTTGTTTTTAGAAATAAGGGGAAAAAAGTGCCCTTGCCTTTTTTTGGAGATGTTTCTATTGTTCCACTGTTATCTCTGGAACTAATTGTAATATTGAAATTATACAGTCACCATAAGAATCCTTGACTTAACAGACTTTTACTTTATTTTGATGTTATTACAGAAAGAGTGAAAAGGTGAAGGCACTTCCACCCCCACGCTTGGCACTAAACTGTGTGAGTGGCCGCAGCGGCACTGATGTTCTCCGGCAGCTGGCACACGGAGGAGTGATGGTGACGTACGGAGGCATGTCCAGACAGGTAATGCTGTGCTCTGTACTTCAGTGCAGCTCACTCCTCTCCTGCCCATTGTTGTAACTTTGTGTATTCTCACCCAGTTTACTAGTGAAAGAATTTGGATACTGGTTCACTCTTGCATTTGGGAGTTGGACAGCAAAGGGATGAACTTGAGTAGAAAGCCTTGTGCAGTTATTCTTGGCAAAATAAGGGGTTTTAGATTTTCTGGAAGGTAAACTGATATCCCAGATGTTATACTGGGCCTGTGTCAAATTAAGGGTTCCCTCCCATAAAGGGACTGAGATTAGCACCGCTGCCATGCCCAGCTGTAGCGTATACTCCTAACTTTACTTACTTCGTTTAACATTTGGCAGCCAGTCATTGGACCAGTTGGATCGCTGATCTTCCATGACATCACTCTTCGGGGATTCTGGATGACACGGTGGAACAAGCAACACTTCAATGACCCACAGCGGCAGGAGATGCTGGACCACCTTTTCCAGCTGGCCAAGAGTGGCAAGCTGAAACCTCCAGACCACACTCTTGTGCCTTTCTCTGATTACATTGTTGCTCTTCGTAATGCTATGCCCAAGCAAGGTATGTTGGGGAAAAAGCAAATACTCAAATTTAATAACAGTTAAAAATAAGTGGTCAGTTAATTAATAAGTCAACCAGCATACACAAAGGATATGTCTCATTCCATCTTGTTTCATGATGGCTGATGCAGAGGACAACAGGGATGGACAATGATGACTGAAGGGATGGTCTTGTCTGAGCTCAATTAGGACTGAGTGTATATACTGAAGTTGATTAGTGTATTCATTGAGCATCATCTATCCTTGTATATTTTATCCAGTCCAAATAAAAACTTAAGCACAGGTAATTGAAACCTAATTTCTTTATACAAAACTTCATTTCACAATAATTATATGTACCCTTCCACACTTTGGATCAAGAAACAAAAGCTGTAAACTATTCTACAAATGTTTAAAACTGTACACAGCCCCTAAGTCATACATATTTGAGTAGGCTGCCTACTCTTGAGTAAAGATTTAATGACTAGTGAACACAATACATTACTTCAGTTGTCTCATGTTAAACATTGCTTATAATTCAGTATCACCTTCATCTAAAAGGACACGGATAGTAAACTGTAGGAATATAAAGGTGCAACATCACCTACTTTTCCAGCCTCCTGAATTCTCCTATTGCTAGACTTGACCTACACTAGTTGACCAAAGAGTTGTCTGTTTACAAAGGTTCCATAAGTGTCTGCCCACTAATACCAGTGAAACTTAACTTACAGGAAAAACTAATATTAACAAAATCCTGAGAATTAAACAAAACTTCTGCTTAGAGCAGCATCAGGAGTTAAACTATTTATGCATATATTATAAATATGAAAATGCTAGTTCTTACACATATCACAGTTATTTCATTTAAAAAACACCCATGAAAACACTCGACCTTTCATGGTACAACTCACACTTTAGTGCCTTTTTATAACAAATATCTTGGTATCAAAATACATTGCTGGGTATTAGCATAACTAAATTTTTTCTTCCATCTCTAATAGCTGGAAACTACATAATCCTACGTCAAATGAGTCCTGCAATAATGTGGCTCAATTAGTATCAAAATATTTCATGTAGTTTTTAATTAATTAATTGGTCTTTCCCAAGTGTGCCCTTGTTATGATTATGCACTATTATGAAGCTGTGTATTGGGAAAATTTCAGTCATTGAAAGTTTAAGGCAGAGACTGGCAGATGTTCCCAAGATACTGATATTTCACCCAATGGCACTACTTCCCACCTGATGAAGTAAGTACTGGTACATCTTCCTTGTTTCCACTCACTTGCACAATGGACAGAATGATGAACATGCACACTTACAAACGGTAACCCTACATCTCATACTATAAATAAATCCTCACTGTGTAGTATTGGGGAATGCATTTGAAACTGTACATGGGAATAGTACAAGGAGACACCAAAGTCACTGTATAACATGGTACCATTACTATATTGAATGATATGTCACACACACACACACACACACACACACACACACACACACACACACAGCCTCCTGTATGTAGCGTTAAATGTGCGCTTGTTAAGATACATTTCTTTCAAACAAGACCTGTAGAAAAAAAAAAAAGAAAAAAAAAAGCCTCACTTAACAAAACTACTACTTTGGTACTTGTGATATGAAATATACCTTGACTGCCAGGAAAACTGAGGCCAGAGTGCTTAATTTAATTGGTATTTAGCTAAATTATATAATGGTCTGGTGGTTTGTATGGTTGGCTCATGTAAAGCATTGGGAAAAGATGCTGAATGATTGTATATTCTTATAACTAAATGTATGACATTTCCCTCTACTTGCATATACAACAAACTGGCCAGAAAATTAATTTTGTACATCCAAAAATGCCAACGAAAGGCCGCACCACATGTACATACTAACTGATGACAAATATGATATACCTCAAAGCCTCTCCTAGCAGTCAACCTCAGCCTGCTTGTCATTCATACATTTGCATGTCTTGTTTTGAAGGTCAGAACATTTTGCCATATTTCTTTGGGATTTTCTGTCTTGTGAAGATACTGTTTGTCATTTGCTTGAGCAAACACTGATCATAATAAATGAAAAATGTGATGATGAATTCAGCCATTCTTAATGAGTGATGTATTTCCTCAAAGAATTGAGGCACCTGGAGAACAAGGGACAAAAGGAACAAAGCCAATTTTTTTCTAGTTTGCACAAAGGAAAGGCAGGCTACACAATGCAGGAAGAACAGGAAACTAAGTTGCAAGGGAAAAGATACCTTGTATTTGGTAAACTAGGTCCTAGGACGTGTAGCCTGCTTTTCCTAGTGCACACAAGAAGAACTGGCTCTGACTGTTATGCCCCTTCTCTGGACCCCTTAATTATATATGGTTATCTGTCCAACTTCTATATCTAGCTAGCCAAGTGCTCACTCCCCCCACCCCCCCTCCCCTCACCCCCTGTCCCAACTATGAGTATCCAGCCATCCATGTGCTCAAGCCAGCCCCCATCTACTGCATTACACATATTTTCCCCTAATGAATGTTCATCCCATTCACACTTATGATCACCACAAGCTACATTATAGGATATACAGGATGACTCACACCCTAACACCTTGCTGTTCACAGGACTTTTGGTTTCCCTTGACTTTCCTCTAGTCATTCAGTCTTCTCCTCTTTCTTCGCTGTGTCAACATTTTGAACTTTGAGGCGGCGTGAAAACTCTTGCTGGTACTGCTGCTTCCACTCTATCTTTGGTGCCGACCTCTTCAAACCGCCGTCCCTGAAAGAAGCTCTAATTACAATGGAATCACAGACTTCATATAACATTGGTTTCTAAAATGACTGCATCAATCACCACCTACAATAGTGTCATGCTAACAAAACAAAGTTGCCTTCGTATTAGTTTACTCAAAATGTATTTCATAAGTTTTTATTAGTGCTACTGGCAGTAAAGCACACATACGACAACACTACATGTCTTAAGGCTATATAACAGTACACTGGTTACCCTGTATTCATGAATTCGCACATTCGCAGATTTCCCCCCAATTGCACATAGGCAGTTGCATAGGAACATTCACATTGCCACTAAAAACATTAATTTTTGCCTGTGGACAAGTCAGCCATTCCTAAGGAAATGGTTATGTATACATGTATAAAGCAGCATGCATAAAATATCATAATTAGCATCATTTATCAGCCGTACATACTATAAACTGTAATTTATGTAAACTTCTTGCAAACATGTAGTCATCAAAATCTCACCTAATTGTTGAATACTCAACACATTCTCTGCCATTTTCTTTATCAACTTCAGGTGCTTAAGTATACTTATCATTCCATATGAGTCATTTACTAATGAATACTTCTATCTATAATAATAAGGTGCTAAAAATAGGAAATGAGCATAAACACTGGATCATAACTTAAAGCTGCTGCTCAGCTGAAAGGCATAAAAAACAGGTCCTGTTAGCAGTGGGACTAGGCAGGTACTGGTACTGGTATTAACGCCTATATGACATGGTAACAGTACCAGACTGCTTGGTACTGGTAGCAGTAGGCATTGCCAGTGCAGTATTCTGCATTGTTGATACTGAGAGGTCATCATACATGCATATGTAGGCATGTATGATGACCTGTCAGTACCATCAGTGCAGTATTTAGCAGACTGGTATCATTACCCTGTTGTATAGCCAGTACCAGTAGCAGAACCTGCCCAGTCCCACCAATGACAGGACCTCTTTGTTTATGTCTAGCAGCTGAACAGGTGCTTGCAGTTGTGATCCAGCGTTTATACCCATTAACTATTTTTATCACCTGATTTTTATAGAAAGATGCATTCACTAGTAATTAACTTGTTCGGAATAATATACTTAAGCACCTGAAGCCGAGATAAAGATAAAAGGCTTTGTGGTGATGACCGAACAGGTGAGTGAGATTTCAATGACTATGTATTTGTAAGTTAACATAAATTACAGTACAGTTTATAGTACATAGGTGATGAACAATGCTAATCATGACATTTTATGCTGCTTTCAGGTAATGGAAATACTTTATTAGGAACAGTTTGTGTAAAACAGCTCTGTGTTTGATTGCAAGTCTAGAGGCTTTTGGGGGCGCACGCCAAACATTCGCTGTTCGAGAGTTAATATTTCCTAACCCCTCCAAATAAGAGAGGACTGGTGTATAGCAGTACACTTCTCCTCCATATTCCAGGGTTCAGTATGCACAGATTTGCACCTTCGCAGATTTCCCCCCAATTGCACTAAGCCAGCTGCAATGGAATTTTCGCAGCGCCACTCTAAACATTCGCCGTCTACCCACGAATGATTCAGCCATTCCTAGAGGAAGGATGATGTATACATGCATAAAGCATCATTATATATCATAAACATCAACATGCTATAAACTGTATAGTAATTCATGTAAATTTACAAAATATGTAACAATTAAAACAAGGGATGTACCGATACCAATGCCGATACCCCAATATTTGACCGATACCGATACCTGTGCACTTTTTTTTTTTTTTTTTTTTTTTTTTTAATAAAAAAATTCCAGCAGCTAAAGGGCAATATCAAATTTTAAGGTAAAAAAAAAAAAAAAAAAGGCCCACTACTCGTTCCACCATAAAAGGGAAGAAAAAAAAAAGTAATCAGTGCTGGCCTGAAAAAAGGTGTCCATAGATTCGTAGCCAGACATGCTGACCACTGCACCACGGAAGCGCATATTAACCCTATACGGCGCGGCGAGGCAACAGTGCATGGTTAACATGAGTTTCGACAAGGAGCGAGGGAGGAGGTGCCTTGTGAGGTCTAGTTGACTCAGCTAGGATAGCTTTACCTTAATTGTCGTACATTTAGGCAGCCCTGGCAGCGTGCCCCATTAAGGGGTGACCGTCTGACTGACTGAGGCAGGCAAATGAGGCGAGTGGAGGGGCTCCGCCAATCCTGCGCCGAAGCTACTAAACCTGTATTGTACACGTCCGCGGTACCAAAGGCTATACTGTATACTAAGTATTATATACTTGTATTAAAAGTAATATGAATCTTATCGCTTAAAGTGATGAAAATTAAATCGCGGGAAATTCCAAGCTATGTATAGTATCATGATACTAGATAATTACACTTTTCTAATATTTTTTCAACAATTTTGAAAATCCAATTTCTGTTGAAGAAAATTATTCGCAATGAGTGACATGCGACGTACAAAACTCCTTCAAGTATCGGTAGTATTGGCAGAAAATCAGCCAATACCAATACCGATACTCATAAAATGTGTCGATAACACCGATACCGATACATCCCTAATTAAAACCTTACCATACTCGTGCAATATGTATGCCATGTCTTAACAAGTTATAGTCTTACGAGTGTTTTTTACGTTGGTTGCAAAGTGTCTGACTAAAATACCCTGAAGGAAGACGGCTTTCTCTTGAAACTCCTACAACAAATTACTGCCCTATTCAAATCAATCTATTTATGGTATGTTCTCAGTGGGCAGTTGTTCCTTGATGTAAATCATCAACAACTCTAAACAAATATAACATCCAACTCACCATACAAGATCCACAAGTCCTCCCTGACGAGCAATTTCCGCTTTGACACGGTTTGCAAAATCAATGGAACTTTCTCCTTCCCTTCTTGTCATGGGTGGCAGATACCAGACATCACACACAATAGCCCACGACGTCATCATCATGTAGATGTAACTCAACATGGACTCTTTGGAGGAGTTCCAGAATGCATCTCCAAACCTAGGGTCATACTGCAAAGAGATACAAATTTTGAGAATGTCTATATCTCTAGGACTCGGTCCACAGTCATTCAGCTGACTGGAGTACAATGATACAGTGCAGAGTGTATATGCGGTCATCATCACCAAGGACTCCACTTCCTTTCCAAATCACATGACTTGCATAAAGCTTCCCTGTATTTTTTCATCCACTGCAAAAGGCAACCCAGCTGGGAGGAATACCAACACTTGAATAGGCAAAAAGTTTTAACATGAAAATAAAATGCTAAAGTAAACCTGAAGTTATAATACCAAAACCCTACAGTTTGAGATGGTATTATAAAATGCCATTAATAATATAAAAAATCAAAGATTAACCTTGATTGCAACAGGATAGATAATTCCTCCCACTTCAAATGTTCCTTTCTTGAACTGCATGACAGATGTGTTGTTGATGCAGGTGCCCTCAGGGAAGATCAGAATGGGCAGCTTGTCGGGGTCCTCCACGTGTTCCCTGAGCCTCCTCGCCACAGCAAATCTGTCTTTGGACTCTGACCTCTCAAACCAAATGTGAGCCGAGGCACGAGACAAAGCACGCTGGAAGATGCCTAAAAAGCCTCCATGGCGCTGACCAACCTGAAGGGTAAAGCAGAGTAAGGTGCCTCCAGTTGTCTCTGGTTGGCCCTACAAACTTCTGCAACACTGACAAAAAACATCTAAGACTATAGAAATCATCACTGCAGTTTCACATATTTTGTATTTTCATTATTAGAATGACTAAAAAATAAGGTATGTTTTACTCTCCAGCACCCATCCCAATCCAGCAAAGCAAAGCAAAACAGTAGTGCAAGCCGACAATATATCTTAGTTTGACACAGGCAAAATTACCACGGGCAGAGAAATTCCAATGGTGGAGTGGAAGATGCCATGGGAAGCTACATCAGCTCATCCAAACTCAAACTTATGAACTTCTCAATATCCTAAAATCCAGACTTGCTACAACAAAAATTTCCAAAGATTCCAGTTAAAGCAATGTGGGCTGTGATGGAAATTCCATGACTAATAACTAACAACTCAGGAGGGCCAGTTGAAATGAAAATGACTGTACTTCATGATGTGAAATTACACCAATAATGATACAATGGCAGGTTAGTTTCAAGGAAAAGTCATCATGATCAATGTGTTCAACAGTACTACAAGCATCCTTTATGGAAACAATGATGAACTCTAGTATTGAGAGGCAAGTAATAAAGTAAATTCTAATATGGATAACAGTACTCCAAGTAGGAGAGGAAGCCATTAGAAGGGAGGAAGAAACATACCATGTCGTAAGTATTGTCACATGCCAACACCAGAACATCAATGGGAGTGGTGTGGTTGGCGACACATATACCCCTACGGGGCACATTCTCCTTGTTGTGGTAGGTACACACCAGTGACAGAGCTCCACTCAGAAAGTCAAAGCAGAAGACTGACACACTGCTGTTGAGTCGCCGCTTCGTTTTGCTCTCAGGAAGACAACCCACGACGTATGTACACGCTACCATGACAACCATCTGCAAGACAACAGACCCCAGCCGCTAAGGACGACACACCACAGGTTTACTACCAGGCCACAATAATACCTCAACAATGCTACCGACACAAGGACACACTACTGATATACTCATTAAACTGTTACGTAATACACCACATAAGATACTTGACAAGTAAATCATATTAATTGGTTAATCCACCAATTACAGAAGTAGGTAAGAAGAAAATATCATGGGCATCTTCTTGGTATGTAGAATTACAGCACATTTATCAAGCAGGCATGTAATAGCTACTACAATACTGATATTATGTAATACTAATTGACTTCCAGCACCTAAAATCATGATACAGAACTCAATTTATGCTTAAGTTCTGTACCAGAGAGCAACAGACAGAGCTGGAGAGTCATAGTTCCCACATGTAAAACCATTCAAAGGATTTCATGTCTTCAAAATCAATCAGTTTCACAAAACACCACAGACACACAAAATGCACAGACTACCCCTATGGCGAACAGGCAAAAGTCCCGCCAAACATAAGCTTTCAAAAGTCAATGATCTCTGGCAACTAACATAGGAGTAACAGTTGTCGTACGCCAGAACCAAACAGTCGATGGGGGTTGTGTGGTTGGCAACACAAATCCCATCTGAACGAGGCTTATTGTGGCGGTTGTGATATGTGACGACACAGCTTAAACTCCGATTCAGGATTCTAAATGTTGTTATATAGAAGTACCAGCATAGGTTGCGCTTCAGAGGCCCGTCCGGTAACATTCCAATAAGCAGGGTCATAACCACCAACTGTGCCATCTACAAAATTGAGGATGGGTTTTTCAGAAAACATCCAATGCAGTTAGTAATTTTCACATCAAAAGAAAGTGAGAGGCTGAATTTTCAAACATAATAATTTTAGCTCTTCCATGAGATTCTTTTTTCAATAACTCCCATATTGCAGATCATTTTAAGAGTATAGGTTCTTAAGTATAGCTACTAGACTTTTAAAGAGTATGGCTACTTATAAGATATTCTGAGATCAACTTCATGCAAAAATCTATTCATGCTACCAGGTGACATTATTTTCTGTGGATGCTGGACAAAATATATCCCCCCTCGTGATAACAAATAATTATACCCCTAATGCTAAACAGGTATCTGAAATAGAAGTATGAGAGAGAAATAGCAATAATATTAATGTTGTGTAGTTACTGATAATATTTTAAAACCAAAGGAATACTAATCCTATGGTGTGGTCAGTCCATAGTTCCAAGGAAAAAGATGTTTTGCAGATCATTAGCTGAGTCAAGCTGTGGTGGGCATGCTAATATCCTCAACCCGTGCACTAACCACTATTAAAATATATTCAGAATAATGCTAAAAGATACTGAAGTTGCTAGTGATTATGAGAAACAAAACATTGTCCCATTCTACAGAAATCATCAACTTTAAAAGATTCCTATAAGACACAGATACCTATGAGGTTAGTAACTTTGATCATCAGATTATTTAGGATACACAACTGGAGAGAAACCAAAATGCCTGAAGAATTTATAAACTAAAATTGGTTACTCACCCCAATGAGGAGTATGAGGATGCGGAGGGGCAGGAGGAGGAAGTAGCGCAGTATGAAGCCCACCACCCAAAAGATGGTGAGTCGCACACTGATGAACTCATACTGGCAGTTAGTTCGAGTCAGGAAATTCCATGACTGCAAGGCAAAGAAAAATGGCACTGAAGAATATACACACATTTAACAATAGTGATGTAAAGTGTAAGTAAAGTGGGGTGTGAAACTGATGATTTAGAAACCTAAAATTATTCTGCAACACAAGAAAGTCAGGAACAAAAGTATCTTTATACAAACACTGAAATATTATGTGCATGAACCACGGAGTAAACCTGAAAAATATGTAAAAAAAATTCTTTCTACAACACAAAAAGGGCAATAAGATGGGCTGTGCAAAGGCTTTCCCTTCAAACAAGTACTAAACTGAACTAAGAATAAGTGAACATGACAGGAATATTAAAAGTGAGCTACAATGTGCCATGCAGTTATCAGACATAACAGAGGACTGATTACCTTACACCCAGTGATATTGATGGTGTGAAGGAGGGGAACCTACCGTTAGCTCTTCAGCAGAAAACCTCTTTGTCACCTCATCATCAACAATGGCCTCCATACCGGTGCGTATGTAGTCAAGACAATCCCCAAGTTCAAACTCGTGCGTGTCCAGCCCTTCGCTGTTGTCCTGGGGGATGTGATTTTGTGAATGAACCATCAATGACTCATTATTTGCTGCCTTGAGAAACAACCATAAAAGGAATGGATGCCTGGTGATATGGGACACACCTATAAACTCATTTTGGCACAGGTACTGACATCAGCACTTGCCATAAATCAAACTTTAATTAGATATTACATACACAATACAATATCAGAGGTAGCAAATGACCTACAGCAAAGGTACAACCCTTTCCCTTTTTTCTTCATGGATTTCTTGACCATCTCCCGTGTAGCTAAGACTGTGATAAGGAGTGACGTATTGCCGAGGCATTAATCTGTGATTGGCCTCATTGGCCTCAATCATCAACTAGGGGGCACCCTGCCTGTGTGCCTGTTGTCCCTCACACCCCCTTCAAGGTTCCACTGTCGCCAACTGACAACAACCTTCACCAAAACAAAATAATTGTTTTAAATAGTAAAGACATTAGATAGTAGATAATGGAATTGAAAAATGATAAGAAGGCTAATTTCTTTTATCCACTACTGTTATCTCTCTGATAGCCAATACACCTGCTTCTTGTCTCCTTAACCATAACCTCCACAGGCCATTACCAGGTTTCCCACGCCAACAGGATGTGGAGAGGAACTAGCAAACTTACACCCACATAATAAACACATTAATAAAATCATGCAGTGGGATGCCTGTGATGTTCATTCCCAAATTAGGGAAATATAAATACATCAAACCATTCAGGATACAATACGTAATAGTAGATAAGAACAGCACCACTGAAATAGATCAATTAGTATAATAACCAGCCCCCACACACACGCCTATCTGGCTGACAAGGGAGCATCTCGAACGCTCCATGACCTTGTTGATAAGTGATACACAACCACGGCAATGATACAGAGATTGAAGGGTCAGCAGAAGTGGTAAATGGAAAAATTGGTTTAATCCTCTTCAGGACTGAATAAAAATTAAAATATCTGTATTGTGGGTATGACTGATGCACACCTGTGGCAGTCAAACAGTGACTGAAAGGTCAGCAGAAGAATGGTAAATGAAAAAATAAATAGCACTGACCCAGGAAAATGTTTGCATTATGGCTCGTATCAACTGTGCTTATGGGTGCAGGGACACAGAACAAGCATTCCTCTGCTCTCTATGCATCAAAAGGTCATGCCTGGCATAGCTTTAAGGAAGAAGTCACTATTCAATATAAGTTTACGAAATACAAACTAAAAGTGTACCTTTACCTTTGACCCTGACCCTCAAAAGTACATACACAAATCTTCTAAGTACACAATTATTAAACATAATAGGCATTTAGCTTTGTTCTTATGACGAAGTAGTACCATATCTTATCAAGTCATGATAAGATAACATCAATAAGGAAATAGGAAGTTATCATTAAAATCCTAAACTTAAGAGGTCCAGACATCTTCACTTACAAGTCTCCCACACTGCCTCACATTCACCCACTGGCTGATGAACAGCAATACAACATAATGCACATATATAATTTTCACCTCAAATTAAAACTGCTATAACAAGTCATTATACATGTCTATCACCTACAAACTCTGTCAAACCTGAGTGTGATATAAGAGTGCAGAGACACATACACATTAAGATAACAGCCCTTGTCTGAATAACTTAATCAGGGAACATTACATCAAAGAACACCTCAGACGTCCTTCACCAATAAAATTAAATGACTAGGCATACTTTTAACACATAAACCCTTGCTTGACAAACCTTTACTTCAAATAAGATGACTAGGGAACCATCAACTTCACATTACAAAACCACTTGACACTGGGGTCAGTGACCATCCCAACATTTTCCCAATATAAGCTGCCACTTGTCTGTCCACTCTCCAGTTTCAACATATTAATTGTTATGCCAAACAGAACTAAATTACATTATGGCCAACCACCAACCTACTGTATCACAAGAGCTAAAGCAACTCACTTTGTCCACAGTGGGACGCAGCACCAGCTTGTCTCTGCAGATGACCTCTCTCGACACATAGTCCTCCTCCTCCTCCTCCTCTTCCTGCTCATCTCCACTTCCCTTTCCATAGTTCTTTGACAGCCTCTGACGACCAAACTATGGAGAAAGGCACACATTAGAACTTACTGATACATTGGGTTTGACAGATACAAATATTCAGGGACTGACAATGACTTGTATCTGACACAAAACATACACTGAAGGCCTAAATATTCCCAGTCAGGTGTAGGAACAGGAGGGAGTGAAGTGGATTCCAAGAGAGTGTGTTGCCCACCCTCCTCAAGTGATAAGCATCAAGTTCAGCCGGTTGCAATATCATATTAAGATAAGGCTGATTAAATCAATCAAATCCCTTCACATCCTCCTGTTGAGTAGTCAACCCGACTTCCAAATTCATGCACAGTTAGCAATGATACTGTATTTTATGAGTTAGAGAGGCTCTGAAAACACAATTAGTTAATTATGTGCTGACAGGAAGAGAAAGAAGTGATACCAAGCTCAGCTATTTCTGTAGAGTCTTAATACACACACTTTCATGTATTCTAAAGAAACAGCCTTTAGTCCCAAGAGTAACATTCATTGTCACATGTATAGACACTGCTCACAGGAAGGTATATACATATACGACATTCAGAGCTAAGCTACCCCTGGATAGTAAATACAATGGGTTCTTGCCATTTGCAAGGGTCATATCTTCCCAAAACAAACTTGCAAATACCAAATTTGGGAATAATAATTCTCACAGGGTCAGGGGTTAAAGTACTTTGGTAAAGTTACAAAATCAGCATACATGTTTGGAAAGGGTTCCATGGAGATTTCCTCTATCAAATTTTCACCAATTTCCTTACTGTACCATCTTCTTAAGTTCACAAGCAACACTTTACTCACCTATAAAAAATAAAAATAAAAATAGATATGCGATGATTTAAAATAAGTGTCTACCCCCATGACCCATGTTAACAATGGAGCCACTGAGGTCTGCATGTGGTGGCAGCTGTTGTCCCCATGCACAGTCTCTTATGGCTTTGTGGACAGCTCCAAATTAGAATTCAACCATCAATTTTTGTCAGCCAACTAATGGATAGTCAGGGCTTACAAATCATAAAAGCACATTAAGCAATGACCCATTGCATACAGATTTTCCTATGTTCTAAATCAACAGTGCTTAGCCCCAAGAGGAACATGTATTATATCACAAATAATGTCCTGACAGGAAGACAGCTACAATGCCCCAAGCCAAGCTACCCATCTTTGGTATCAATGCACATATTTTCTCCATTTGAAGCAACAGCCTTTACCCCCAGGAAGAGCATGTATTGTTTCACAGGTCACCACTGCCACTACCACCACCACCACCACCAGGGGAGGGCAATGAACAATACGAAGTTTGAAAAATACCTTTTTAACAAGTATCCTGTTGCCATCCTGTAAATAGATAACACATATATGATTATATACATACAAAACTACTCATCAAACCACATCAATATTAGCATCAGACATGAAGCCTACCTACTGGCTGGCCACTCACAGCCTCCCGGGCACCAGTGTGGCCAGGCCTTGGGAACTCTGGCCCAGTGACCTCAAACCAGCTGAAGCATTTGCTTAGGACCATTTCAGTTATCTTGGGCAACAAAAGTTGTGGTATGTTCAGCAAAGATGTTAATCTATGATAATTAAAAAAACAGAAGATTTGTTCATTTAAATATATCTTGTTAAAGGGCTTTCATTTGAAAGTACTAATTGTGAACAATAAAAAATGGTAATTGAAATTCCTTATATTACATTTTCTTAATCACAGTTACCAAATTTAACAATGCCATCTCATGAATTTGGCCCACATCCTGCATGGTTTGTTGTCACCAAGGCCGGACTTCACTGCACCCCCCACACACAGCCTTGCACACACACCACACTAAACACTACAATACTATATAACAGTTTGACATATGTGAAGAGCCACACAGTTACTTTACTGCCTCAAAGCTGAAATGAAGACTACTGATGGCTGAAATTAACACACATTTATATACAAATTGATACTGGTGTTTCTAGATGACAGGACCACACTTTAAGATAAAATTTTAACTCCAGACTTTTTTCTCTATTCTCTTATCCCCCAAAAATCTCATTGTTATAATAGGGTTATGTTATTACTTTACAGAGTCTGGGTGTCCATTCATTAATTAATTACGGTTTGTTTTGAGTGCAGTCCTTTTTATCTAAAACAACCCATATTCTTTAAAACACACACACACACACACACACACACACAAAAGAATCACAATTCAATGAACCACAAGATGACACGATAAATGTTCAAATGGATGAAGTCATAGTAACTAAAGAGGAAATATATAAAATAATGGAGGAGCTGGAGGAGAGGAAAGCAATAGGACTGGATGGAGTCTCAGGTTTTATACTGAAAGAATGCAGAAATCAGCTGGTTGGACCGGTATCATAAAGTGCTCAATATCAACTGGTAAAGTACCAAAGGAGTGGCGGAGGGCTGAGGTGGTCCCTATATAAGAGCGGGAAAAAGGAAGAACCTCTGAACTACAGACCAGTATACTTTGTAAAATATGCGAGAAAGTGATAAAGAAACAATGGACAAAATTTCTAGAAAATATAATTACAGATAAACAGTATGGTTTTAGAAAAGGGCATTCATGTGTAACAAACTTACTGAGCTTTTACTCAAGAGTGACAGACATAGTACAGGAGAGGGATGGATGGGTAGATTGTGTGTATCTGGACCTGAAGAAGGCTTTTGACAAGTTCCACATACAAGACTACTATGGAAACTGGAAAATAAAGGAGGATTGAAAGGGAAAATGAAAAACTGGATGGAAAGTTACTTAAGGGGAAGAGAGATGAGAACAGTCGTATAGGACATGAAATTGGAATGGAGGATTGAAGATAGTGGAGTGCCACAAGGATCGGTATTGGCACTAATACTTTTCCAAGTATATATTAATGATATGCCGGAGAGTAAGCAGTTACATGAGCCTGTTTGCAGACGATGCAAAATTGCTGAGACATATAAGAAACAGTAAAGATTGTGAAATTCTGCAAGAGGACCTAAATAAGATATGGGACTGGAGTTTGAAATGGGAGATGGAGTTCAATGTGAAGAAATGTCATGTAATGGAAATGGGAAAGAGTGAATGGGGACCAAAATGGACATATAGAATGGGAGATGGAGAAATATTAAAAGTTCAAGAAGAGAGATTTGGGAGTGACAATACAAGATAATCAACACTCTGAGAGTCATGTTAATAGGATATTCGGTGATACGTATAGAATGGAAAGAAATAATAGGAATAGCATTCCACTACATGGATAACGATATGATGAAAAAGATAACAACTATGATTAGACCAAAACTGGAATATATAGAAACTGTGTGGTCTCCCCATAAGAAGAAACACATAAAAAAAACTAAAAGAATACAAAGGATGGCAACGAAAATCGTTCCAGAACAGAACTGGAGGGATTGTCATATGAAGAAAGGTTAAAGGAAATGGTCCTGCCAACATTGGAACAAAGAAGAGAAAGAGGAGACCTAATACAAATTTATATATTATGGAATAAAATGGAAGTAGACATTAAGGAGTTACTACTACGAGAAGGAAGAAACCCCAGCAACACACGAGGACACAGTAAAAAATTGAGAAAAGACAGATGCTTGAGAGACTAAGAAATATAGTTTCCCACAAAGACACAAAGAGGTTTGGAACAGACTAAGTGAGGATGTAGTATCGGCGAAGAGTGTGCACAACTTTAAGGGAAAACTGGACAGATACAGATATGGAGACGGGACCACACGGGCATAAGCCCAGGTCCTGTAAAACTACATAGGTAAATACACACACACACACACACACACACACACACACACACACACACACACAATGTATTATGTGCATCATCAATGCTGAGAAGACCAGGAGTCACCAACTTCACTCGTGTGGTCGACACCATTTTTTCTGAAAGATCTCAACGTGCTCTTCAACGTTTCTTACTACAGTTTGTTGCAAATCACTCGTTTCTGCATTTATATTTTTTTTCATTCACTAAGAGGTTGGGGGTTGAGGGGAGAGCAAAACCCCTCCCATTAGGAGTTAGTTTCAATTTAATTTGTTATTTAATCAATTTGATACATAATTGTAACCTGTTTCATCAGGCATAGTGGCAGTGTGCCTCAGTGGTGACTGGCGAGGAATGGCAATTCAGGGTAAAGTTGGTAAAAGACTAGAAATCAATCGAGTCAGTTTTATTGAATCAAGGAAACCTTTACTCCGACAGCTTGATTTGTGGCAGTTGGCTAAGGTAAGAGATCACATGAAGGGCAACAATCCCTTAACCCTTTCAACCTTTCAATACTGTGACGCAGACATCGGCGTCACAGTATGGAAAGGGTTAAGAGGAAATGGAAGAGGATTAATCTTCTTCTAAACCTCTTAATCCTCTTCCATTTCCTTTTAAGAGGTTTAGAAGAGGATGAAGAGGAAAAGGATTAAGAGGAAATGGAAGAGGATTAAGAGGTTTAGTAGAGGATTAATCCTCTACAATTTCCTCTTAACCCTTTCCATACTGTGACGTCAACGTCTGCATCACGTATTGAAAGGGTTAAGTTCCTTGAGACGGTAATACTTTATAAGAAGTCCGCCTCCCCCTTCGCCACTCTAGCCCCCCCATACCCCCCAAGACAAGCCTGGGGAACTGTGGGGAAATGGGGGTTTGGGGGGGGAAGCCAAAATCAATGAAAAGTGGGCATCCAAAATTTCCCTAGAAAAATCCCTAAATGCAGGAAAATTTCCTAGCCTCAAAAGTAAGGAAAGTCCCAACTTTATAACCTAACAGCCCCCCTTTTTTTTTCGGTGGGGAGCATATTTAAACTACTCCAACCAAACTTTACGACCTAACGAAGGGGCTTCGCCCCCCTCCTAACCAAGGGGGGCTGCGCCCCCCCCCCTGGACCCCCCCGCTTCCAAAATTTCCCTAGAAAAATCCCTAATTAAGGAAAATTACCTACACGGGGGGACCAGTGGGGGCGCAGCCCCCCTCGGTTAGGAGGGGGGTCGAGGGGGGCGAAGCCCCCTCATTAGCAGGTCGTAAAGTTCGGTTGGAGTAGTTTAAATATGCTCCCCACCAAAAAAATTAAAAAAATTACTTTCTGGCACATCATATATGTGGGGGGTCCAGAGGGGGGCTAGGGGGGCTGTTAGGTTATAAAGTTAGTACTTTCCTTACTTTTGAGACTAGGGAATTTTTCTTCATTTAGGGATTTTTCTAGGGAAATTTTGGAAGCCCATTTTTCAGTGATTTTGGCTTCCCCCCCTCCCCTATCCCCGGTTCCCCACAGTTCCCCAGGCTTTTCTTGGGGGGTAGGGGGGGCTGGAATGGCGAAGGGGGAGGCGGATTTCTTATAAAGTATTACCCTTGAGACTTTAAAAAGGGGACTCAAGCCCCTATAAAGACCCCCTTCCCTAGCCTCTGTGGTGAAATGGTTAGCATGCCTAGCTATGAATCTGTTGGCCTGGATTCAAATCTCAGGCCGGGCAGTCGGCGTGCAGCTCACTCAGCTGTTCATCCTCCTTTCTGGGCTAGTTGATAAATAGGTAGCTGGGGAAACCTGGAAAAGGTGAGCTGTGGCGACCCAGACATCACACTGTCCGTGTCCTGGGGTGATGGGTTATCACCCGCCACAGGCTCAAGGGCCATTGTGATGGAGATGAGCAGAGGCCACACACAGCTATAGTGTATGCCCAAAACTTTATTTCATCTTGCACAGCCTGCCACCAGCACACAGCCTGTCCTTGTCTCTCTAAACAGCCTGTCCCAAACCCTCCTACACTGCCTGCCTCCAGTACAAAGCCTGTGGTTCCTTCCACACAGCCTGTCCTTGCCTCTCCACACAGCCTGCCACCCAACACACAGCCTGTTCTTGCCTCTCCACACAGCCTGTCTAGCCCACCACTCAACCCCAGGCCTCCAGTACACAGCCTGTCCTTGGAACTCCACACAGCCTCCCTCTCAGCACACACCCTGTCCTTGGCCCTCCACACAGCCTGTCCTCCCTCCACACAGCCTGTCTAGCCCACCACTCATCCCCAGGCCTCCAGCACACACACACAAGACAGCACACAGCCTGTCCTTAGCACTCCACACAGCCTCCCTCTCAGCACACACCTTGTCCTTGGCCCTCCACACAGCCTGTCTAGACCACCACGTCCCCAGCATACACACCCACACCCACCCACAGGGCAGCACACCCCGCCTGTCTTTGCCTGCCTGCCTCAGACCAAGGAGGCTGGGTACAAGTCATCCCTCTCCCGCACCCACACCGCCACTCACCTCAAACACCTTCAAAAGAAACTGCACGTATCTCTGTCTGAGGCCCAGGGACTTCCCCAAGCTGGCCAGCACCAGGACGCTGACCAGAACCATGATGAAGGGCGGCAGGACCACCGTGAGGGCGACGGTAGCCAGTGCGTCGACCACCGCCATTGTGCCAGGACTGAGCTGAGCCTCCTGCCTCTCTCTCGCCGCCCTCAAGGCTCCTCCTCCTCCTCCTCTCCTGACCCCGGCCCTCCTCCTCTCCTGACCCCGCCCCTGCTCCCCCTCCTCCTCTCCTGACCCCGCCCCTGTTCTTCCCTGTACCTCCTATCCCCTCCTCCTCCTCCTCTCCGTACCTCCCTTCCCCTGCCTCCTCCTCCCTGTACCTCCCAGCCCCTCCTCTTCCTCCCCTCCGTACCTCCTCTCCTCCGTGTACCTCCCTTCCCCTGCCTCCTCCTCCCTGTACCTCCCAGCCCCTCCTCTTCCTCTCCTCCCTTCCCCTGCCTCCTCCTCCCAGTACCTCCCAGCCCCTCCTCTTCCTCCCCTCCGTACCTCCTCTCCTCCGTGTACCTCCCTTCCCCTGCCTCCTCTCCGTACCTCCCTCCCCTGACTCGTCCTCCCTGTACCTCCCTTCCCCTGCCTCCTCCCTCTCTTCCTCCCTACCTGCCCCTCCCCGCCTATCTCCTCCTTCCCCTCCCCCCTGTCTCTCCTCCTCCTCCCCTATCTGAAAGTTCCTCTCCCTCTCCCCTTCCTCCACACAATAGACCATCTCCGAAAACGAACCCCGCCTCTTGCACCCTTTAAATACTATCAGGTGGTTTTTTTTAAATGGGTTAAATAGCAGTCTGCCACTTCCTCCGGTAACCCCCGAGACCTCAGGGGGAGATGCCATGTTGCGTTAAGTGGCTCCCTTGCATGATCCTTGACATTTTACCAAAGGACAGTTAGTGCGTGGTGGCTGTGATTATGTAATAGTCAAAGACATTATTAAGCAAGGTGGAGGATAGAATCGAGTAACTGCACGGCTAGAGACAGTTGGCAAGATGAGTGGAGTGAAATAATCATATACTGTGAAAAGAAATTATACACGTCAGCTGTAAACTACCTCTGATAATGTAATGCTTCGACATGTCCTGAGGAAGTAGATATGGGTAGGCATAAACATACAGCTATTGATAGTGAAAAGGAAAGGGGCAAAAACGGCATGTTCCTCCCTTCTCCCTTGTTGTTTACCTGCAACAATAAACTATCAATCAATCAATCAATCAGGATGAGTATGAAAGTTTTAAGGATTACGGGCAACAAAAACTTCATCAACAACCAGTATAATAGTCCGCAAAGCCTTTCCCAGCCTTATCTACCTCTTAAAGCAACAGGACAACATTGACATTAACAGTGATTACGTAAAAGCTCAACATGTGGACGTAATTAATGATGCTCGATGATTAATGGATACGAAATGATTACCAGGCCAGCCATTCAGCGATTCACCAGTTTCTTCTATTTCACTAAAGACGACCTGTACCATGAAAATGACCACATGATTAGGCTATATAAAAGAGGCTAGCATAAGTCAACGCTACACTGAAGCGAGGGAGGGGGGATGTAGGGCTCGCGGTGAGGGACACAACATACATTCCCACAAGTTGCCTCCTCGGTCCCACCCAAGGAGATTCTTTAGGCCTACTTGCATTGGTAGAAGTGTGGCCCTCACCTCCGGTCCCTACATCCCCAATGCAAAGAACCAGGACAAAATGTGAAAGATCAAAAAGTGTAGGTCTATCAACTTTATTGTGCAAAGTAATATATTTAAAAGGAACAAAGCACAAATATAGCAATACAGCCCAAATTTCATAGAAAACTCTGTAATACACACACACACACACATATCTTATTGCACCTGTTCATGTAGCTATGATGCCATGTACTGAGGAATGTGATGCTAAGACATGTGCCGGCAGACTCTACCACAGCACAGGGTCACTCAGTAGCCCCCTCACCCCCCCCAAAAAAAAAAAATCAAAAAAATTCATGAGAGCTACGCATACATTGCTTCTTGCTGCTCACAGTGCTAAGCAACTTGTAGCACTTGCTACATAACAACATCCACTTAAGATCAGTAGTCAGGCAAACCGTTTATAAGTACAATGAGGAGTATAATACTGTTCCTCATGTTGATATATAATTTATGAATTTTCTGAATACAATATTTAAATCTTTGTACAATCTATATAATTCTCTCTCTCTCTCTCTCTCTCTCTTTGGCCTCACTGTTCTCATAAACTCTTCTAAACCATGGGGTGCCTCTTTGCACCCTATCAACACTACCTCAACACAATTTCACTTCATGCTGCTGGTGCCTATTAGCTAAAGTGTAGCTAGTTACAAAGAGGAAAAATTCTTTGCAATCTGAAGTGAGCAATCTTGTATATATAAAAAGTAATAATGGGATAGGTCACAAACAAAGTGCTATGCATCCCTTAAAGTTCTGAATCATAAACTGGCTCCAAGAAGCAACACAACATACATTCTCCTTATCACCTGGACAGTGACAAGGCAGACAGTGAATTAGGTTCCTTCAAAATGAAAGGAAAAAAAGAGTTAACTTAATAAATTTGGGATACTGTTATTAAAAGGAGGAAAGTTGATGCAGGAATAACCTCTCATGTAACTCATGCTTCTCTACAATGGCACTATATAATGTAACTGCATCTTGGAGGAATGTTTTCTACTCACTTTCTTTTGGTAACACTGGACAGACCAGATTTGCTGACTGGGAAGCAAGAAAGGAACTGACTTTGGGGAGGCCAACACAACAACACCTGATGCTGAATGTGTCACTAGTGTCTGCACAGTGACTCAGCTGCACCTTACCATCCTTCTTTGCTGGACAAGTGATGTGTAGGGGAAGCCAGCTTCTTGTAGAGACACAGGCAATCCCAAGGACAGCTTTTTCACCCAGACACTTAGTCACAACCTGTAGGTGTGTCGTTCAGCTCCAGCACTGCCGTGTCACTTATACACACCCTTCCAGTACCTGCCACTCTTCCTGACACACCAATCAGGACAGTGCAGTCAGGGAACTACCGGGTAGACCAAAGGTGGAGGTAATTTCCCCATCCTCCACTCCCTCCACTGCTACCTTCCTCACCTGTTGTGAAAGGAAAGTCTTATGAGAAAGTTTCAAACATTTCTAAACACTTACTTGTTAATTATTATCACTCTCTATACCCCAAGATTCTACTTCATAAATCTTGCTTTTGGCAGCATGTCATAATGTGATGATGCCATGAAAAATTAATTCATATTCTTTCTGTTCAGTACACAAACATTAGGACCAAGACTGCATTACCAGTACACTTGATGTGAAGGTAAGTGTCTCACCTGAGGCAATGTGCTCCAGCTGGGAGGTTTCTTGAGGGGAGAGCTGCAGGACAGTCTTCAGCACTGGCACCAAGTGCTTCCGCTCCTCACCGTTGTTCAGCAACAAGAACTATACGGACATAGGAAACACTCAAATCACATTTCAGCTTAGACTTCATATATGCTGAAATAGGCATCAATTCATATTTTGGAACAATATAACTTAGCTAACCATGAACTTTTAAGGGTTAGAGGATATATAATAGTGCTATTAATTTTTCTTAAAGCAACAGTTTGAACTTATGCATTGCCCTCACAGCCCTTGTGCAAACCTCTTGTAAGTACTGAGTTCAGTGGCTGCTTCTCTCCAGCTGTATATATTTGTATATTTCTGAAAGGTGAATAAAGTCTTGTCACCCAGTGGTGTCACTTCTATGAGTTAAAAAATAATTCATTAATCCAGTCACCTTAAGGATAACATTCTTCATGTACTCCATATTTTCCATGTGCTTTTCCCGGTCTTCATTTCTGGCAGACCTTCTGATCTCTTCTTTGAGAGCGTCGGTCAGCTGGGTAAGCTTGGCATTCTCTGCCTCAGATTCATGTAACAATGATGTCAGTTGAGAAATCCTCATCTCTGCAGTGTTGATCTGAAATGAAGCCATTCACTGTTACATTGCACATTGATTACGGTGATGTATGAGAAGGGACTGAAGGGAAAAGAAATTAAAGATAAATCTTCTTACTTTAGCTACACCTTTCATGTAACACCTGCACTGTCTTCAGCATTACCTTAGCCTCCAGCCTGGCCAGCTCCCTGTTGGCTGCATCTGTGGCTGCACTGGTGATGCTGACCTGGTCGTCCAGCAGTGCAGCAGCTGGAGGCAGCGGGGAACTGATAAGCTGCTCTAGGGGTGGTGGGCTGTAGCCGCCACCTTTGTTTGGTGACCTCTGCACTGGCTCCACCCACTCTGAACCCTGCAAGTCATTAAACAGATCTCTGTTAATTAAAAGGAAAAATCAAAATGTTCTCCATCTAAAACACCTAAAATGCTGACTTTCTTCCAGTATCAGATACACAGGAAAATGACAACAATAACCTAATAAATCCTAAAAGGAAAGTTTCCCATTTTCAGTTGTCTGACATGTACAAAGGCCAGTTCCACGATAAAGACCTTTAGTGCTATCATTGCATCTCCACATTTATAAAATGGCAGCATATAAGTGCATCTCCAAGCTCCAGGATGTTCATACACACAATGTCACACGCTCGAAGCTTCACCACAAAGCTAAAGCGTGCTGAGACAAACCTCCCCTTCCTCTCTGACCATGTTGGAGACATCAATCCTAGACTCCTCGTAGCCGTGGCTGGGTTGACGGCGATGGTGAGTCAGACTGCTGGGCGTTGTGCCAGGGGCATGCTCCACCTCAGGCCGGAGGTGCTGAACTGGGGGCACGGGAGCTGCAGGAGCCACACTGGTAGGCCCTGTAGGGGCTGGACCATTGACAGAGTTCTTCAGGTTCCACAGTTTCTCCTCTGCCTCTTCCAGCTTGGCGCTGAGCTCCTCCACCTCTCGACTGTGGGTCTGCCGCAAACTTTCAAATTGTTTCTGAAATTAGGGCAATATGTTATAGCTAAAGTATCAAAAGGTACTTTAAGCAGCACATTTTTAACTCTACTTAAGTCTCTTTTGGAGAGCTAAACAATTATTCACAGCCACCTTCTATTCATAAGTAGCTTGATCATGAGCATGACTGTTGGTTACAAGTTGTTGATCAAATTGTTTCTGCAAATTTTACATGAATTTATAATCATACCTATAGAAAAGAAAGACAAAATACTCTGATTAATAGTATACGAAAAGCCCACAAACCTTGAAGTTCACATTCTGTGCCTCATTTTGAGCAGACAGGTTGGAAATAACTTGTTGGTATTCATTAATCTTGGATTCCATCTTAGTTTCAAAACCTGATATTTTTTGTTGATAGAAATTTTCCTTTCTAGTAAGGTCCTCAGACAGCGACATCAGCTGTCTGGACAGTCCCTCCTTCTCTGACTGGAGGACGTCATTTTCAGCTTTCAGAGCAGAGAAATCTGATCTGAAAATTTCAAAACAAAAACAAAGATGTATAATTGTTCAGTTTTTGTGAGGGAGAGGAATGCATTCAAAAGAGGGAAAAAAGAAAAAAAAAAAAAAAAAAAAAAAAAGAGAAAATGGAGTACATTTCTAAACAAGAAATATCCTAATCAAGTTTCTGTTCTCTTCACTGCACTGTCTCTTCAACTCACTGTAGCTGCTGCAGTTTGAGTTGGGTTGCAGCACACTCAGATTGCAGCTGGTCTTTCTCTGACTGCAGCTCTTCCACGTTCACTTCTGGCGACCGTTTCTGTTGACGCAGCACACTGGTGGCTCTCACCTTGTAGCCTGGGTGGAAGCAGCACAGAAAGAGTTGATCTAAAATTCAACTAATGAGAAACAAAAATTGTCACCCTAAACTACCACTGACCAGAGAAAACTTTAAGCATGAAAACTCTATGAAAAGTAAACACCAAATGTCAAACCAAAATATCACATGAGAGAAAACTAAATGAAAACCTCAAACTAGGAATGGAGCAAGTGTCATTCAGATTGTCTCCGCAGATAACTCATAATAACAAGAACACCCTCAGAGGGGCTCCACAAACACCATGAAATGACATGACCATTAGGGAACAATTGTGTCACCCTCCAAGGGGCTACAGCAACTCCTCAGAATAACGTGGAAACAAGAGAACACTTTGCGTCACCCTCAAATTCGCTGCGCAAAGAATCCCTCTCTGTCACCAGCTGCTTCATGTCCTCTTTCTGCAGCGACACCTTCCCCTCCAGGGCCTCCACCTGTAAATGTTTGCTGGGCTGTCTTATTCATGTTGTTGTTAATATAAGAGATAACTAAATGCTGCTGTCTGAACAATAATCCAATAAGCAAATGACAAAAACCCTTTACACAGCAATACCCGGACAGGTTTGTAATGAATGACATGACTGATGAAAGGAATGACTGGTTGGTACCTGTCTTTCCAACGATGACTTGGTGTGTCTAAGCAAGTCTTCATATTTTGTTTTCTCACTACTTATTTCAACCATCATTAGCTTCTGCTTCTCCACTTCCTGAAAATTGAAACATACAGAATACAGTACTGAATTAATGCCACCATTTTATTATATATACAACTGTTGAAAAAATGAAGTTTTGTGATAACTTTTACAGAGCCAAAGTTAAAGAGTCTCAAGTTTACATTGATGTGAAATGGAGCCGAGGTATAACACTGAACTAGTCAAAATAATGATTGTTCACTTTATACTTCAGGTCAATATTCAAGAACAGCTTCCCATCCAATGGTGCACACATATTGGTGTACATACCTTAAAGGACAAAAGAAAGCTCCCTGCCCCAACAAATGCTCTTACTTGTGTCAGCTGCTCCACGGCGCTGCGGTCCTGCTGCCGCAACGAACTCTCCTTCTCAAGGGTGTGACGCAGCTCAGTCAGCTCTGCCTTTTGTTCCAGTAACAGTTTCTGAGGATGACAGAAAGGCTGATCACTACAGCATAATCAAAGTCAGACAGTTTGGACAGATAAAAGTACATGTATAGTTGGCAATTTCAATGATGACTTTGGTTAACACACACTCCTCCCTTGCAGCATCTACCTCCCCTACCAGAGCTTTTCAAAATGAGTAGTAGTAAGGCCATGGAGTGTTGTCCTTTGCTAGTCTCAACACAAATAACCTGGCATCTCATAAAAGATTTAGAAAAAATCTAGGAATTGTGGAGAGAAGATAGGAAAATGCTTGGGATATGGACAAAAAAGAAGAAAGCATCATGGATCAATAGACAGTCAAAGATTGAAAATATGTTGATTACGAATAAGACATGGACTTGGGAACAATAGATGAAAATCCAAAGTAACTGTGTGGCAGCCCAGAAATTTTAGAAGTCAGGGTAGACAGAGAACCAGGTGCAGAAATAATACCAAACCTTTGCTGGAGTAGGCATAAAGAAGTGGAAAATGGTGGGAAAGACATTTGTCCTGCAGTGGATTGATAATGACTGATGATGATGATGGTGGTGCTGTACTCACCTTCATCTTCTCGGCTCTCTCCCTCTCGGTGGCTTCCTGCGTGGTGAGGTGACTCAGCTGCTCCTGAAGACTGCGGCATCGGCCTTGCTCCCGTTCCACCTCGGACTCCAGGTTTGTTATCCAAGTGTTCTTCTCGGCTATCTGGCTGTTCAGTTCCTCCACCGTCAGCTCGTAGTCTCGCATTTCCAAATCCAATAAAGTTTTTGTTTTTGCTTCCTAAAGAACGAGACAATACAATTAAATGAGGTTATTTTTTTCATTTCACAATAAGAAGAAATCACTTGCATGAGTTCACCACAAAGAATCAGCCACTTCAAGATAACCACACACATGCCTTTTGTGCCCTCTCCCAGACACCTCCAGGATCTTTTTCACTCTTCCTACACACCTGCTTGGCTTCCTCCAGCTGCTTCACAAATTGGGATGCTCTCTGCTTTTCCTCTTCCATCTTCTCCTCCATCTTCCTCCGACGGTCCTCCAGTACTTGCTGCTTTTCCTCCTCCGCTGCCAAACGCTTCTCCAGAGCAGCAACTCGCCCCTGGAGGCTGCTGGCAACATCCTCCTGACTTGAGATGGTTTGCTCAAGGTTCTGAAGCATTGCAGGACACAGTGGTATGTACTTTTAGGTCTTCTTACATGGGAACTGTAGCAGTCTAAAGACAATTACAATAAAGATGAAACAAGTAAATCATTCACTTTTTCATCACCTTGTTGTGAATCATATGTATGCCTTTCTATATTCCACCAAGACCAGACAGCACATCAACA
This sequence comes from Eriocheir sinensis, assembly GCF_024679095.1. Classification (NCBI taxonomy): domain Eukaryota; kingdom Metazoa; phylum Arthropoda; class Malacostraca; order Decapoda; family Varunidae; genus Eriocheir; species Eriocheir sinensis. Next base: position 12,160,981 of record NC_066533.1, read on the forward strand.
TGGGTACAGCAGTGATCTACTCTCAAACTGTTTAAACAATACCTTCACAGTTCTTGTTAGTACAGCATTTTCCTCTTGTAGAGCGGCAAGTTCAGACCTGACACTTGATAACTGTTCTGCTGCAGAAGACAGCTGCTTCCCTTGTTCCTTCATCTCCTTTTTCTTATTGTCAATATCATCTTGAAGTCTATCAATCTCACTTTGCAATGCCTGGAAGTTTAAATTAACATTGAACACTTCAGCAATGCAAGACATACTGGAATATAGACATGAGTAAGTACATTCTGTATGAAATGTGTTGTACATTATAACTGTAATGTCATTAAAATGTGATAAAAAGAATCTGACTCAATAATCTTGCCTGTATGGTCTTGGAGGCTGCCTTCATGCTGTCCTTGCTGCCACTCTCCTGCCTCTCAGCCAGTGCCTTGTTGCGCGCTTCTTCGGCAGCGTTCAACTGTGCAGTCAGCTCAGCCACTCGCTTCTTGAGTTTGATGGCCACACTTTTCAGCTGATGAAAAGTGATATATATGAAAACAAATATTTCATTAGTATGTCAAGAAACTCATGTAAAAAATATCGATACTGAGTTAAGGTGGTCAACCTCATCCTCATGCAGTATTGTCTCATTAATATGCCAATTTGGCAATGTCCAAATGAGGCTGTGGTAGAGATGGTGTGATGGTCAGCCTTACCCTCATGTAGCGCTCCTCAAAGGTGTCCTCCAGCTCCTTCATGCGCTGAGAGTCATCGGCCCGGCTGATGGTGCTGGTGCTGAGGGCCTCACTCTGAGTGTCAACTCCCCCACCGCCACCCTCACGGCCCCCTGGTGGCTCACTCTCCAGAAGCCGCACTGCCTGTCATACCACAGTTGGTCTATTTAGTATAGCCTCCTAATGATAACAGTGAAAGGTAGCAGAAGTGCTGCCAAGGTGTGGAAATTCTCTTGATTACCATTTATGCTTATGTTAAAGTTAACCCTCCACTGTCATGAAAATATTTAACTGTTACATGAGTATATGCTATTTAATGACAAAGATGAACAATACAGCAAACATAACTCTTATTACAGGACACTAAACCAAAAAAATCATTAAATGAGGCACCTTTTTCAGGTTGTTTCTTTCTAGCTCCAATTCTCTGATCTTCTCTTCCAGTTTGGTGACTTGGGGGTTGGTGTCAGGAGGCTGAGGAGGGGCTGCCTCGGGGCCACTGAAGGACTGCAGCCGCTCAGTGATGCTCTGAAGCTGCTCCTGCTTGCTGGCCAGCTCAGCCTCACTGGTCATCATCTGCAACAACAATGTACTCCAATGACAATCGATACTTTGTGATATTTGTAATAAGAGAATACAAAATGGCAAACATCCCCATGATGGCACTAAGTCAGCTCATCACCCCTCACCTTGTTCTGAAGCTCCTTGAGGCAGGTGGAGGTGGTCTCTAGCTCCCGACTCTTCTCTTGGTGGGCAGCCTCCAGACGGGATATCTTCTCCCCCCGCTCCCTCAGCGCCTTGTTCATCTGGTTCAGTTCCTCCAGCAGCTCTTCACACCGGTCTGCTGAGACCTTCAGAGAGGTGCTCAGCTGCTGCTTTTCATTCTCTGCTTCCTTCAATGCTTTCTCACACGTCTCCTTTTCTGAACTCACAACCTGTTACCCACAGATATGGTCATGTTTAACACAGTAAGCAAAAATTAGTTACCAACTCAAATTTTTTTCATAACATATACTATAGTACTTACCTGAACTTTCTCTTCAGCTTTCTGCATTTTCTCCTGCAGCTGGTGAACATCCTTTTGCAGACTCTCAAGTTGTACTTGAAGCTCTTGTACTTTTTCATGCAAAGCCATGTTCTCGCTGCTCAAGCTCTCTGATTCCTTGACTTTATTCTCTTGCTCTTGAATTAGCATTGTCATCTTTTCTTCCATTACTTTCTTTTCTTCCACCAAACTTTCCTCAAGTTGTTTTTTGTTTGCAGTTAGAGAGGCAAATTCTTTTTCTAAAGTAAGTCTTTCTTCGGACATTCTGGAAATTTGTTTTCCTAATTCCTCTTTTTCTGAGGTTGTTTTTTCTTCATTATCTTTCAAAGTTAATTTTACAGATTCTAATTCGTTTTCTAGATCCTTTAAGGTACATTCAAGAACCTCTTTCTCTTGGTGTAAGCACTGCAGTTCTTCTTTTTGTTTTGACAATGATAGCTCCAAACTGGCCTTTTCTGCAGCAGACTCATTTAACTTATTATTTAAAGTTTTATTTTCCTGGTCAATAGAGCTCAGCTGCTGCCTTACTTCACTAATGACTTGCTCCTTTTCCTCACCTATACTGATCTGACTAGCCAGCTTATCTTCCTTACTCTTCAACTCCTGCAATTCTGTCTCCAAGTTGACTATTTGTTCTTTATGCTCACACAACTTTGACTTTTCCTCTTCCAGTGATTGAAGTAAAGCTTTCTTGGCCTCATCACTCTCAGCAAACTTTTGATTAAGTTGCTCCACATATTCCTTGTTTTCCTTCATTGATTCCAGTTCTGTACACAGACTTACACATCTTTCATTTAAAATGTGGTGTTCTTCCTTTATCTTGGCCTCTCTAAGCTCCAGCTCACTCTTCTCCTGCCTCAGCTCCTCCATTGTGCTGGTGGCTTGCTCCAGCTTTTGAGCTTCCATTCCTAGCTCTGTGCAAAGTTGACTAAAGACTGACACAACCTGACTACATTCTTTTTCCAGCTGGTGGTCCTCCTCCAAATCTAAAGCCTTGGCTGTATTCCTGACATGGGACACAAGACACTCTGCTACCTCGCCAAAGATTGAAGATGCTGACTCCCAAGTGGATGCGTCCCTTACCGTCAGCAAGCTACTGCTCTGGTTTTGGAGCCCACTAAGTGCTCTGGCCAAACACGTAACACCATTTTGATATTGCCCATCTTCCTTCATCTTCTTAACAGCTTCCATTAGGTCTATCACACCTCCCAGCTGATCTACAACATCCTGTTCTTGGTTATGAGAAAAAATACTTTGGCTCAATGTGGGATAGACCTTCCTGCATTGTTCAGTCAGACAAGCTCCCTTATCTTGCAGCTTCTTTAGTGTTTGATTCAACTGTTCTGTTTTGATGGTAAGTTTCCCAACCTCATTTTTCAGCTCATTATTTTCTGCTTTTATTTCCTGTATTTGTGCTGTCAACTGGTTAGCTTTGTTCTGCTCCTCTTTAACATCACCCACATTCTTTTCAGATTCATTTAGAGATCTGGAGAGCTCAAGTCTCAATGCCGCCTCTTCCTCCTTTAAAGATTGCAGGTCGCTCTGTAGCTGAGATACTGTTTGTTTCAGCTTCTCATTAGTTTCCTGCAACTCTGAAACAGCTTCACGAGACTGCTGTGCTTCAGTATTAAGCTGACTTACTTTTGCAGCCAATTCTTCAGACTGTTTCCTGAACTCTTCCAGACTGTCTCTCTCACTTTCAATCTTTTTTACATGCTCACTTAGCCTCACCTTCTCACACTCAGCTTCATTTAGTCTCTCAGTTAGGCTGATTTTTTCATCATGTGAGGTGATTAACTTTCCTTGAATTTCTGCATTATTTTTTTCCTCCACTTTTAGTTTTTCCTCCAGGGTGGTGATCTGAGTCTTAAAGTTTTCAGAGTTGACAACTTCTGACTCAAGTTTATTTTCCAATTCTTCCTTTTGCCTCTGTAAGGACTCTTCTCTGGCTTTAAGACTTTCAACTTCCTCTCTGACCTGCTCACAACTTTTTTCCTCCATCCTTAGCTTTTCCTCTAGGGCACTGACTTGAGTCCTATAGTTTTCAGAGGTATTGATTTCTATCTCTAATTTACTTTTTATCTCAGCCTTCTGCTGTTGCAGTGACTCTTCTTGCACTCTCAGCTCTTGAATTTCATTGTTAACTTGCTCTACACTTGACAGCTCCTCTCTCAACTTGTGAAGCTCAGAATCCTTTTCACCCAGCTGCTCCTTCATTCTACTGATATCTGACTGAAAGCTTTCAATCTCCAAAGCATGGTTTGATGTACTAACTTCCTGTTCTTTGAATTCCTTGAGCTGTAACAGCAGCCTCTGGTTATTCTCTTTTTCAGTGCAGAGCTCTTGTTCAAGTTTTTTTACTTCCTCTTCCTCTCTTCCTTGGTCCACCTTGTTTTCAAGTTGTTGTTTTTCTTCTTGCACCTGCTGCAATTTTTCCTGTAGCTGTGATATGCTCTCAGCACTCTGCTGAAGGGATTCTTCCTGCAGCTTCATTTTCTCCTCAAGGTCATTGATCCTCTCACTACTTTTGCTAACATGTTCTTCTCCGTCTTCCTTCAATTTCTTAATCTGTAACACTTCACTTTCAAGGCCTTTTACCCTTTCTTCTAGATTTTGCCTTTCCTTCTTAGTACTTTGCAGCATGATGTCTACAGCCTTTTTCTCTTCTTTTGCAGCAGTCAAATCAGCCTGCAACTTTGTACTCTTGGCCACCAGGTTTTGTTGCTTCTTAAGCTCCTCTTCTAGTGAAGTTTTCTCATTGAGGAGTTTCTTGCATTTGGTCTTCAGAACATCCACTTGGCCTGCTTGTGCTTGAAGGTTTTCTATTTTTTCCTGTAAGAAAATTAGTAGCAATCTTGTAATGAAATGTGCAACCACCATCACCTATCTTTTGCATGCAAGCAAATTCTGTTCCCAGATTTCATAATATAGCCACCCTTCATTAGATGTCATTGTGTAGCATCTGCAAACAACATTTTTTCATCAGAATTAGGAACTGACCTCCAGATTAAGCTTCTCTTGATCTATGGTACTTTTCAGCAACTCCGATTTCCTATAAGCAGCTTCAAGCTCCTTCAGCTTGGCAAGATATTTTTTTCGTTCCTCGACCAGTTTAGCATTTTCAGTCTGCAGACAATTCCTTTCATTTAGTAGGCCACTCTCCATAGCTTGTAAGGAGTCAACTTCACTGGAGGCTAACTTGAACTGTCGTTGCAAACTCTCAATCTGTAAGTGGAATTTTATATTCATTTGTAAGCAAGAAAGATGGACTTAAATCTAGTCGACTGAGGTGGAAAAAACATTAGTGTGTAGGTCTCCCTGTTGAAGTATAGTGCAGTATGCATATCAAGTAATGACCCTATGTACAGCTGAAAATGTGCTACTAAGGTTTAAATTGAATGTACTACTTGCAAATTGGTACTTGAGAGGCTGTCAGCCACTCCAGCTGTGAAAGGCCAGAGACTGATAGATAAATAGTTTACTGATTGCAAAACTTACTGATTATAATAAGTAAAATGCATGGAAAAAATGATATGGTTCAAACAAACCTTGGTGGTGAGGGCGACCTTGCCTTCCGTCAGGTTGGCCACCATCTCCCTCAGTGCCTCGGCCTCAGCCTCCACCTTCTGCACCCTCCCCTCCGCCACCTCACAACGCTCAGCCAAGGGCCTCACCTTCCTCAACTCAGCCACACTTTCTGTTAACAACACAGTAATGACTAATGAATTCTATACCAATATGGTGATAAAAAAGGAGAATCAATAAAAATGTTAAATATTATAGAGAATATTTCAGTCTGGCGAATAATACTATGAACTGAAGAAGTCTTGATGCCGAATACTGTAATTGGGTTATATCTGTAAAATCTTGATATTGAGTAGCTACCTACTACTGTGAAAAGCATGTCAATAAAAATGTCATACATGAAAAAAAATGTTAAAAAAATCAATAAAAATACTTCAATATGTAGCTTAGATCTTGATGATGAGCACTAAAAATGGGTTATGTCTGTCAAATGAAGCCATCCAGGAAACACGCCACAGCCAACAAGTGCAATACAACAGCATACGGCTCCCTCACCATCCTTGGCGGCCTTGGCTTTCTGTGCCAGAGCCAGGAGGTGCCGACACTTGGCCACCAACTCCTCCCTGTTGAGCTTGTCCAGGCCTCCCCCTCCTGACGCAGGTCGGCCTCCCTCCCTCTGCTCATTGCTGTTGCTGCCACCAGATTTGCTCTCGTCATGTTTCTCCTGCAAGGACACAACATCCCTTTCATAAGGTAAACTCTGGAACAGCCTACTTTTTGCTGTACTACTTCCACAATTCTAAAACAAGCTTTTTTTTTAAAGGAAGGGAAAACACCTCTGGTAATAAAGTTGATAGCTAATTCTTTTATGGTACCCTTTTTTCTGGTATTCTTCTGTTCTCTACTATAACAGCAGCATATTGTTGCCTTTTTTGTTTTGTTTTTCTTGTGACAACCATTAATTAATAAAACTATTAATATTCTGTAGCCTTTCATCACTCAGCAGACTTCAAAAATAGTCTCACAAAGTAAGTATGAAATATATAATTTGGTGATGCATATAATCACCAACCATGTTGTGTCCAAAACGGCATCAGAACTTAACCTTTCAATAGTCTTTACATACCCACCAAATGTTTTCAGACACAAAACCTTCAATGTTCAGTAGTCTTTCAACACCCACCCAGTCATCTTCTTCCATAGTTGTATCAGTGGACATCATAGGAACTGGCACTGAGGGGTCCTGGGGTGCCGCGTGCCTGACTGACTGTAACATTGAGGATGCCATTACTTTGTGTGCTGCCATACCTCAAACCTCAACAGGGAGGCCGGCCAGTGGTGGGACGGAGACACACTGTTGCCAATTCTCAGGTTATATTGTCTCTGCTTCTTAATGACACAAGATATTAAATAAAAATTAATTTCACAACTTTTCCATGTTTTTTTCTTTCTAAGGTACTTATGCAGTAGACTCCACACTGTATTCTGTATGCTTAGGGTGTGTGAACAAAGAGTCAAGGGTAATTGTGCATGAGACAAATGACTTATAATAAGTACACAGTGAATATGACACACCCTCCATCAAAACCTCATTCTCTAGTGTCTGGTATTTGTAGCTTTCATGGTAAATTCAATTATGCGATTTTGATCAAAGTAACAGGATTCCAGCCTTTATGACGAACTATGAAAGTGACCCTAAGTAGTGACAGATCTGGTCCTCGAGTCATCTGACACACCCACAATTGTTTCACCTACAAGAATATCTATGATGGCAGGCTAGTTCTCATTCAACCTGGCTCATGGGTTACCTCACTGCTCCTAACACTCGTCCTCTCCACACGCCTTGGACTTCCCCGCACGAGTCTGCCCACCATGAACACTTTTCCTCAATCGCAACAGCTAAATCTTCCTCCCCTGATTACGTTGAAGTGGAATTCCTCCTCGACCGATAGTTCATTAGTGGTAGAAAATGGACACGGCCACCCCCATGCTTCCCACTGTTCGCTCCCACGCTAGGACTAGGCTGTGGTGAAGGGTGATGCTTGAGGGAAGATATTTACCATGAAGGTCCCGCCGCCGCCGCCGCCCTCCTCAACCCTCGGGCACGGACTGTTTACGTGGGACGCGTCGCTTATTTGCCGAGGCTGACCATGACGCAACGTTACCAGATTGTCGTACTCAGAGCATCGTATTTACCGGTTTCTGACCCATAACAATTGCTAAAGACACCAATAATTAACCATATTAAAGATAACTATATATGAAGCCAGTTATTAGGGTGGAGGAGACAGTGTTTGGGTCGGAAATCGGCAATCATTAGAGGCCGAGTACGACAATCTGGCAACGTTGGGCTGACGCGCCACAGAGAACTCTCCTTGTAGGATAGACTCAATTATTTATACACATACTATTTCTACACAAACCGAAAATTATAGTGCGATAGTGGGTCGTATTTTAAAACATTTCAGCGCTCAGGTACACATATTTGACAAGGCTTTCGCATGAGTTTTGAACATTTCCAGGGGTAGTTTTATAACCCTGGTGATAGTTTGACTCTTCTTTAGTAGCTACCACGAAATTATAAAAAAAAACACTCATGAGAACCTGACTGATCCCCTCTTTGACCTCTAGAAGTAGCCGATGTGAGAAGCCAAAGTGTCTTATAATACCAGCCAGTGTGTCGTATAGTACCATTGAAAAGCAAAGTGTGCTAATAACCAGGAGAGGACCTAAGAAGCGATACAAAACGACACAGGTCAAAAGAAGACGACGACTTGTCCACGATTTTCCTTTTATTGTATTCATCATCTCTCGGTGTGTGCCTGGGGGATGACCCTTTTCACCCTTCCCATGATTTGTTCAAACACTTCTTTTGATATGTGAAAAACCTGTTGGTTACTCTCTAATATTAGACATCAGTGGTATGTTATCAGAGCTAAATTTTCTGGCTTTTCAATATTATTAAAACTTCTATAGGCTAGTCAGTTGGTATGTGCATTTTTCTTGTATTAGTCAGCTGGTACCCTACTTTTTTACATATTTCTTCATGTATGTATATAAAACTATATATATAACTTAAGTCAAAATAATCATGCCAAAATCATTCTTATACAACTATTATAATTTTTGTGAGGAGGAGGGCATTCATCCCTATGACTTCCCTTCAATACAGCCCTGACAAAAAAATCTAGTTCTAGAGGTTCCAATCCTTTCAAAAATTAAAATACTCGTGTTTTCAAGCCTTGGAATTAGGCTCTTTGGACTTTATTGCATGTGATGTCAGAAATAATTATTGAGTATTATTTTGAGCATAATAAACAGCAAATAACTATTTACCAGCTAATCTCCTTCAGTATGAAGGAAGTTCGTACTACTTTTCAATATATCTTTTTAGATTCACTCAGCACATTACAACAGACAATAAAGATCCAGACACACACACACACACACACACAGTCAACAAATAACAAAACTGGGACACATACACACACAAGCACTAGGGTCTTGAGGGCTGAGATGAGTCAGTTTCTGTGGCTTCTGCAAAATAGTCCTCGGCTTTAAAAATTTCTGGAGGGTTAAAATTAAGTTGTGATGAAGATCTCTCTGGAATGTGCTCCCTCATCTGCAAAAAGGAGAGCATGCAAAAATGTAGTGAATAATATCAACTGTAAATATCATGGTAGAGACAAAATTGTGATCAGAGATATTCAACTTTTGGTCATACATGCTTCATTAAATAATAATTTGGAAAGCTACGGCATGATTACTTTGAGGTACTCACAAAGAAGAAGGGCTTCATAACTGTAGTGAAGCCCTGATTTGAGCCCAGATCTCTCTCTCCCTGAGTCACAGCCTTCTCCATCTTGGTGAGGTCCTCCTTCACTCTGCCCACAAGTAACTCCAGCTGGTCAATGGTCTGGAAGGTTCGTTGCAATGTCTGAAAAAAAAGTTGAGATAAAAGCAATGAATCTTAATCCCAAAATTTATGTCTTTCCTCATCTGTTTTTACTATAGCAATTCTTGTCCACAGAAGAAACTGGGATGTTCTCTTTCAATACATTATGGCTCTTTTGGCTTTCTTTGTGTCTCACCTGATAGTTGGAGTAGATCTGAGGAACCAGTGCATCCAAAGTGTGACGATTTTCTGTCCGAGTCTGAAAATTGGTAAACTTTAAATTTATTTGTGAAGTAAACAGGGTACCAGAGCTATAAACAGATACATTTCAATGGTAAAGGAGAAATACAAAGAAATGAGAGCAAAATATAACATAATGGCCACATCCTGCTCTAATAAAGAACAGAAAATATAGTTCATGTGGAAAGCAAGAAGTGATGAGGCCAAGTATTGCTCTCACCCGGTCCAGCAGGCTGCCACACTCTTCCAGGCGGGTCAGCATGGCCTCAAGCTCACGGTCTAGGTGAGCCCTCTGGAAGGATCACAACCAGGATTTTATGGTACACATGTTTGGCAATCCACATGAACCACTCCTATTAATACTCATAGCAGAAAAAAAAGGATAATTAACGGTTTCACCCAACCAACGATTTTCTTGCGTGGGTCATGTTTTTCTGGTGACAAATGTAGTGACTTGCACGATTTTGTATCTCATTTCCGTCGCATGAACTGGACAAACTCGAACATGAACCGAGTAGCATTTCGTTATTACAAAATGATTGTCAAACCCACACCCTTACCTCTGCCGTTGTGTCCACTTGGAAATATGGAGCATAATCTTTGGCCATGTCTTCTAGTAATTTATCCTTCTCCACTTTATTTTTCGCTGACATTGCTGATCTTCACGAGGACGAAGGTGGACAGAAACGATTTGATCTCCAGCCTCGAGTGTACACGCCAGCAGGCACCACAGGCGGTCAATTGTCCCTTAGCTTATAGTCGACGCGTTCATTTACCTACTACACAAACATGACACCAATGGACACTCGGGAAGCTGAGAAAAATAAGGTTCACGCCCACACCGCCGCACCTCTTTCCTCGGTCAGCTGACGGATGTAAACAAACACGGGATCGGACCGCGCCCCGCCCCCTCCCCTGTGCCCCCCTCCCCTGTGCCCCCCTCCCCCGTTACGTCACTTACGGGGACTCCTTGGTCACGAGTTATTTTGAGCAGAAAGTTAAGAACAGATAAGGAAATAGCGAACATGTCTCAGCAGTTATCCTTCCTTGTATCTTTTTACTGAATTCTCTGGTCATAATTTTCCTTGGGCATGTTAGTGGCTGAATCTTTTATTTATTTATTTATTTATTTATTTATTTTTTTTTTTTTGCATTTCGTTGGGGATATACCCCAAGGGAGGAAGGCGGTGCATGCCACACAACCACCCAGACGGCTGGTAGAGAGATGCCCAATTATTTCAAGGAGGCCCAACAACGGGGCTGTGAGGGTGTCGGAAAGACCCCACCTTTCCATTCTCATGGCACCAGGCAGGTCTCGAACCCATACGCTCCAGCACAGCACACCACCGGAGCGCAAGGCGGAGACTCTACCCACCCACTCTAGCCCACGTGGCTAGATCCTTACATTTGTTTGTCCCTTCCACAGATTTTCCCACTGCCGTAATTAATTGTTCTAATGGACTGATTGATAGTTTATTGTTGCAGCTATACAACAAAGGAGAAGGGAGGAACCTGCCATCCCAACCCCCAGGCAAAACTTAGGCTATAGTGTGATTGTACAACTATTGATAGATCTGTACTTTCCCACCTATCTTGCCAGAACATAACATTCTTTACTTGGAAATCACTGTTTATATTTTAATTACTTCCTCTAAATTTCTGTTCCATTCATCATATTCTTTCCCTGTCTATATTTCACTACCTGTATTGATTGCCTTCACATACTTCTGAAGCATATATTGTTGCGAATTTTTATTCTTTCCCAACACACAGATATGGCCAAAATCTTCCTACACCGACTCACCTGCGATATGCAAGGACCGTCCTCCCAAGCAATACCTTATATATATATATATATATATATATATATATATATATATATATATATATATATATATATATATATATATATATATATATATATATATATATATATATATAACTCCCCACAGGCCTAAAGGTACAAGATTTAAGGTATACTTATGTTTGTATATGGGTTTTCAGTTAAGGCCAAGCAAAAGATATTATATATAACGTAAATAAGAGAGAGAGAGAGAGAGAGAGAGAGAGTGTGTGTGTGTTGGAGGGGGGTATCGAGCTCCTCTGAGGAGAGTGATGGGGTGATGTGGCAGAAGCGGCTCAGGGGAGCCGTGCCTATAAAGGCTCAAGTTAGATTCGATAGACTATAATATGTAGACGGCCACGTTGCTTGCTCCCGTTCGACAGCTGACTGCTTGCGCGGGGCAAAAATGAGTGACCTTGTGTAGCCGGACCCCGGTAATTTCACCGGGCATTCCATAATATTCTTTACATGGTTCGAAGCACGTTCCAATAGCAACTGCTAATTTCATTAAGTTATTTTACTGAATGGCGTATATTAATCTCGCTTTTTTTTAGCAGTCATGCCTTTAAGGTAAATTACTAAAGAGTTGATTACTAATGCAACTTCTGGGCAGTGAAGTATTACCTTTATTGTGGAACAACTCAACCACCCAATTACCCACCGCTGCTCAGCTTCGCTTTCAGATCCCAGCTCACTTCTTAGGCAACCCCTAATTCCTAACACTACGAGTATTGAGGGCTTCTTGGGGAACATTGCGTTTAAATAAAGGTAGACAAATCTCATTACTTGAGCATCATTTATTGTACTTCATTGAATAGAGTATAGACACTTTTGTAAAACATTTCTGAAAGGCAAATATATGTACAGAACTTAAAAGTTGTGCATTCAAACTGTCATCAACGTAAGATTTTAACAAATAAAAAATAGTAAGATTTATTACATACAATACAATTAAATGGCACAAGGAAAGTTAGCTCCACTTTAGGTCTCAGTGCCTTGCCCTCAGCACTAAGCAGAGGCTCTATGACAGCTCCACCTCCAGAAAATAATACTGGAATAAATGACGTTTGCCTAAGGCGAACCAAGTTTGGAACACGACATAAGCCATTGCACTGGTGGCTTAGCTAGAGCAAAGTTACATGTGTCATCTTGCAGAGGCATAGTAACAGCATGAAAAGTTCTTTCACAACATTCATTCTTTTTTTCAGGGATCTTTAACAAGAGCTGCTAGAATGAGATATGCTTAGTGAAGCTTTGCCTACCATTTTGGCAAGTCACGATTATGTGTTTGGGACTAATATTAAGATATTATTACATAAATACACTCTGCCTCCTTATAATCATCACCACTGGTGAAGATGTTTCCCTTACTGTACAGAGTGAGGCAAGAGGTTGTACATTTAAGAAGCATTGATAAGGAAAAGGTGAAAAAAATGTCTGATGCAATGAACAACATAAGCACATGAATCAACTAGTATTATAATCAATTTAAAAAGTCAATTTACCACCAACATAAATGTCTTTGTGCTCATACCAGACTCAGCACAGTGGCCAAGCCAGTGTTTTCCCTAGAGCCTTTTTGATTGGTACAAAGTTTATCACAGATTTTTATACATTATGTTTTTTTTCCTCTTTATATACTGCTATTTTTTGTTTAATTAGAAAATATACAATTGTCTAAGGTTTTTCCAACGAAGAAAGAATCATACATGTACAGTTATATCAGCCTGAGATGTGTAATACTTAAATGAAATATAAAAGTCAATATGTACAAATATGGAAGAGGAAAATCCAAGCAATGTCAATAATTACACACCTCCTTATTGCATAAATTAATGTGTATGGCATACACATCTGAAAATATTTACATGGTCTGCATAACACATATGCATTGATGCAATGCATATCTACTCATGGGTAACCATGAACTAATATTTTAAAAGTAGTTGAAGATGCAGTGAAGCAGTTTAAAATCTAAACATTCAAAATGCCACAAAATACAGAGCACATCGATATAAATGCTCATTAAGAAATCAGTACTTATATTCAGTGAGAACCAGGTTATCAAATAACCAACTGTTATTATTAATATTCACAGTGTCTCACAACAATGAATACCCCAAGAACAAAGACTGAAAAGAGAACATTTATGCAGACAATGAAGCTTTATGGAATTGAAAGCTATTGTTTCCTGCCATTATGTTAACCCGTAAGCTGTGACACCCCGTCAGGCCATTCCCGAATGAGTGATATATACCCACATGTAACCCAGCACGGCTTCCCAAAATGGATCAGATTGTAGATCAAGACGTCATGCACCTGTCAACCCCTTCTCACCATCTCTTGAGTCAGTCACCTGGACGTCACAAAGAAGGCTGGAAAGTTGAATTTTGGTGGGAAAGATGCACATGGGTGCCTTGTTTAAAAAAAAGCCTCTCAGTGTGTGCCTGTGCCATGCTGGCCATTCCATGACTCAGGGTTACAATGCAAGCAATGCTGTGAGATGCTCCATCAGTTTGTACTACACTAATTCTGGTGCAAGTTAGAAGGGATATTGCATGATTATATCTCCAAAGTCTTGACAGTTCACTCACTAAAGTTTTGGTGGAATCCTCAACAAATACTACAAATAAAAATAACATGAAATCTACATGCAAGTATATCTCCCCAAATGACTCTATGGTCAGAGCCTAAGTTAGAGCACCTAAGCAAATCCATGTGAATTTCATGTGATTTCGGTTAACAAGTGGATGCACACTTTTCTTGCAGCATCTGTTGGCACAAACCTAGGTATTGGAATTTCAGAAAATCTAATCATTGGTTCTGTAAAATGAGCTACATGTTCACCTACAAACATTCACGTTTCAGAACTTTGATTTCACACAGCCCAATTCACAAATACACCTGTTTGGCCTCCACTGGGCCTAGGATAGATAGTGAGCTAATACTTGAGAGAGAATGTTTAGTGCATAAGAGTCTTGATATAAGATGAGACAGAATTCTTAACTCCAACCTTAAGGTTAATGTTAGTTTCCATTTTTACATCATGATTTCACAGTGGATTAACACTGATGTGGGCATGTTTCCGTTGGTTCCTGAGGCGAATTATATTGCAGATTATAATTTATGTGAAAAGACAGATTTATGTATAAAAATATCTATTGCTTATCATTTGGTAACTATAAAGTACTATTAGTAACATATGTACGTGTTTGCAGCTACACAAAAACAGACCTTTAAGACATATCCTTAAGTGCTAGTACTTATAACAAGGCTGTATCACAATTTAGTCTAAATATATCAAGTAATAATCTTTGGTATTTTTTCAAAGTAATATAAGCTCATATAATGAGACATGCACTCATCAAACTGCACTGCAGCTTTATCTACATCAATGCCATTGATTTTAAAATCCATTGTCTCATGAACTACACAATATATCACTTGAGTTTTACTTATATCAATACAAATAATATCTTCAGACACTAGGTAAAGAAAAAGTGTCCCATGTCAACATTGACAGGAGCAGCGGTACCTGGCAGCTCAGGACATTACCATATTGCAACACCTATCGGGTCAAGCTATACAGCTTTCATGTTGACAAAGTAACTAAAAACATGAAAATTATGAGATACTGCACCATAGTGAATGTTTTACACCTGTATCTGTACAGTCTGTGGCCGGACAGCAGAACGATGGACCAGGAAGCAGATGAAGAGGAGGATAGAGCCAACAAAAAGGTTGGCTGAGGTGAATCCCAACACTCCATCAAAGCTGCCAGTACTGTCCACAATGGAGCCTTCATGGGGGAGAAAAAAGGGAAATACATTACATTACTCTTCCTCTTCTATACATAATTACAAACAGTTAATTGCTAACGTCATCTGCATTTTTAATTATGTAAACTTTAACCCCTTCACTATGGCCGGGCCAAAACAGCGCCCCGCGCCGTATCCGATATCGCCGTGCGCGCTAAATTTCAAACGTCGCTATTGAATATAACTAAGTTTCTAGCCATAAACTCAACATAATTATCATGTATTATATATGAAAACATGCAAAATTAAATGTTGCACATAAAGAAACTCACTACGGCCG
Source organism: Eriocheir sinensis (assembly GCF_024679095.1). Lineage (NCBI taxonomy): Eukaryota > Metazoa > Arthropoda > Malacostraca > Decapoda > Varunidae > Eriocheir > Eriocheir sinensis. Next base: position 12,176,340 of record NC_066533.1, read on the forward strand.
GGCCAAAACAGCGCTCCACGCCGTATTCGGGATCTCCATGCGCGCAAAATTTGCACTTCCTCAGATATGGTACGGGGCACGCAAGGATGCAGTATACGTGTCCTCGTGTTGAAGGGGTTAAGATAATTGGTATTGCAGCTGGTAGTCTGAAGTGTCCCTTTGAGAGATATATATGCAATGTCAATCATGTCACAGCTCTGATTATGCCAGAAGACCAATTAGCCAATGTGCAGGATGGAGAAAGCATTTAAATGTATTCTACTTTTCACAATGAGCACACTGCCACTGGGAGAAGGGTAGGTGTGCAGAGAAACTTTCCTGTTCTAGCTGCACCATTACAGTGCCTCAGGAGCTACAGACAGGCTGAGTCAACAAGGGTTCTTACCAGCAATGGGTGCCCCAAACAGAGCCCCAAGGCCGCCTAAGAAGAGGATGTAGCCAAACACAGTAGGCAGCTTTTCCCGTCCAAAAATCTTGGATGGAGCGACTGCAATGAGCACATTCTGTGAGCCGTACAAGATTCCAAACAGTGTCGCGAGGACGAGGAAGTGAGTGCTGGTGGTGATGAGCATGTGGCAGATCACCACCAGACCGCAGAAGAACATTGTCAGGCCGTACATAAGCAGTGGGTTGAAAAACTGAAAGATAACATGAACCAATTACTACATATAAAACTTAAATTTGTCAACTAATCTGTTTTAATGTATCCTTCATGAAACTTTCACAACACCTTTGCTTTGCTTCATCTCATTGGTCACAATACCTACAGTGCATATCATAATTTTATGCTGGACATAATAGACAGCTTAGATTGATGACAAAAATAGCACATCATCTGATATATATATATATATATATATATATATATATATATATATATATATATATATATATATATATATATATATATATATATATATATATATATATATATATATATATATATATATATATATATATATATATATATATTACTGTTTTTTAGTTTATGCCAATGTATTCTTCTAGCCATCAACTATTAGACTTCTGCTCTCCAGCTTACAGCAGAAACACACATTCAGTCTTCTTTTAGTTTGCATGGTACACCGGGCCGTTGGCCCCACACCGCATGAGCGTGTCTCGCCTGTGACCAGCGCTGCGTGAACTCTGTGGTGGATCCCTGCCGCTGCCCCACAGCGCCGGCTTTAGTATGGACGGTGGAGGGGGACCGGGAGCGAACGGAGAGTGTCACGCCGGGGCTTTGAGGGCCCAAACAACGTGGGGGTATAAGTGTGGGTGGGCAAGATTCAAATGAGACTCTTACTGGCGAGGGTCTCCAGCGCATGTCACCGCCGTGGCGTCATAGAACATGTGACGTCCGTGACGTCATGGCTGAATTGATGAAGTTTCACTGAACTATTGGCCGCGGCCACGTGTGGGTCTCCAGTGACATCATGGCTGAGTTGATGACGTTTCACTGAACTATCCTGAGTTGGATGGGACCGCAGGGGAGAGGTGAACAATGGCAGTGGGCGGCTGAATACAGTGTTGTGGTGGTGACGCCACAGTGCGCCCTGACGTCACGACCCCCTCCACCCTGTTAGCTAGAGCGGAAACCACCACTTTCTCACACATGCCACCCGCAAAGTTTGGGTCATATCGTAATTTCAGTTTTTAATAAAAATTGATTTTTGGGGGTCCCTATCACAAACTTGGTGAATCGCAAACTTGAAACTTGCAATCCTGGAGACAGTACTGTATTCAGTTAATTTATTTCCTGACCCAACTCCAGTTTGGCTCTAACCTCAGTCCTAACATCTTCCCTCACAAGCAAACACAACTTTTTACTCACTTCACTGGAGAGCATCAAGCCAGCACTCATCCTGCCCACCAGGTCACCAATGCCAATGCCTGAGAGTCCCATGGTGTAGTACTCCCCAACATTCTTGGAGACAGCAAAGTCCTTGTAGATAATGAAGAGGCACATTGTCCCCAGCATGGCAAAGAAGAAGGCCAAGTCCAGCAGCCAGAAGCGTGCATTTATACAAAGGTTGTCCTCTGATTTCCTGGAAGAGTAAACCAAATGGTGATGAGAAAATGTGCAATCTAGAAAGAATTTGAATATCTCTCTCTCTCTCTCTCACACACTGAACTGAGATATACATCAAATATTTCAGTCAATTAGTGGCATGACATACATTAAAATTGACAGGGTGAAGGTACAGAGATAAGTGCCTGCATCTGTTACAAATCAAATGTTATGTCATTCAATGTAACAGGTACAATTCTGATCACCATCCACTTGAAGACATGAAAAGTGGAAGAAAAACTGCTCTACTACTTTATACCAAGCTAATAAAGGTATAGACATTACCTGGTGAGTCCTCTGAGTGAGTTGCAGATCTTGTGCTTCACCTTGCCAGCCATCACGAGACACACGGACTGGTGTTCCTCTCCTGCCGATTGCTGTGGTAAGAACAGAGAGATGATGAAGAAAATAATCGTTACAATGATAAGGCCAAGGATGGAGTATGCAGCAGTGGTCTGGTCTCCTCACGAAAAGAAGAACAAAAAGAAGCTGGAAAAAGTTCAGAGAGTGGCAACTAAGATGATACCGGAACTTCGAGATTGGACTTATGAGGAGAGACTCAATAGAATGGGGCTCACAACCTTGGAGAGTATTTGAACAGAGAGGACCTGTGTGTTTTGAACAAGAGAAAACGAGAGGACATGGAAAGAAGTTGCGGGCGACCACATGTAGGAGAGATGTGAAAAAGTTTCGCTTCCCAAACAGAAGCATTGAGCTGTGGAATAGACTGAAGGAGGAGGTGGTTTGTGCAAGAAACAATCATGATTTTAAGGAAAAGTTGGATAAGAGTGGATATATGAGGAAAGACTAAAGGAAATGGACTTACCAACACTAGAACAAAGAAGAGAAAGGGGAGACCTAATACAAATCTATAAATTATTGAGCAAAATGGAAGAAGTAGATAACGAGGAGTTATTACTAAAAGAAGAAATTACCACCAGGAACACAAGAGGACATAGTAAAAAATTGAGGAAGGGAAGATGCTTGAGAGACATAAAGAAATATAACTTCCCGCGAAGAAATATAGAGCTTTGGAACAGACTAAGTGAGGATGTAGTATTGGCGAGGAGTGTACAAAGCTTTAAGGAAAAGTTGGATAAATGCAGATACGGAGATGGGACCAAACGAGCGTAATGCCCAGGCCCTGTAAAACTACAACTAGGTAAATACAACTAGGTAATACACACACACACACACTCTCACTCTCTCTCTCTCTCTCTCACACACACACACAAAAAAAAAAAAAAAAATAGAATGAAAACATTTTAAAATAGCTGAATTTTAGAATAATGACATCTTGTCCAACTCCACAACACACACAATATGTACATACACACCCACACATGCACACATGCACATACACACACAGGCACACACATTCAGATTCATTCAGTGTTAAAGAAATAATATTATGTAGAAGAGACTTTCCTCAACTATACATAATCCAAGAACAGGAACTGTGCAGGTAGGGCACTCACCTCACTAAGGCAGTCATCTTCCTCCTCCAGGACGCAGCAGCCCAGGTCACAGTCGCCCTCCCGCAGCATGAAGCGTGCCCGGCCACCCCCACAGCTACCCTTCAGACTGTCCCCCTCGCCATCCAGCACGTGGTGGTGGTGGATGAAGCTGTGAGGGTTGGACTTGATCCCATTCAGCCCAGCCTGGTAAATGATGATGATGCTTATATTATTACTATTATTATTATTATCATTATTATTATTATTATGTATATTAGCTTTATTGTTATGTTTAATTATCATCATCATCAGTTATTTCTATATGTACCTGCAGGCACACACACACAAATGGGGGGGTATTTTCTCTTCTCAAAGCACATGAGAACTTTATCTATTAAGGAGAATAAATCTTTCCCCAGCACTCCACCAATGCTTCAAACCCAGGCCCCTGAGACCCGAGGTCTTGACCTGACTGATGTACCTGAGAGTCACGGCGGGAGCAGAAGCTGTGGGCATTAGAATGGAGGCCAAATTCTGCAAAAGAGTCTTTGTGGTGGAAACTGAACTGGTTGGAGCGAAGATCGAAGTGGGACAGTTCAGCGTGGGAGTCTCTGGTGCAGAAGCTGTGGCCGTTGGACCTGGCATAGAGGAAGTGGATGTAATTACAAAGGTGTGAGTAAAATATGGGCTGCTTGATGAATATGGTCACTACACTTTATTCAAGCGATGTGTTTCTCTCTGCCCTGGCAGTGTTTGTCAGGCCTTTCCTGGTTGGCTGGATTCCTTTCTGTCTCTCATGGCAGTTGTCTGTCAGTCACACACACTCTCATGCTACATGTTTCTGTATCTTTTGCCTTAGCACACCTCTTATGCAAGATAGACAGCTTTGGTTGACATTGCATTAAACACTAAATATGAACATTTAGCTCAACAACAAAGTCTCAGTAACTCTACTGCCACATTTAGCCCCAGCAGGTTGATCAACAAAGCTTTCCAGTGCCTGAAGACAGTGTACCATGGGTGGAGTGTTACTCTGACGGTGACACGGTAAACTCTATGGACACAGCCAGCCATGTTTACATTGTTCAAAGGCTCCCATGAAGGACACTGCGGGGCAGCAGCACATGCCACAACCCACGCCAATACACTTCTGAGTCGCTCCCTCAACTTCTCTTTATAGGGTGAAGTGGTTTATTTCAGTACTGATTTAGTAACTCTTGGAAATTTGAATATGGAAAAAGTGATGTAGGTATTTTGGAGGTGTTCTTTGAACTATACTTGTCATAATTTCTTTATACTGAATCTTTACAAACATCTGTGAGTCCTATAATAACTGCTGAGTCTTATGGTACCAATCATTGATCTCTGTCTTATTTAAAAGGTGAGCTAAGGCAAATAATATTGAAACATTTTAGGGCACGAGCAAGTGTGATTGACAGAAAATCTTCTGAGAAAGGGAGAGAGGAATCCATCCAATCATGAGAGGCCCTGAAACACTGCCCAGGCACCAGAGGAACACTTTGTTTGAACTAACTATAGTGCTCACATATATCAGATCTGATGTGACAAAATTTACACAAAGATATGTCAGTCATCATCATCATTAGTTATTTTCCACAAGGGAAGGTGGAGAGTAGAAAGGCCATGTTACCATTCTGTTTAGTGTTATAGTTAAAATAGTCACCTTATGCTGCCAATGACCAGGTGAGAGCCCTTGGAACAGAAGCTGTGCTGGTTGGAGCGCACGTTGCTGAGGTGACGCTGGGAGTCCATCAGACTTAGCTGGGAGTGGCCGAGGTAACTTGCTTCTGCTGACAGACGAAGGCTGGAGAAAGATCTGTGTTGGACAAGGATGCATATGAGTATGTGGAGTGAGAATAAGGAAATACTGTAATCTTACTCACTCTTACTTAGGCCTTAGTAAGACATGCACTTAGAATGATCAGCCAAGCCGAGGTGAGGCAGAGATGATGAACCAAAATTTCTACCAATTAATGGACTGATTTGATTTTCCAAGCAATGTGACCCTTTACTCAAACCTCATGCATCTTATCATCTCTTATAACCTTTCTTGATAATATCATACCTATGATTCAGCGACTTTCCTAACAGCATCCGACTCTTGGATGTTCTGATTGCCTTCAGTGGCCTGGATGGTTCAGGGATGTTCTCCTTTGGCTGCTGTGTCATCTTGCCCTCAGGAACAGGTTGCAGAGGAAATATGAGGGATCCAAAAACTACTATTTGCAGACTGAGCCCAGCACTCCAGATGAAGGAGCCTCGCCATCCATATTCTTCTATGTTATGCTCAGTCACTGAACTCTGAAATTGATATATTAATTACACTAAAGAGATTAACAGTTAATGTTTTTAATTTTATTTTGCAAGGCAGCAGCATGACTGAATGTTCCATTATATTTCAGGCAAATTTTTCCTGACTCCTCACCAGGAAGAAAATGCCCAGCCCTATGCCCAGCATGGCCATGGAAGTGGCAATGGAGTGGCGCTTGTAGAAATACTGGTTGAGGGCCATGATCTGACCAGAGTAAGCGAAGTTCATGCCACACGCTGAAATGACAAAGAGACATGATATCCAAATGCCGTGTGGTGATAAATTAGACAAATGTAATAGCTGAGTATGTGTGTGCACCAAAGAGATGGGAGGGGAAAGGGGTCATGAGCTGTGTTTGATGTTTGCATAGTAAGATGGGAATAGAAACTAACAGACAAAGAAAAGATGAGTGTGCACAGGGGAGTGACAAGGGTGTGTTGCATTCAGAGTTACAGAGATGTTACAGTCATTCATCTGTTATCTGACCTCTGAATACCCAAACTGTTCAAGCAAAAGTAGGAGATCAGACAGTATTCACAAAGCCCCTGCTTGGCAGAATGCAATTTCATGTAATGTAAAAGGATTACATTCACGATAAATATATTTATAAAGCAAAAACTTTGTAATTCTTGTTACATAGTAAAGAAATATCGTAAGAGATCACAGAAAGGGAGTGTTGAATACTAAAACTTGTAGATATAAACTGTCAAACATTGTATTCTTTTTGCAGTTATTAATTAACCCTTTTTTTTTCCTTTCTGCCCAGTTCTTCAAGTTTTCACCTTTGCCCAAGTATGTCATGCATAATTCATGACATGCAATGGTTACTGGACAACACTTGTATGAAGAACTTGGAGTTTATAAAACAAGTTAAGATGCATAGTTAGCACACACAACACTGTGATGAGCCCTGAACCCAGCATGGCATGTCAATGAGTTATTCTTCATTATTTGCAGCACCAAGCTACACCTGTATTAAAGCTGATATGCCTTCTCATATTTTCCCCATTGTCTAAAAAAGGTACTGCATGTAAAATACTCTTTAGAAATTACTTAACACCTACTCTTAGGAAAGTGATTTACTTATGAAAATCAGTAATTGACCAGCACATCTTGGCTAGGGGAAGAGTACATCCCTGCCTTGCAAGGTCTTGCATCCCCTACATTAAGGGGGTTGGCGCCAACAAGGGAATAAGGCAACTTTCTCAAGACAGCTTGCCGCCATCAGAACAAGAGTGACACAATCTCCTTTTAAACATAGGTGGACAGTAGCAAGTTATTCCTTTATATAAACATAGAGTACATTCATTTTCTGAAGGAAATGAACAGGTGAAGAACTGTAATATTTATGCACATGAAGAATGAAATAGAAAATGTCAATAAAATTGGTCGCACTTTACATGTATGGAGGGGACAAGGGACTAAAAGGAGCCAACCAAATATATTATCATACTATGCAAAATCATAAAGCACAAATAGAAAAATACACTATAGTGGACATAGTGCTACCTATATAAAAAAAAAAAAAAAAAAAAAAATTAAAGGATGATTTCAACACCTTGTGTGAATTTAATCTGGTATCCTAAAAGTCTGTGAGAGGGTCAAACCCTTGGATCATGGCCTACACAAAACTGGGGATCCATCAGGGATGTGGTGTCTTGACTCAAACTCACTGGAGGGCAAATGGTGGAGGGAAGGTGGGGTGTACAGCTGTGTCTAGTTAACATGACTGGAGAGAGGGAGACGTTAAATACTGGTACTACTTGTTGTGTAGGGCACTGAACAGAGGATGGGTTAGTAGGAAGGACAGTGGGAATGTGTATGAAGAATACTTCATATGGCACAAGAAGACAGGAAGACCATTCATGTAGAGGCTCAGTCTGCCACTAAATGCACTGGTAAACACTGCAAAGCAATCACTGAGTGTCATATAGTATCTCATTGCAAGATCCAGTTATTGATGAGTTGCCTCTAAGCTTGCTCTGGTTTGATCCAGAAGCTGACTTTATTATGGCACATCATATTCACACCTACCAATGTATGTATAATGCATATTTTAGGGATACTGAAGCCTCTGTTCAGCATGCTGTGTTAAAAGAGGGATGAGCTGTCTGTGTTACTATGTGTCTTATGTATTGTGGCAGGTTGTGTCTAGTGTTGCATTCCCATTGGTCTGGTAAGTATTGGATACAATAAAAGTGCTACCTCCAGGTTGGGCAAGGAAGTTAGCCCGCTTCGGACACCCCCCTCCCCCGACCACTCCACAAATAGCTGTCGCGGCCTGGTCATGACCTGACCTGAATGGATGGCTGACATATAATGCTCCCCCCTTCTCTCTCTCTCTCTCTCTCTCTCTCTCTCTCTCTCTCTCTCTCTCTCTCTCTCTCTCTCTCTCTCTCTCTCTCTCTCTCTCTCTCTCTCTCCGCCAGTTACTTTTCCTACTTCTCGCCTCATTTTCGCTTAATTCTCACTACTTTTAATGACCTCCACTGCTCCGCCCACCTCTCCCTGTCTCTGGCATTTTTTCCTTGTTGCTCTTACAAGTGATTGCTCTCTCAGTACCTACAAATATGTTTTCTTTTTCACCATTCCTTGCTTGAATTCACTGTTCATTGATTGTGCTTCTACAAAGCATATCACGTTCTATTTCACTTGTCCTCCCATCATATCGCTTTCATTCCACCAACCCTCTCTCCTGTCCCTCCATTTGGACTAATTGATGATATTCCCTCTTCCATGGAAACAGAGTCGAATTATGTATAATTTTTCAAGGGAAGCGCGTCTATAGCATAGGTTTCTTGTCTCGTCTCATCTGTTGAGGAGACCTGAAGAAAGACAGATTAATAGCTATGTTGCATTGAGAAAAAGTTGAAAATTATACCTCCATTTTGCCTTATTTTCAGTCACAAGCATAAAAACACTGACAGTGTACATTTTCTAACTGAACCAGCCGTCCACTTAACAATCTAACTGAATATATGGAGGTGCAAACTTCAATGCTAAATGATTGATTCTTAATGTTCCTTATCAATCACATCTCTGATATGTATCTTGTGTCTGTGTGTGTGTGATTACCTATTTGTATTTACCTATATGTAGTCTACCAGGCCTGAGCTAAGCTCTAGTAGTCCCGTCTCCATATCTACATTCATCCAGCCTTTCCTTCATTTGGTGGACTCTGCTCGCCTCCACCACTTCTTCCCGTAAGCTGTTCCAAGTGTTAATACTTCTATGTGGAAAACTATGCTTTTTCAAGTCACTCAAACAAGTTCCTTTATTAAGTTTCTTTCCATTTCCTCTCAGCCCCTGCATTCTCGCAGTTGAGAAGAGATCATCTCTATCCACCTCATCAAACTTATTTACCAACTTATACAGTGTGATCAGATCTCCTCTCTCCCTTCTTTGTTCCAGTGTCGTCAAGTCCATCTCCTGGTGGAGGGGATGAATGGAGATAACACGCGTGTGTGTGTGTGTGTGTGTGTGTGTGTGTGTGTAATTCACCACGCCCTGGACTTGCTTTCGCCAGAAGGTACCCTCCTGACACAAGCAAGTGCATGCTCATTATCGTCGATCTCTGGGTACTGCCAGGACCTCACACACCACACACCCCATCCCGCTTGCTCAAGGGGGGACAGTAACCACTCCTAGTCAACAGAAAGAATCCGGCCCGAGCGGGGCCCGAACCGCCGCCTGATTGGCCGTGAAACCTTGCAACGCGGCGCTCTAACCAATTGAGCTACCGGAGCGGTGTGTGTGTGTGTGTGTGTGTGTGTGTGTGATATATATATATATATATATATATATATATATATATATATATATATATATATATATATATATATATATATATATATATATAAAGGGTGTGTGGGTGGAGCACTGTCAGCCATCATCCACTTAGGTCAGGTCATGACAGCTATTGGTGGAGTGGTCGGGTGGCGGGTGTGTACGAAGCTTGCGATTGAAGTGACATCTCCAACGCGGAGGTTACACTATTAGTGTGTCCGACACAAGTGGAAAAGGTGAGCAAAATCAATGTCTGGTGACTATAAATTACAAGAATGGTGGTGATCATGTTCTGAGACATTGTCTATTTTCCTCGCACAAAAAAGCATTTTTAGATGTTTCATTCATCTGTTATGTACAATTCAACATACATCAATCATCAACACAAAGAGAAACATTCTTCCATGATATACATTTATATTGCATTGCATTGATTTGTTGGGAGTAAACCATGACTAAATTATTCCAAAAGGTAACTCTTACATATAGCATGATTCATATGATAGCCGTATATCTACAAAAAAAATCATGAATCAGTATATATTCAGTGACAGTGAAAGTTGAAGAGTAGTCATTAAGTTTAAATAAATTGTAAAATGGTAAGAAACATTGGTGCAGCAAAACAACTTTGTGCCTTGTCAACAGCTGAGTGCTCAGACAGACTGCCTCTTTGCCCAAACAGAGCTGGTGTTTGGCAAGAACTCCGACCATCTAAAACATTCTGCTTATTCATTTTCATGAGACAACAGCAAGCCTATTTAATTAATGGCTTCCACATTGTTGTGTTGGGGTGTAGGACTGTGATGAGTTGTAAAGTGTCCCTCATCATTCAAACTATTTCTGCAGTACTGACTAGAAACTTTGCAACTTGAACAGGAGGTTCAGAACTGCATGCAGCATTATATCTTTCCATATAACCACACTCCCTAATGAGAAGTACTCATATTCCCCTGTTTGTCTGTTCCCTAGATGCACAGTACATAAATACTGAGCTGGCTACACCTTGCGCTACAAAAAAAAACTTTAAGTGCAGGTGTCCAAGTCCTTCCAAAGTGTAAATCCTGTTTTGCTGTGTTGCCTTTCTCCTAACCTGTGAATCATAACTACGTGAGGCAATGACAACAATTAGTCTAGCTATTGGAGGTGTAAAAATTACAATAAAACCCAAAGCATTATTCCTCTTTCCTATGGCTATATGGCTCTCTCAATCTTGTAGGGCCATAAATTATTAGTGATACTACTAATTTAGTAATCTGAACAAGATAATAATTTTTTCATCAGAATTTTGCACTGCTCTTTGCACACTAACCCCAAATCTTCCATACCCCGCTCTCTATGACGGTCAAGTATGTATGAACATACAATACTTAAATCCTTTGCCTTGTGTGTCTAGTGTGTTTGTCAAGAACATAAAATGAAAGTTATGTACACATGTGGTGAGCATTGAGCTTGTGACTTATGTAGGTCCCATTTCATGCACAGAGAAGTATTTTTTGTTGTGTTTCCATCTTTAAATATGTTATGATGAGAGAAGATGGAAAATATTAGCAGAAATATTTCTGGAACATGCAGCAGCAGGAGTCAAGCTTCTAGCAGAAAGCATAGAGAGACCTAATTATGAACAGAGAAAACAGAGAAATCATGAATAATAAGGTTGAAAAAGAAAAATTGGTATGAATGTCTCACACAATTTTCTGGAATAAAATAATTGAGCAACTTAAGAACTATAAGATGAAATGAGAATGTGACAGTTAATATTATGGTGTGACTGTTGCATGTGATATTACTAACGTGATTATTTCATGGTCACAAGAGTAAATGATAATAAAACATATATAAATACACATTGTTGGGAGAATTTGCTACAAGTATATTCAACATTGCAGTCAAATAATATAACAAATCTTCCATTTTGACAAGTCCTAAACACTGCATGAACAGCGAACATGTCTTACCCAGCCGCCGGCGCTGGAAGGCCAGCCGAGTATACGTACCTTTCATCAGCCTCCATTGACTCTGTGTTTTCTCCTGAAAGTGAGCTATAACCCTCGAAGGGGGAATCAACATCCTCATTTTTCTTTTATCAAGACCCTCATCATCCTGACCACCATCATCACCATCACATCACCATCAAAGAGGAGCTGCTCTGTCTGAGGCTGCTGCTGCTGCTGCTGCTGCTGCTGGCTTTGCTTAGCTAAGGCGAGACATCTCATCTTCTCAGATTTTTAAAGCTTCCTGCATCCTCCTAATTTTGTGGCTGTAAATAGTTGGGAAAGAAAATGCAATGATTAAGTGCAGGTGCTCAGCCGGCGGGCGCAGTGCAGGGCAGGCCGCTGTGTGTCAGCTGTCATCACCTCAAGCTGTCAGCCTGCCAGGAGCTTACTTCAAAAGCTTCAACACTTTTTTGTGGCCTGTAATGAAGACTGCAGGGGAAAAAGCATCAGGGCTGAACCCGCAAGGTCGAGACAAAAAAAATAAAAATAAAAAAGTAGGATGACATCACTATTGTATGGGTCAATTTCATGCCTATTCCACATGTATAGTACAACTGTGGCCAAACAGAACAAGGCAAAATGAGCGATGTCATTACACAGCTGAGGAGAAAAAAAAGGAGACGGAGCTGCCACCTGGTGCTACCTCCAGCCTCAACAAGACCATGGCAAGGCATCTGCTCTCTTACCTACTACCACTCCATAGGTGAAGAAGAGAGCCTCCAGGGAAGTGGTGAAGGCTGATGCCAGATAACCAGTGGACATCAAGAGGGAACCAAAGATGAGTGCAGCTCGGCAGCCCCAGGACTGGATGAACATGGAGCTCAGAGGCCCTGCAACAGTGAGAGGCAGGTGAAGGCCAGGGACCAGGACAGGGCACAAGAAAAGGAAAGACAAGGAAAAATGAGAACAAGGGGAAAATGAAGAGGGGAAAAAAAGAAGAAAAGTACTGGCAAAGTGACAAAGGTATGAACAAGGAGGGAGGTGCACCCTAAGGCTATGTATCCAGTGGCAGTTTTGTCTTTGCTGAGGCTCCAAGCTGGATCCCTCAACCCGGTAGCAGCGACAGGCCAAATTTGTGGCTTTACCATGTAGCAGTGGGGCCAAATTTGTGCCATGATATAAACCCCCCAAAATATATGATACATAATCTGATCACAAATGCTTTGTTATGTATTATGAAATGGTTTGTGTGAGGGGTGATTTTTTCTCATTTTTCTCGCTTGGAGGGATCATTAGGAAACATGATCCCCGCTGCTACCGGGTCAAGGAGTTCCCAGTTTTATTCACTTTTTCCCCTGTCTTTTATGTCTAAAAGTTGTACCTCAGTCCTGAGATATGTAAAGTAAATAACTTGCACTGCATAGTCTCTAATCCTCTTCACAAGAAATATAATGGAAATGTGTAAAAATGAATGTACAAATTATCAACATTATTACTCAGAAATGCAAAAACAGGAGTAGTGACTGCTAGGGATGAGAGTGTAGGGAATGTACAGGAAGGGCTGATGAAAGGAACGCTTGTGAGTGATGGGGAAAATTATGGGAGAGGAGGGGGAGGAGGAAAAAGAGGTGGATGGAGGGGAGCTTAATTGTAGTTAAGGAGTTTACTTATCAGTCAAGGAAAATGAAGAGAAGGGGGGAAGAACATGATTGAAGAGCCATAGATAAGAGCAGAACCGTGAGGGTGGTGAGTAAATGGATGAGTCACATGAGGCAGGACCATGACGGAGGCACGTGTCTCCTCACCTCCGAGCATGAAGAAGGCGTTGATGAGGGAGCCCATCCAGGCGGTGTAGGAGCGGCTGTAACCATACTCAGAGAGCATCTGGACGTAATACATCCCGGTGGTGTTGAGGAGACCTGAAGAAAGACAGATTAATAGCTATGTTGCATTGAGAAAATGTTGAAAATTATACCTCCATTTTGCCTTATTTTCGGTCACAAGCATAAAAACACTGACATTGTACATTTTCTAACTGAACCAGCCGTCCACTTAACAATCTAACTGAATATATGGAGGTGCAAACTTCAAAGCTAAACGATTGATTCTTATTAGTGTTCCTTATCACACACATCTATACGTATCTTGTGTGTGTGTGTGTGTGTGTGTGTAGTAATAGTAGTAGTAGTAGTAGTAGTTACCGGAAGTGATGACGAAGACTCCGAACATGGCAAAGAGGATGACCCAGGCCCAGCCACCGTCCACGTCTGGGTGATTTGCCCAATCGTACGCAAGCGCCCCCACCATCACCTCCGGCTGCTCCCCCTCCTCGTCCTCCTCGTCATTGCTCTCATCCTCATCTTCAATGGGCTTTTCCTCAGCCTTCTTCTCTTCGTCTCCTTTTTCTGGTGTTTCTGTTGTCTCGTCCTGGAGAGAAGAGATTGATTGGTGGAGAAATTCATGTTGATTGTCTGGTTCGGGCGTGTGTGCGTCTCTCTCTCTCTCTCCTAACCTTTTATAACGACCTCTTCACTGTTTATGACGTAACCAAATCACTGGACGTAGTCTATCTTGATTTCCAGAAAGCGTTTGATAAAGTCCCGCATCATAAATTACTTTACAAATTAAAGCAAATAGGTATTGACGGTCAAGTAAACCAATGGATCGCGAATTGGTTGAGCAACAGACAACAAAGAGTAGTGATTGACGGATTTAACTCAGAGTGGGCGCCGGTCACTAGTGGCGTCCCTCAGGGCTCGGTTCTTGGCCCAGTGCTCTTCATTATTTACATCAACGACGTGGATGTTGGACTCAATAACCGCATTAGTAAATTTGCAGACGACACAAAGATTGGTAACTCGGTTCTGACTGACGAAGACAGGCAAAGCCTCCAAGAGGATTTGCACAAAATTTCAGCTTGGTCGGATAGATGGGAGATGCCCTTTAACGTAGACAAGTGCCAGGTACTTCAAGTTGGAACGAGGAATAAGAAGTTCGAATACGAAATGCGCGGCGTTAAACTCAAAAGCGTTCAATGCGTCAAGGACTTGGCGGTCAAAATCGCGTCAAACCTCAAATTCTCACAGCAATGCATCGATGCAGCAAATAAAGCGAACAGAATGTTGGGCTTCATTAAAAGAAACTTTGTATTCAAGAATAAAGATGTAATACTCCCGCTCTACAACAGTTTAGTCAGACCCCACTTGGAATATGCGGTACAGTTTTGGTCTCCCCACCATGCAAAGGATATTGCTAAATTAGAAGGTGTTCAGCGTCGGGCAACGAAAATGATCCCTTCCTTGCGCAACAAATCCTACGAAGAAAGGCTTTCTACCCTTAACATGTTCTCTCTTGAGAAACGTCGCCTCCGAGGAAAACTGATCGAATGTTTTAAAATACTTAATGGTTTCACGAATGTAGACAGATCAACATTGTTTATGATCGATGACACTTTGCGCACGAGGAACAATGGCGTAATACTCAGATGTAGACAAGTAAATTCAGACTGCACCAAATTTTTCTTCACCAACGTTGTAGTGCGAGAATGGAATAAGCTTCCACCATCAGTGGTCCAGTGTAACACGATTGACTCCTTCAAAAATAAGCTCGACCGTCACTTCCTTCAACTTAATATCAACTAGAGTAGAAATGCAACGTTTGGGAGTCTTCTGATTAATGTAAAATCACTTAGGTTTAAGGACAGACCACCAAGTCTGGACCATGGGGTCTGTGTGGTCTGATTTTCTATGTAAATATATGTAAATCTCTCACCTGCGGGATCTCCAAGGTGTTCTCTCCCTCGCTCTCGTCGGCGGTGGATCCCTCCTTGGCCTCCTCGATGGTGCCCAGGGCAAGGCCGGGCTCCACGCCCCCCAGCGGGGACGTGACGGGGTCCTCCTCATACGTGTGAATCCCCATGACGACTTCGACGACCACGGAACTCTGCTCGACCTACAAGGGAGGAGGGGGAACAGTTAGATCACACACACACAAAAAAAAGGTTCGTAACTTCCTACTCCTGTGGAAGAAGAAACAGAGTGATGTCGATCCCCATCCCCCCTCTGGAGTTATCATATTAGCTATTTCAGGGTATTTACCTGCCCGTTGAGAACACTTGTCCCATATAGACTCAGCCTACGGATCTATGAATCAGCTGCTGTATTAATTATAACCGGTTTAGTGATTGGATCTGATTATGTCACGCCAGGCACACATGTAGCTATTTTCTCTTCTTTCCATCTCCTCCACTCTAGGCGGACGCTACGATAGGCCAGACAAAACAGGGCCTTAAGAATCACACACACACACACACCTCCGCTCCGGTAGCTCAATCGGCTAGGCCGCGCTGCAAGGCTTCACGGCCAAACAGGCGGCGGTTCGGGCCCCGCTCAGGCCGGATTTTTTCCATTGACTAGGAGTGGTTACACTGTCCCCCCCTAAGCAAGGGGGATGGGGTATGTGGGGTGTGAGGCCCTGGCAGTACCCAGAGATCGACGATAATGAGCATGCACTTGCTCGTGTCGGGAGGGTATGTGTTGGCGAAAGCGAGTCCAACTCGTGATCAGGCCGCGGTGAATTACACACACACACATATTTGCATCCTTCACGTTTTCTTTTTATGATGAAGGGCAAGGTGAATTACGCTTGTCATTGGTGCCAACACAAGGCAGGCGTCCCGCAGTCGCAAGAAAGGCCGTGTGTCGGGGGGTGGGGAGGGAGTGAAAATCACAAACTTTCAAGAAGTTCCTGAGGGTCGGTTGCGTCATGAGGCTCGGCAGTGTCCTGCCCCGCATCGTCATTGACTTTCACCGCGGGCGCTGCGTCCTTCTCACCTCCACGTGGCGCCGGCCTCGTGTTTGTATGCAGGTCATGCAAACGGAAGATAGACGAGCACACGCTTGAAATTACATGTATTTTATTTTTAAAGCAACGTGTCACTCGAGACGTAAATAGCCACTTGCAGTCAACCTTCACACAATCAACGGACTACTTGTGGTCGTCTAGCGGACAGTTGCCTGCATGATTGATGCTGTTTATGATAGGCGTATCCTTGAGTCTCCCAAGACAGTGAGGGATCTAATGCGACTCCGACCTTCGCCTCAGCACCCGACACCATCCACTCCCGCGGGGCCCGACAACACGCCACGGCCACGCGCTGCGAGTCGTAGTATACCCGCGCCCTTCCCCTGCTTCTCCCTTCAGTGATCTACTTTCCTTCTTGCTGTTTCCCCCGCCGCCCCGTGATCATTACAACAGTGATGGGAACTAGGCACGTCTGGGCAGGCGCGCAGGTTACACACCACAACGGCCGTGGGGCTCACACTGGTGAAGCATTGATAGCAGGTCACCAACAGATGGATAGATAAACAGAGAGAGAGGACACAGAACACAAAACCTTGGCCTTCAGACTGTATACACAGGAAGACTCACAGTTTACACGTGATGGCTGATGGTGATGGTTAGGGGGGGGGGGGGAGCATGTGCATCATGTATGCTCATGCCCTATCACACAATGCAAATCAAGACTAACCTCTCTCTCTCTCTCTCTCTCTCTCTCTCTCTCTCTCTCTCTCTCTCTCTCTCTCTCTCTCTCTCCATGCAAAGGAAATTGCAGAGTTAGAGGGTGTTCAATGTCAGGCAACAAAAATGATCCCTTCCTTGCGCAACAAACCCTACGACGAGAGGCTCTCCACCCTTAACATGTTCTCTCTTGAGAAACGTCGCCTCCGAGGAAAACTAATCTAATGTTTTAAAATACTTAGCTAATGGTTTTATGAATGTGGACAAATCAAAAATGTTTATGATCGATGACACTTTGCGAACGAGGAATAATGGCACAAAAATTAAATGTAGACAAGTAAATTCAGGCTGCACCAAGTTTTTCTTCACCAACATTGTAGTGCGAAAATGGAGTAAGCTCCCACCTTCAGTGGTCCAGTGTTGCGCTGCACTGAACAAACCAAACAAACACGGCCAAGGAAAACATAAGGTCCGCGTCGCATGGTCTCCGCACTGTCTTGACTCGCGTTGTTTGGTTAAGAGACGCCTAAAAGAGTCTGAACGAACCCACACAAGCCGGTTTTGGATATAAGTGCCCCCGCTGACCTGCCTGTGTGTGCCTGGGTGGCTGAGCGGGCATTGTACATTCGTCCCCTAAAGATTGTCGGCCACTTTGTGAATGATAATAAAGAGGAGCAAAAACTATGGATAATGGACCCCGCCGACTGTAAAAAGAGTGAAGCTATGCATTAGACTGTTTCCATGTTACTTCATATTCTGGGGTGCAAATGACACTGGCGGCTACTTTGTGAATGATAACATAGAAAAGGTGCAAAAACTATGGATAATGGTACCCGCTGTCTGTAAAAAAAAAAAAAAGGAGTTTAAAATTAATAGACCGTTTCCACGTAACGTCATGTTCTAGGGTGGAAATTACATTGCCGGCTACTTTGTGAAGGATAACATAGAGAAGGAGCAAAAACTAAGGATAATGATCCCTGCCAACTGTAAAAAGAGCATAAAGATTAGACGTTTCCATGTTACGTACTTCATATTCTGGGGTGGAAATAACTTTCTTAGCTGACTTTTCAGTTGCTCCCCCACCCCACCTCACCCCCACCCCCTAAAATAACTCATTCATACTACGAACGATAGAACAGATAATGAGCGAAGACTATAGTGGATTGGAACTGTAGGAGCACATTTCAGACTTATCATATTACTTCGCGTTCTGGGGTTGGGTTATCTCACTGGCTGGCGCACGGTGCAGTTACGAAACACTTAACAGAAAACGAGTAAAAACTGGACTGGTCTGAAGATGCTGTATATACATGTGAATAACTTTTTTTAGCACATACGTTGAGGGATTACATAATTACGCTTCTCCTTCTGCATTCCCTTCTTGCACTCCCTCCCCCCTAACCCTTTCACTTCTTCACATTCCCTCCACCCCCAATCCCCATCCTATACTTTAGAGTTTTCAGCTATTTCAGGTTCGGTTCAGTTTGACTTCTGGGTGACTTGCTGTACATCTTCCCAGCCGCCTCGCCGTTCTCTGCTGGGCACACTGCCAAACACGTGCTTACCTTAGCGTCTCTGGGGAGTGGGGTGTGGCTGCCCTCCCCTTCCCTCTGCTCGCCTTCCCTTCCTACTCTCCCTGCTAGCCATGCACGCGGTTATGCTAACGTCAGTGTTGCCTTCATCTCCACCATTTTTTTTACAGCACCGGAAACACCATATGGGCAAACATAAACAAAGTAAAGAAAAACAAAGATGCCGGCTGCCGTAGTGAACAACATACATGAGAATAAGATTTCACATAACAGAATGCGATAAATTAAGGAAGAATGCGAACTTGACTAAATCGTGACAAAACAGAAATAGGCAAGAGCAAGCAGAGAGGAGGGTATCAGGACACCTCTCCCCCCGAAATTGACCCCTCTTTCGGCCACCTCTTTGGATTCTTTTTAGGAGCAGCGAGTAGCGGGCCTTTTTATATTATTGTTTCCTTTTTTTGTGTGCCTTTGAGCTGTCTCCTTTGTTGTAAAAAAAAAAAGATGAGAATTCACGTGTCCCAACAACTGGACCTTTGTGTTGGGAGCGTGTATGCTCCACCCACCGCTCCGCCGCGTCAGGAGTACACGTCAAGCCGCGCCAGGTGCAAGGGCAAGGGGCAGGATACATCGAGCACGCGACCCGTTGTTGGCAGGGGAAGACCCTCTCCTCTCGTCTGCCCGATCGAGACCACTCCTGCAGCTTTAATAATGGGTTGTCTCTCTCTCTCTCTCTCTCTCTCTCTCTCTCTCTCTCTCTCTCTCTCTCTCTCTCTCTCTCTCTTAATCAAGGGTATAGCAAGAAGATAATGTGGGTTAGTGGGTAAGATACAGGTCGGGCAGAAGGAAAAACAGTAAGAATGTACAGTTGTATGGTGTACGTTGTAGTGCGAGAATGGAATAAGCTTCCACCATCAGTGGTCCAGTGTAACACGATTGACTCCTTCAAAAATAAGCTCGACCGTCACTTCCTTCAACTTAATATCAACTAGAGTAGAAATGCAACGTTTGGGAGCCTTCTGATTAATATAAAATCACTAAGGTTTAAGGACAGATCACCAAGTCTGGACCATGGGGTCTGTGTGGTCTGATTTTCTATGTAAATCTTAGTAAATCTCGTCTTTGGACTCTCCAAGAGCAACAAAAGGAGCTGAGCCAGGCACTTCTCACAATCTCACTCCCTCAGCACGGAAGTTGTTGATATCACCCGCGGCTGACCTTCTGCACCAGTCCGCCCCCCCCTCCCCCATCTCCCCCGCGCCACCGCCGGCTATAAAACATTTCAGAGCCTCGATGAAGCAGTTCAGTGACATGAAGTTCCAGAGTGGGCGTGAGTCGATGGCAAACAAGCGATTTTTTTCTCATCGTTCGTTGTGTAAAATTTGTAAATTCCGTAAGACTTGTTACTAGAGTTTTAGAGACTTAAGAGACGTTTATGTGTTGTTTTCAACCGTGATAAACTGTGAGTCGTTTCCCATGGTGTGATCACGTGCTGGACTTGCGACCGTCGACCAGTTCCCTTCCTGCATAGTGACGAGTTTTTGGGTACGGCAGTAACCTTCCCATGCCACCTGCACGCACCCGGGAGGCGAGACAACCTGCGACTGTCACCCGGTACCCGTTTGTTGCTGGGTGGACAGAGACAGAGGTGACGGGAGGCTGCCAATCCGTCTCCCCTCCGCCTGGGAATCGAACCCGCGGGACCAGCTAGCCACTGCATTAGTTAGGTTGCAAATGTATATATTGACCTGTCTTTTAGTGACCATCAGGGAAGCTCGAGGAGGGTGGGGTTCCCCGCGGGAGAGAGAGCTGGGTTCGTATTATAAGACATTTCGCCGCCCAAGAACACACATTTGACAAGGCTTTCGTAGGAGTTGTGAGCATTTCCAGGGGTAGTTTTATGACCCTGGTGGTAGTGTGACCCTTCCTCTGTACCGTGAACCTGAAGAAACACTCATTAGAATCCGACTGACCCCAACTTTGACCTCTAGAAATAGCTGATGTAAGAAGCGGAAGTGTTTTGTAATACCGTCTGGGCGGCAGTAAAAGGCAGGTGCATACGTGCCTTGAATCCTCCTCCTTCCGCTCTTCCGCCACTGAACATTTGCATCCCTTCGCTTCAGCATCTTCAAGGTATAACTCTTTTTTCTAATTGATTTTGAAACACTTTATGTAGTCATTTTGCAGTTTCTCTCGTACGCCGCTGGTTCTCGAGAAGGTTGGGGTGAAAAGTATGCATTGATATTCTACATATTATAAACGGGTATGAAATGCTTAAAAAAAAAAAAAATCATTATATACCAGAAAAAAGTTTCGTTCTCAATGACTATGTAATGAGTGTGTGTGTCTGTGTCTATAATAATAATAATAATAATAATAATAATAATAATAATAATAATAATAATAATAATAGGTTTATTAATGTAAGGCAGCCGTCAGGCTGAAAATATAATAAATAAAAATACAAGAAACTAATAGTAAATAGGCTACACTAGACAGAGGGAGAGGGTGGGGGGTGGTTTGGGAGAACTAAAAATAGAGACATAAGGGAGAGGGAGGGTGGTGTGAAGGGGGAACTAAGAGGGGTAGCGGCGAGGTGCTAAACTCCACCGCGGCCCTTTGGGTATGTGTGTGTGTGTGTGTGTGTGTGTGTGTGTGTGTGTGTGTGTGTGTGTGTGTGTGTGGAATGACAATTTACCATATGAATTACAGGTTGGTGTGGAGTGATTATTGTGTGTGTGTGTGTGTGTGTGTGTGTGTACCAATGAATCAAAACTGAGGGGATGACAGTGGTGGAGTACTAGGCGGTAATGTGGTGGCAGTGACAGGGAGATGGGAGCTATGGGACGGTGCGGGGTGTGTATACCTGTGGCGGGCAGACTACCAAGGGAGACTACCTTGGTGCGTGGCTGGCTGGGCGGCGCCGCGAACCTTCACAACACGATAACAGACTCACGGAGACTGACGCTCTGTCGCCGCCGCCGCCGCCGCCGGGTCGACAGCGCGTATTGCACGGTTCATGCGCATGCGTGGGTCCCCTAGCCCGCGCCACCATCACCAGCCTCGCCCCCTTTGTCACATTAACGCCCCCTACACCCCCTTCCCTTGTTACTACCTTGCTCAACCTTTCTCTGCCCTTTTCTTTCTTTTGCCACCACCTCTTCCCCTATTTTCTCCTCGCCCTCCTACAGACTCACTACTCCCTCCCTCTATTTTTCTCTTCGCCCCCTCCACCCTACACTATCCCCCTTCCCTTGTTACTACCTTGCTCAACCTTTCTCTGCCCTTTTCTTTCTTTTGCAACCACCTCCTCCCCTGTTTTCTCCTCGCCCTCCTACAGACTCACTACTCCCTCCCCTTATTTTTCTCTTCGCCCCCTCCACCCTACATTATCCCCCTTCCCTTGTTACTACCTTGCTCAACCTTTCTCTGCCCTTTTCTTTCTTTTGCAACCACCTCCTCCCCTATTTTCTCCTCGCCCTCCTACAGACTCACTACTCCCTCCCTCTATTTTTCTCTTCGCCCCCTCCACCCTACACCCCCTTCCCTTGTTACTACCTTGCTCATCCTTTCTCTGCCCTTTTCTTTCTTTTGCAACCACTTCCTCCCCTATTTTCTCCTCGCCCTCCTACAGACTCACTACTCCCTCCCTCTATTTTTCTCTTCGCCCCCTCCACCCTACACTATCCCCCTTCCCTTGTTACTACCTTGCTCGTCCTTTCTCTACCCTTTTCTGTCTTTTGCAACCACCCCTTCCCCTATTTTCTCGTTCCCCCCTACAGAATCACTACCCCCTCCACCTTACATTTCCCCCCTTCCCTTGTCACTGCCTTGCTCATCCTTTCTCTGCCATTTCCATTCTTTTCCTCCCGTCCCCCTCCCTAAGTTTTCCCTTGGCCCCCTACACTTCCTAATTCCCCTGTCACTACACTCCTCACCTTCTCGTTCTGCCCTTTCATTTCTTTTGCCCCCCCTCCCTACACTACCCCACTTCCATTATCACTACCTTCTTCTTCTCACCTTCTACTCCTTTCTTTCCCCTTTCTTTTCCTCGATCCACTCCTCTTCCCCAATTTTCCCCTACCCCCCTTCACTACCCTAATTTCTTTTTCATTAACTTGCTTTCTTTCTCCTCTACTTCTTCCTCTGCCCTTTCCTTTCTTTGGCCCCTCCCCCCCTCTATTTTTTCGTCCCTCCCTACAATTGTCACTTAAATTCTTCCTCTCCACGTTTCCTAAAATTGCGTAAAAACTTCCGTGTGTGTGTGTGTGTGTGTGTGTGTGTGTGTGTGTGTGTGTGTGTTCTCCTTCCGTTTATATCAGTGCAAATCTCCTTAGAATGTGCGTGTGTATGTGTGTGTGTGTGTGTGTGTGTGTGTGTGTGTAATAACTTGCCAGAAGAAAATGGAAACTTCACTCAATATAAATAACTTCTAGCCGTGTCAAAGCAATAAATAAGGAGTTCAATCCCATCTAGACAACATACTTCTACTATTACTACTACTACTACTACTACTACTACTACTACTACTACTACTACTATTACTACCACTACTACTACTGCTACTACTACTACTACTACCACTACTACTACTACTACTGCTACTACTACTACTACTACAACTTTTAATCAGGTGATCTCTTTCTCTACATTTACCTATCAATATCTATCTGCTTTGTCTATCTTCTATTTAATTTTTCTGGCAATCTATCTCGTATCTATCAGTTAACTATCTATTTGAATCTCTGTACAAAGAATGACCTATATAAAGTCTTTTCCTAATAGTAGTAGTAGTAGTAGTAGTAGTAGTAGTAGTAGTAGTAGTAGTTGTATATATTATTTTCTATCCTTCTTATCATTATATCTATTCCATTTACTGTAATGACTTTCCTTGTATCATAAAGTTTAACAAGTCCTCTTTATCATACGAAACCTTACACATCAAAATAGTAAGCTAAATATCCTCTTTCCTTGATAATAGCAGTAGTAGTATATACATTATTTTCTATCTTTCTCATTATCATTATAGTATATATTTCATCTGCTGTCACGAGTGTAAGTCCTCCTTCTTCCCATCACACAAAGGCTAATTCCTGTAATAACACAAGAATCTCAATATCTTCAAGTAGTGTCATATTTTCCTTTCTATCTGTTTCTCATTCTATATATTATATTACTGTCACGACCTCTCAGGCATTACAAAGTCTAAGTCCTCCTTCTTATCACACAATGGCTTTTTCCTGCATTAAAACAATAATCTAAACATGACCTCTCAGGCATTACAAAGTCTAAGTCCTCCTTCTTATCACACAAAGTCTTTTTTCTGCAATCAAACAATAACCTAAATATTTTCTAGTAGTGTCATATTTTCCTTTCTATCTGTTTCTCATTCCATAATAATTTTCCGTCATGATCTCCTAGGCATTACAAAGTTTTAAGTCCTCCTTCTTTTCCACGTGATGGACGACGCGAGTTCGAATCCCCACGCTACCACCTCGGATTTTTCAGTCACCGCCGAGTGGCTTAAAACTACCCACATGCTGTCCTGAAGACCACCCATTAACCCGGACTCGAGAGGAAACCGTCCAAGTGAATCAAGAAGGAGTTCCGGGGGGCAGCATAAGCCAAGAGAAGATGGCGCCACTATAAACACTTGCCTGCGCCGTGACGGGCTGGGGCCGAATACCATCCAGGCCCATCAAGCAAGCCTACCGGCGCTATAGGCATAGACGTAAAAAAAAAAAAAAAAAAAAAAATTCCCTTGGTTACTATCTCGGTCTTGACACCAGAAGTTCACCCATGTCAAACCTTACCTATATAACATTTTAACTCCTCCTAACTCCTTATCACACATAGGCTTTTTCCTGCACTAACACAACCTTCTCAGTGTATTCTCTTCAGGTTATGGAAAATCCTCTCGAATTAGTTGCTCAGATATTAATAGTGACGTTTTTTTTTTCAACCTAGTGACATTTATACACGTCTTCTGTATACCTTGAATGGGCCAATCACGCCAGAAAACCCGGTTACTCGTCTCTGTGGCCTCGGGAAACCAACGTTGCCAGATTGTCTTGCTCAGCCTCTTATATTTACCGAATTCCGACCCAAAAACTGTCTCGTGGACCCCAATAAGGAGATTCACTTATAATTATCGTTAAAATAGTTAATTCCTGATGTTTCTTGGCAATAGTTAGGCGTCAGAAACCGGTAAATAATGCTCTGAGTACGACAATCTGGCAACGGTGCGGGAAACAGTCATAATGGGCGCCAGAGACGTTTAGAAGAATGTTGGTAGATTCTATTTGACTTTTTAACCTCTTCTAGACATCCCACAGACTTCCTGCACTAGAAAAATAACTCTAATATCTTCTCCTCATGTTAGTACCTTCGTTAAATGTTGGGCTTGAAACATACTCCATGCTTGAAACCATGAGGAGCCAGAGACGTTTAATGAGAAAATATGGACACAAGAATTCCAACCCGGGTCAAATCTTACCAATATACGCATTTTAACCTCTTCTAAACCTCGTACAAAGACTTCCTTGAGTACAACAATGTTATTACCTTAGTTAAGTGTTGGGCTTGAAACCATGAGGAGCCAGAGACGTAGAGACGTTTAATGAAAGGATATGGACGCAAGAATTCCAACCCGTGTGAACGGTCAGCAATTACGTATTTAAACATCTTCTAAGCCTTGTACAAAGACTTCCTTGAGTAAAACAATAACGCTAATATATTCTTCTCGTGTTTTTACCTTAGTTAAGTGTTGGGCTTGAAACCATGAGGAGCCAGAGACGTTTAATGAGACAATATGGACGCCAGAATTTCAACCTGAGTCGACCGTTAGCAATTTACGTATTTTACAAAAACTTTACTAGTTAGACCTCATCTCGATTATGCAGTTCAGTTCTCGTCCCCCTACTATAGAATGGATATCAAGATCTTAGAATCTGTACAGAGGAGGATGACAAAGATGATTCAGGGGGTGAGAAACTTGCCTTATGAAGACAGGCTGAAGTATTTAAATCTACACTCTCTAGAAAGGAGAAGGTTGCGAGGAGACTTGATCGAAGTCTATAAATGGATGAAGGGCTTTAATAAAGGGGACGTAAATAAGATTTTGGTAGTAAAAGAGCCAGGTAGGACGCGTAGCAATGGTTTTAAGGTTGACAAATTCAGATTCAACAGAGAAATAGGCAAGAATTGGTTCACCAATAGAGTGGTGGACGAATGGAACAGGCTTGGGAGCCATGTTGTGGGTGCCAATACCATAGATACATTCAAGAAGAGGCTAGATAAAGCCATGGATGGTGAGGTAAGGTGGGGTTGAGTGTACAGGAGCTGCCTTGTATAGGCCAACCGGCCTCTTGCAGACTCCTTACGTTCTTATGTTCTTATGTTATAATCTGATTCATTACCTCCCCTCCTTTCTGCTCACTTAAACGCCCCTTGCTCTTTTCTTTCCCAATTTCCTTATTTGGCTCCCCATATTCATTTTCTCCCCTCCCTTACACTTTCCACTGACCCGTTCCTTCTTCCTCCTACCTATTCCATCATCCTTCTCTCTACACCACAGCTCGGCAACTCATAATTCTAAAATAGCCAGTTTCTTCAAACTTGGCAGAAGAGCAGCCCTGCTGGAGCCGCTGTGTAAATTGTGAATGGAAATTACGAAACATTAATATTTCCTCCTCCATATGGGAGCTAGATCATATTCCCACAGACAAGACAAGATAGTAAATTACACTAAAATAATAATAATAATAATAATAATAATAATAATAATAATAATAATAATAATAATAATAATAATAATAATAATAATAATAATAATAATAATAATAATAATAATAATAACAACAACAATTTAATTAGCAGTTGTCATAAAATAAACTATTATATATATGATGCCCCTCCTTTAATCTAATATGATTTCACCAACATACTGTCAATCGTTTATAGTTTGTTACCACGACTGCACAAATATTACATACTTTTGAACAACATGTCTACAATGCATGGGCTTACCCATGCATTGTAGACATGACATTGTATGATAACATTTGTTAGCACTGATAAACCCTACAACATGGCATTAAAAACAGTCAGCTTTTTTATTATTTTTTTTATTTTTATTTTACGTCTTGGCCTGTGGCGCCGGTAGGCCTTCATAGTAGGGCCTGATGGTCTACCCCAGCCCGTTGTGGCGCAGGCAAGTGTTTATAGAGGCGCCATCTTTACTTTTCAGCATTGTCCATTTTAGAGCCCTAGTTGCATAATATTAATTGTTGGGGGGGTGTTGGAGGGACGCCGATCAAGCACACTTTTTGTGCTATTAACACTTGTTTTTCCCCAACCCCTTCCCTTGTCTCCTTAATTCTCCATCATCTACCTTCGTCTTAAACCTTTTTTTCCATCTTCTCTCACCCTTTCCCTGCTCTTACCTCCTCGCGCAACTCAATCCTGTACTTACCCATCATCCCACCAACCATCCCCTCATAAACTTATCGCCCATTTATTTTTCCCTGCTGTCTTCTCATCTTACCTCCTCGCTCTCCTTCACCAGTCAGGCCCCCACCGCTCCTACGTGACTCAGACCAACATTCTCAAGTAATTTAGGGCTAACACACCCACATTTGATAAGGCATTCATAAAGTTGAGGGCATTTCCATGGATATATAATTTTATGGGCCTTATGATAGTCTGATGAGGCTTTTGCTACATGAACGTGAAACAACACTCATGGGAAATGGACTAGTCTCCCTTGTGGCCTGTGGAAATATTAATTTTGTTGTGGAGCCGAAAGTGTCATAGAAAACGGTCCTCAGACTCGCCCTATATGTGCTCCATCTACGTCTTGTCTCCCGCCACTTTGTCTCCCTCCCCCGCCACCTGCCTGCCACCGATAATGACAGGACGAGATAAAAGAAGAAGCTCTGGTCCCGTGCATATGTAAAGAGTTATATAGCTGTTGCATGTTTACCTGTGACATCTTCCTTATCAGCGATCCTCGTTCTTATTACATTGCCCTTTTGATAATAACTATGTTTCTATTTTATGAATGTCTTTTCCTCGTCAGCTGATTGTCTGTATATTTTCTTTCAGTCACCTTTTTTAAAATAAACCGAAACTGGTGATCTCTGTCCTTGCCGCTGTGCCGTTCAGAGTAAAGCCGAGTTTATTTTTGTCTTAATCTTATTTTGCTAATGTCGTTTTCTGCAGCAACTGATCTCCTGTATACATTGTCTTAAAACATTTTCTTCCTTTTAAATAGACCTATACTTCATCTCCACCAACTGATCAATCCTATTCTCAGTGCCTATTATATATCAGGGGATCGTTTAGTTTTCTTTGTGTGTCTCTCAAAACAACAAACTAACATTCTCAATCCTTTGTGATGAACGACACGGAATACCAGGAAGAGCATAAACAAGTGGAGCAGGCACAGGGGATATGTGAGACGGGACCTTCTTTCTTTTTGAGGAGGAGGAGGACGATGGAGAGGGATGATGGAGGAGAAAAAAAGGAAGTGCATTGGGACATGTACAGACAGAGGAAACGAACAGTAAATAGATGGAAGCGATAGTGGAAGAGGAGAAAAATGAAGAGGAGAGAGGAGGAGAAAGAATGAAGAGAGAGAGGAGGAGAAAGAATGAAGAGGAGAGAGGAGGAGAAAGAATAAAGAGGAGAGAGGAGGAGAAAGAATGAAGAGAGAGAGGAGAACGAATGAAAAGGAGAGAGGAGGAGAAAGAATGAAGAGAGAGAGGAGGAGAAAGAATGAAGAGGAGAGAGGAGGAGAAAGAATAAAGAGGAGAGAGGAGGAGAAAGAATGAAGAGGGAGAGGAGAACGAATGAAGAGGAGAGAGGAGGAGAAAGAATGAAGAGAGAGAGGAGGAGAAAGAATGAAGAGAGAGAGGAGGAGAAAGAATGAAGAGGAGAGAGGAGGAGAAAGAATGAAGAGAGAGAGGAGGAGAAAGAATGAAGAGAGAGAGGAGGAGAAAGAATAAAGAGGAGAGAGGAGGAGAAAGAATGAAGAGGAGAGAGGAGGAGAAAGAATAAAGAGGAGAGAGGAGGAGAAAGAATGAAGAGAGAGAGGAGGAGAAAGAATGAAGAGGAGAGAGGAGGAGAAAGAATGAAGAGGAGAGAGGAGGAGAACAAGGGAGATGTAAGTGTGGCGTGATAGTAGTAGTAGTAGTAGTAGTAGTAGTAGTAGTAGTAGTAGTAGTAGTAGTAGTAGTAGTAGCAGTAGTAGTAGTAGTAGAAGAAGAGGAAATAATAGTTCACGACCACTTTGTACCCTTCCATCCATTCCTTCGCGGTAGTCCTCAGCCCCCTTGTTCCCCTCTCCCTAGCAACGCACCATAGCATCACACACCTGCCACCTCCGCCTTCACCTTGCAGCGGGTTAACGCACGCCTAAGGTTTCGTCCAGTCATCCCATCCTTAATGAACCTCTGCCTCCTGCCCTTACATGCCTCTCAACCTCACTTGCACCTCAACCCGTCAAGCTGCCCGACTTTGTACTTGTGTTTGTGGAATGAAAGAAATGAGAGCGAAAAAAAGAACATAAGAGCATAAGGACATTAGAGTATAAATAGTAAAGTTGGAAGCATACTCTACCGCTGCGCGTGAAGAGTGAAGACGCTGGTTAACTCTTGCATTAGGAAGTTGAATATTAGAGGCGTCATTTTTGCGGGGTGGGGTGGGGGGGTGGGGGGAATTTTTGGGATGATTTTGTTTGTCAGGGAAAGGGATGAGCGTGAAGATGCTGGTCAATTCTTGCATTAGGAAGTTGGGCAATGGGAGCGTCATTTTTGAGGGGTATTTTTTGGAAGAATTTGTTTACCAGTGAAAGGAATGAGACTGAAGGCGCTGGTTAACTCTTGCATTGGGAAGTTGGACATTAGAAGCGACATTTTTGCGTTTTTTCAATATATTTCCTTGATCCTTTGTCCTGTCTCTTTTATTGTGAGAGAAAATGAGTAGTGAAGCATGAAGGGCGTTACTATGCGCCTGAGGATGTTTGTTTGATCCTTGGTTCTGCTTCCATTATTGTGAGAAAGAAAGGAGTGGCGATGTAAGAAGGGCGTCGCCATGCACCTCATTAAAAACACATGAGCATAAGGACATTAGAGCATAAATAGTAAAGTTGAAAGCATACTCTACCGCTGCGCGTGAAAAGTGAAGATGCTGGTTAACTCTTGGATTAGGAAGTTGAATATTAGAAGCGTCATTTTTGCGGGGGATTTTTGGGATGATTTTGTTTGTCAGTGAAAGGAATGAGAGTGAAGATGCTGGTCAATTCTTGCATTATAAGACATTTCGTCGCCCAAGAACACATATTTGACAAGGCTTTCATAGGAGTTGTAGGCATTTCCAGGAGTAGTTTTATGACCCTGATGGTAGTTTGACCCTTCCTCTGTGCCGTGAACCTAAAGAAACACTCATTAGAACCCGACTGACCCCCTCTTTGACCTTTAGAAATAGCTGATGTGAGAAGCCAAGGTGTCTTATAATACCAACCATGGTCGTCGATTCCTCTCTTACGACACGCAGTGAACACCTCCGCAGAGTCAGGTGAAAGGCGAGCCGTTCCCAGCAGTACCAGTTGGACACGTTTGGTTCACCGGCTGCGGCGAGAATGCAGTGACAGGTGTTCCGTGCCCCACAACTCAAGGACACAAACACGCATCGGATAAAAATAACGACTCACAATCACGCCTCGTCATTCTACCCTTGTACTGCAGAGGCTCACATTCCCGCCCCTCGTCTTGGCCCCTTTGCAGATGTTCCCTTCTTCCCTCGACACGGCTACCCATCCATTCTCCTCACGTATTCACCTTCCTCCCCATCACGAGTCATTAACCCCTACTCCTTGCCTGAGGTCCAGAGGTACACAGCGGCCAGCAACAGTGGTCGGCATAGGGAGGAGGAGGGTGAGAGCGAGAACAAGGGGATGGTAGGGATGAAGACTAGACTGCAGGAGCGGGAGTCATGAGAGGGAGGTAAGAAAGAAGGTTGGGAAAGAGAGCTTGGGAGGACATGGAAATGGAGAGAACTATGGAAGGGAGAAAAGGATGTGGAGGAATGAAGGGAGAGAGAGTAGGCGAAGACATGGGAAATAAACCTCTCTTCCGGCCACCTCTTTTGATTCTTTTTTGTAGGAGCAGCGAGTAGCGGGCTTTTTTTTATTATTGTTTCCTTTTTTTGTGCCCTTGAGCTGTCTCCTTTGTTGTAAAAAAAACATGGAAGGGAGATAGGATGTGAAGGAATGAAGGGAGACTAGCCAAAGGAGGACATAGGAAGAAAGGTATGTGAGGGAGGGCATGGAAGGGAGATAGCGATGTGAAATGAAGGGAGACTAAGTAGGGGAGGCCATAAAAAAGAATGCTAGGAGAGGGAGGACATGAAAGGGAGATAAGGATGTGAAGGAATGAAGGAAGACTAGGCCAAGGGGGACATAGGAAGAATGGTACGCGAGAGAGGGCATGG
The DNA here is from genome assembly GCF_024679095.1 of Eriocheir sinensis. Taxonomy (NCBI): domain Eukaryota; kingdom Metazoa; phylum Arthropoda; class Malacostraca; order Decapoda; family Varunidae; genus Eriocheir; species Eriocheir sinensis. Next base: position 12,207,461 of record NC_066533.1, read on the forward strand.
GAGAAAGATAAGGAAGGGGAGTGAAAGGAGGACATAGAAAAAGAAAGGTAAGATGTAAGGGATGCCATGGGAGAAGGGTAATAACATAAGAACATAAGAACATAGGGAGACTGCAAGAGGCCGAATAAAAGGCAGCTCCAGATTCCCCCCACTACCACCTGTCATCCTCGTCCATGTAGCTATCAAGCCTACTCTTAAAACAAGCTATCGTCCCTGCACTCACTATGTGATTGCCGAGTAAATTCCATTCCCCCACAACCCTATTACTAAACCAATGCCTGCCTATTTCCCTCCTAAATCTATACTTTTCTAATTTAAATCTATTACTGCGTGTTCAATCCTGCTGGCTGATTCTCAGGACTTTGCTTATATCGCCTTTGTTGTAACCCTTGACCCATTTGAATACTTCTATCAGATCTCCCCGCACTCTTCGTCTTTCTAGTGAATGTAAGTTGAGATGTTTCAGCCTATCTTGATATAGGAGGTTCCTCAGTCCCTGAATCATCTTGGTTATCCTCCTCTGAACTGATTCTAGCAAGTTGTTCATTCTGTAGTGTGGGCACCAAAACTGGACAGCGTAATCTAAGTGTGGCCTAACTAACGCTAAATAGAGTCTGTTGTTGGTTACCGTCCTGTTAATAAAGCCTAATACCCTGTTAGCCCTATTCCTCGCACTAATAGATTGCTTCCTTAGTTTTAGGTCAGAGTTCACTAACACTCCCTAATCCCTTTCACCCTTTGCTATACCTATTGCTGTGGAGTCTAAACTATACCCGTGTAATGGGTTGCGTGTTCCTACACTTAGTACGCTACACTTGGTGATGTTAAAATTCATCTGCCATTTCTCTGACCAAGCTGACAGTTTGTTGAGATCCTCCTGCAGTGATCTAGAATTCTCCCTTGTCCTAATAGTGCGTCCTATATTGGTGTCATCAGCAAATTTACCTATGTCACTGGTTATCCCATTGTCTATGTCATTGATGTACAGTCGGCTATAGAGAGTAGTGTCACTGTCCAGTAAGTTTCGTTCAGAAAGCGACATCTGGCAACCCCTCCACGCGACATGAAAATTATTACATCCTATCGAAATCGTACTGTTGTGGTGATCGGTGGTCACAGGTGCACTCTACATAATTTTAAGATAGATATTTATCAACAGTGCCCGTCGCTAACGCTTAATAAATATTTTTTATTTAGGCTCTGTCGCTACATTTTGACACGAGCTTTTAGTTTCGGTCAAATTTAGTCAAGAGCAATTCTAAGTTGTTTATCAAACTACGATACATTTAAAAATATACTGCACTTATTAAGGGAGATTGTTATGCCTTTTAACTAAAAAAATAAATCCCTGACAGCCGAGATCTTGTTCTTTATTGAAAAAATTATACGTAATAATAGGCTATAAACGTTCACATGATGGCGTTGTCGACCGCGGGCTTTTCCGCGCTCGCACTCAACACACACACACACACACACACACACACACACGTATTTATACTTCGATATTACGTAATCTTCACGGAGAAATGATTTTAGATTTTTGATGATCTGAATTGTCTTTGAGGCTTTATAGTGACGGGAATTAAGGCTGCGAGTTAAACAGACCTTCAAGCCTATTTGCTGTTTGATGGTAAGGAGCACTATAGTCACTGCCTGCCTCTGTGGAGGACAGCATTGCACACGGTATTTTCAAAGTTTAGTAAGAAAAAGTGTTTCAGACTTCGTGATGTTTTACCTCGTCGTCATCATCATCATCATCATGTAGAAGACATTCATTATCGCATATCAAAATTGAATTCATGTAATCTGGTATATTTCTAACTAGATTATATTTTATTATAAGATAAAATTATACAATATTATAATTTCACGGTCACACACACTGTACACACTGATAAGCGTCACTAACATCACCAGTAAATGCTCCACCGTGGTATAGTTGCCATATACCGCCACCAGGCTAAACATTCTGAAAAGCGTGACCCTACTCTCTATCGTCGACTGTACATAATAAATAAAAGCGGGCCTAAAACTGAACCTTGAGGAACCCCACTGGTAACATTACCCCGTTCGGATTTTTTACCGTTAATGGTAACCCTCTGTTTCCTGTCGCTAATCCACGCCCTAATCCAATCATAAACCTTCCCTCCTATTCCATGAACCCTGACTTTATTTAACAGTCTCTGGTGAGGTACCTTATCGAAGGCCATACACAAATCAAGATAAACTACATCGTAACTCTCATCATTGTCAGCTGCCTCGTATACTCTATTGTAAAAGGATAAAAAATTAGTAAGGCACGACTCTCCTTTAATAAACCCTTGCTGTGAGTCGTGAATTAAATTATGTGTGTCAATATGGTTCCTAATACTATCAGCTATTATTGATTCAAGCATTTTACCTATAACTGACGTCAAACTAATCGGCCTATAGTCTTGCAAAGAAGATTTGTCTCCCTTCTTAAATATTGGAATAACGTGTGCCTGCCTCCATGAAACAGGCACCACCCCTGTGTCTAGCGACTTCCTAAATACTTCTGTTAGCTGCCCACTGAGTTCAGATTTACATTCTTTTAATACCTGGGGAAAATTTCATCTGGTTCTTGTCACAGAATCGGGAGAAAGGCGTGGAGGGGAGATGGGAGGTATGCAGGGGAGGGGAAGGAAGGGAGGGAGCCAAGATACTGGATTGGGTAAGAGATTCGATTACGTGGAAGGGACGCGAGACACACAATGCAAAGGTTTAGCAATCACGTGATCTTGGGGTCCTCCTCCTTCTCCTTCCTCTCCTTCTTCGCCCTTTAGTCCTCCACTTATCCTCAATTTATCCATCAGTACGCTCCTCCTCCTCCTCACTCGCTGATTTCATGCCCCATCGCCGCCATGTTTAACTATTTCGAAGTCACATTAAAGTTCAAACTGCTTCCAAGAGATTAGATAGAAAGCACAGCAGCCAGACCCTTCTTTTCTTCGACTTGCTTTTATTCTCTCTCTCTCTCTCTCTCTCTCTCTCTCTCTCTCTCTCTCTCTCTCTCTCTCTCTCTCTCTCTCTCTCTCTCTCTCTCTCTCTCTCTGTTGCCGGGAGTCAGCGTGTCACATTGGTTGGTTCCCTTGACATTACGTATGCATCAAGAGGAGGAGGAGGAGGAGGGCAAGAGTTAACTTATTTATATCTACTTTGCCAGGAGCATATAAAAACCTTGCCTCACACACACACACACACACACACACACACACACACAAACGTCAAAACAGAGCTAGCAGTGTGTGGTTATCTCCTTATAATGCTTCTTTGTTCGTTTTTGATTGGCGGCGCGCTGTACAATGGCATGCGTCTGTGCTTGAGAGAGAGAGAGAGAGAGAGAGAGAGAGAGAGAGAGAGAGAGAGAGAGAGAGAGAGAGAGATTACGTGGAAGGGACGCGAGACACACAATTTATTCTTTTTTTTACAACAAAGGAGGCAGCTCAAGGGCACACACACAAAAAAACAATAATAAAAAAGCCCGCTAATCGCTGCTCCCATAAAAGAATCAGAAGAGGTGGCCAAAAGCAAGGTCAAATTCGGGAGGAGAGGTGTCCTGATACCCTCCTCTTGAAAGAGTTCAAGTCGTAGTCAGGAGGAAATACAGATGAAGGAAGATTGTTCCAGAGTTTACCAGCGTGAGGGATGAAAGAGTGAAGATGCTGGTTAACTCTTGCATAAGGGGTTTGGACAGTATAGGGATGAGCATGAGTAGAAAGTCGTGTGCAGCGGGGCCGCGGGAGGGGGGGAGGCATGCAGTTAGCAAGTTCAGAAGAGCAGTCAGCGTGGAAATATCGATAGAAGATAGAAAGAGAGGCAACATCGCGGCGGAATTTAAGAGGTAGAAGACTATCAGTAGGAGGAGGAGAGCTGATGAGACGAAGAGCCTTAGCCTCCACTCTGTCCAGAAGAGCTGTGTGGGTGGAGCCCCCCCACACGTGAGATGCATACTCCATACGAGGGCGGACAAGGCCCCTGTATATGGACAGCAACTGCGCGGGGGAGAAGAACTGGCGGAGACGATACAGAACGCCCAACCTCGAGGAAGCTGATTTAGCGAGAGAGGAGATATGAAGTTTCCAGTTGAGATTTTGAGTTAAGGATAGACCGAGGATGTTTAGTGTTGAAGAAGGTGACAGCTGAGTGTTGTCGAAGAATAGGGGATAGGTGTTTGGAAGATTGTGTCGAGTTGATAGGTGGCGAAATTGAGTTTTTGAGGCATTGAAGGACACAAGGTTCCTTCTGCCCCAATCGGAAATGATAGGAAGGTCTGAGGTTAAGCGTTCTGCAGCCTCCAGTCTGGAGTCGTGTACTCCCTGTTGTGATGGTCTTCTATTGAAAGAAGTTGAGTAATGCAGAGTGGCGTCGTCGGCGTACGAGTGGACAGGACAGTTTGTAATGGAAAGAAGATCATTGATGAATAACAGGAAGAGAGTAGGTGATAGGACAGAGCACTGTCTGCAAGGGTTTAGCAATCGTGTGTAGGCGGTGGCCGAAGTGATAGCGTACTGGACCCACATTCGCCGCGTGATGGACGACGCGGGTTCGAATCCTTACGCTACCACTCGGATTTTTCAGTCACCGCCGAGTGGCTTAAAACTACCCACATGCTGTCCTGAAGACCACCCATCAACCCGGACTCTAGAGGAAGCCGTCCAAGCGATTCAAGAACGAGTTCCGGGGGGCAGCATGAGCCAATGCAAGATGGCGCCACTATAAACACTCGCCTGCGCCAGAACGGGCTGGGCCGACCATCAGGCCCCACCTGGAAGAAGCCTTGGGCCGACCATCAGGCCCCACCGGGAAGATGCCTACCGGCGCAATAGGCAACAACGTAAAAAAAAAAAAAAAAAAAAAAATCACCTGATCTTGGGGTCCTCCTCCTTCTCCTTCCTCTCCTTCTTCGCCCTTGAGTCCTCCACTTATCCTCAATTTATCCATCAGTACGCTCCTCCTCCTCACTCACTGATTTCATGCCCCATCGCCGCCATGTTTAACTATTTCGAAGTCACATTAAAGTTCAAACTGCTTCCAAGAGATTAGATAGAAAGCACAGCAGCCAGACCCTTCTTTTCTTCGACTTGCTTTCACACACACACACACACACACACACACACACACACACACACACACACACACACACACGCAAACGTCAAAACAGAGCTAGCAGTGTGTGATTATCTCCTTATAATGCTACTTTGTTCGTTTTTGATTGGCGGCGCGCTGTACAATGGCATGCACCTGTGCTTGAGAGAGAGAGAGAGAGAGAGAGAGAGAGAGAGAGAGAGAGAGAGAGAGAGAGAGAGAGAGAGAGAGAGAGAGAGAGAGAGAGAGAGAGAGAGAGAGAGAGAGAGAGAGAGAGAGAGAGAATATTGACGCAGCGAGACTTCCGGGTGCCAATGCTGAGATTAGAGAAGAGGAGGAACATAAGAACATAAGAACGTAGGAATCTGCAAGAGGCCGGTAGGCTTGTACGAGGCAGCTCCTTTGAACCTAAGCTCCCGTGTATCTAACCCCACCTAATATCGCTGTCCATGAATTTATCTAATCTATTTTTTAATGTGACAATTGTATTGGCACTCACCACATGACTGCTAAGCCTATTCCACTCATCCACAACCCTGTTAGTAAACCAATTTTTGCCTATGTCCCTGTTGAATCTGAATTTATCCAGTTTAAACCCATTACTTTGTGTCCTACCCGGTTCTCTTACCAACAGGAGGAGGAGGAGGAGGAGGAGAACAAGTAAACTACAGCATTCCTCCATAAGTATTTCGCAACTTCCCTTCCCTTCCCTCCCTCCCTCATTTCTCCTCTCCCTCCCCAGCCAGCCTCTTCACATCTGTAATCTTCATGATTCGGCTAATTATTATATTTAGCGTTGAACTAGTATGTCATTAGCCCGTCACTGAATGAAGGTTGGAGCACATGCGCTCCTGCTGCGAAGAGGCAATGCAGATTCGTCACTACAAGGTCAAAAAAAAAAACTTTGTCACCGTCTTCGTCGCTTTGTGTTGCCTCCATCAAGAAGAGTCGAGTCCCGGAAGCTTATCTTATCAAAGGCGCAGCACCGTCTCAGGACTCGCGGCTGACAGACAGAGATACGTGAGCTGGGGCCCCGGAAGTCTGATTTCATCCGCCTGTGTACTAGTCCCTGCCGCGGTGACCTGCATAACTTCACGCATTTATTTATTTATTTATTTATTTACAGCAGAGGAGTCAGTTCAAGGCAGCGTTGCCAGATTATCGTATTCACAACATTGTATTTATCATTTTCTCCTCAAACAGAAACTACGAAAATGGAATACGGTGTGTACGATAATTTGGCATCGCTGGTTCAAGGGCATAAAAAAAAGGTAACAAAAAGGTAACAAACTGCCCACCTGACTCGCCCCGCGGTCATGAGTATTGCGTCTCTTGTTCACTTGCGACCAGTTTCGTGTTGCAGGTGACGTGGCCCTTCCAGGAAAGCAAAAGTATGGTGCCAGGTGCCAGTGTAGCGCCAGCATGTCAATCAAAAAGCATGGTGCCAGTAAAAGTATAGAGCCAGTTAAGTAAAAGTATAGGTAAAGAAAAGTAGAACAACAACAACAACAACAACAACAACAACAACAACAACAACAAGAAAAAGAAGAAAAAGAAGAAGAAGACGAAGAAAAAGAAAAAGAAGTAGGATAAAAAGAAGAATAAAAAGAAGAAAAGGAAGAAGAGGAGGAGGAGGAGGAGAACAAACACCACATGACTGCAGTATCCTAAACAGCTCTGATAGCCCTAAAAACAAACATACACATGCCCATAAAGACACAAACAAACAAAGAAACAAAACAAAAACGTTCACCTTCGACTGGGCGGACCAAGATGATAATTTCAGCGATCAGAGAACACCCCGCCTTCCACTTCCTCGCCAGTCGCCGGGTTAACTGTTAGGGCCAGTTCGACAGCCCAACACAGAGCCATTGTAAGCGCCCAAACCAAACTATATTCTCCTCAATGATCCGTTAATTCCACTCAAAACCAGGTACTAATAAAGAGATTTCCTGATGTGTGGTTTCCTAAAATTTCCTCCTTTCTGTATCAACGCCAATCAAGGAATTTTCGTCGTATTTTGTGTTTAGTTGGGGAGCTCACAAACTTCCTGTATTGGACTGTAAAACTGGCCCTTAGTCACTACCGGAACGTTGCTATTCTCCGCTGTGTTGTCGGTATCACGGGGACCACTGACCTATATACAGACTGACCCCTGGATCATTATGGCCTGGCGTTCGATATGATTCTCTCTCTCTCTCTCTCTCTCTCTCTCTCTCTCTCTCTCTCTCTCTCTCTCTCTCTCTAAGTTCCATTATTTCTCTGCTTTTTGTCAATTCTTTACACTCCTTTGTTTTTTCTCTCCTTTACCGTGAACTTCCTTCTTCAATAAATTCCTTCTCCTGCGCCACTGTAACAATTATTATTTTTTTTTTCTGAGTTGATTCTCTTTCTTAGTTTCTTTCTCCTCTTTGTTTTTTTCCGCGCCAGTTCCTTCCTCTCATCCCTTCACTCATTCTTGGTTTTTATCTCCGTTCCTTCAAACAATTTATTCTCATTCTTTATTTCTTGCTCCGTTTATTTCGGCGCCAGGTCATTCCCTTCACCGCCATTCTTCGTTTCTTTCCCGGTTTCTTTCTGCGCCAGTTCCTTCCTTTTATCGGTTCACCTGCGTTCTTTACTTCTTTCCCCCGCTTCTTCCTTGTATTCCCGCGCTACACCTCCATTCTTTGCTTCTTTCCCCCGCTTCTTCCTTGTATTCCCGTGCTAATGGAGCTGCGACGCCTGTCATCTGGGTCAGCAGGCAAGAAGTGGGTCGTTGCGTGCCCAGAGCAGTGAGGTTTGACGCCAAGCTGTCATTACGTGGGGCCAAGGACTGCCTCTGTCTCCGCTGCTTCCCTTTGCCCTTGTTCTCCTCCTCTCTCTAAACAACAGACACAGACGAGAGGAATACCTGCTCAGCCTTAGTATGTCTTCTTTCTTCTTTTTCTACAACACAAGCACTACACCGTCAAGAGCATAAAGAAGATAGGGAGAGAATAGTCAACATAGGTTCGAGACGTGCCCAGATGCTCCCCGCTTGAAAGAATAAGTCACAGGAAGGGAAAATACGGAGAAAGTAAGTCTGAGGCCCAGAATTTACTGGTGAGAGTGATGAAAGAATGAGGAAGCTTGTAGTCAAACCATGTCACGTCCCTCTGTTTCCTCTTCCCAAGAGTAGATACATAAGTGCTTTAATCCTTCCCTGCAAGCCACTCCTATGGCAAACGGATTGATTGAATCACTGAACGCAGGCAGCCTAGTAAAGAGCCAACAGGCTTTCTGCTGCCTGCTAGTCCATGTTTCCATGTTTTCCTCCTCATGTTTCTTATAAACAACAACTGAAGGCAAGAATAAATGGAGCATCACGCCTTCCATTGTCCCTCCCCTCGTCTTCCTCCACTTAGAATGTAACAAGTTATGCACACTTGGAATATATTGGGTCGCCTCCAACAGAATACGTCTCGTCTGTCCACTCGTTCATGTGTGTCTTTTTAATCTAGTGAGGGAGTGCGAGCGATCGCGTGTTGGTATTTTCACCTTTTCTTTTTCTTTTTCACAGTTCTGACGTGTGGCCTCTTGTCCTCGGAAATAAGATGGAGTGTTTTGTGCTGTGTTCTTCGCTGTGGTGAAGGTAAAGTTTGGGGCATACGCTATAGTTGCGCGTGGTCTTAGTGCTCATCTCCGTCGCATTGGCCCTTCGTTAATCCACTCTCCTCATAAACAACCCTCCTCCTCCTCCTCCTCCTCCTCCTCCTCCAAGCTACTCTAAATCTCCTCTTCGATCCCTTAAGTGGCTTTCACACACACACGAACTTGAACGCGGCAGCTGCCCGACTGCCATTCCGGCAGCATTCGGGATTATATTCGTAACACATCTTCTAGCCGTCGTTGGGGAAATCCGTGCACCACGACTGTTGGACGGTGAGTCGGCAAGGAGCACGAAAAATAAGCGCTGCGCTTATTTTTCGGGCAGCCATCTGCGTGGTCGGCGACCTTGCCAAAGATCGGGCAGCAGTGTTTCAGGCACCGTACAGGACTCGCAGTGATCCTCCAGGTAACGTGTAACTTGCACCTATTGCGATATGTTGGGCAGTGATCGGGCATGAAGATAAAAATTGTAAGAACAGGTAACTTGCACCTATTGCGATATGTTGGGCAGTGATCGGGCATGAAGATAAGAACTTTGACCTTTATAACAGCTGCCCGACAGCTGCACAGCAGCCGTGGGATCCGGCGAATCCTTCACTTCAGCGATTTAGTGGAGGGTGTTATGTCACCAAAAAAGGTTCCGTGGGAATTATGTTTATTTTTTGCATCATAGCTATTTTTGTTCTATATCATCTTAAGAACGACACGAGACATGATGCAATTTTTTCCTTTCAGAATTGAGGTCAGTGGGTCAGCTCAAAGTCATGGCTTGTTTCGCTCAATTTAACTAACTCGAAAGAGCGCACGCGAAAACCAGTTTAGGTACACATCATACTGTCTTAATACCAATTATGTGTGACTGTTTGCCTGAATTTTAGTCTGTTTTAAGATAGTAATTGTTTGTGATGATTATGTATTACATACGATGTCATTTTTCTCTTGTCAGATCAAAGGTGTGACTGGTGAACTGGTGAACCGATAAGCATGACAGATGAAAAACAGCCAAAATCCCTAGAGTAGAATCGAAAGATCCTGAGTCAAGTTTATGTACTGTGTGCCAAGAGTCAGGAGGAGCATTGATTAAAACCCCAGCAGCTAGTTCTTTTGAGCGACTCTTGGACTTTGTGCGTACCCGAGCAACACGCAGATGGCAACTATCCGATCATCAGTGAAACACTGCGTGTAGCTAGCGCATTATCTTTTATGACCAACAAAAGTAGCTGACACAGAAATTGCTATCTTGAAGCTTGTCACATACAACATCGAGTTGCTGCTAAGCAAAGGTATGAAAAAGCGTTGCGCTCAAGAAAAAGCACTCTGCTTCTAAAAACAAAAATACGTCCAAAAACTCAAGATGCAGCGATGCCTAGTTCTAGTTATGACTTAGGAGAGCAAAGTGATGCAGCAAAGCCATTTACCAGATCTTCCTCTGTATCTTTTGATAAGACACTGTGTTTTCTCTGTCAGGAAGACAACAAGTCACTTGGAGCATTGCATGAGGTCAGCAAACCGTGGGATCAAGCTCCGACATGCCATTGAAATTGGTGGGTCTGATCTTCTGAAAGTACATCTGAGTAATGCCATAAATCCAGATGACACCCACGCGATTGATGTGCAGTATCACATGAGGTGCTGGGTGTATAATGTTGACCGTGTTCTCGACAAGTCGCAAAAGGAATCAAAAGAGTCTGTGGCAGAGAAAGTTCAAGAAGATAGAGCTCAGCTTGCTGCAGACATCGAATTTTTCAACCTCTTGAAAACCTTGCTACAAGACGGTTCCATTCTCAGTATGGCTTCACTGGAAACAACATAAATAACAATACAGACAGAAAATGGTGTTCTGACTCCTTGCACTAGAAAACAGCTGAAAACCAAAATTAGAGAACAAGTAGAAGGGGTGCATTTCAGCAAGGCAACAAAGCGCATTGAGTCGGAGAGAGTTTTTTTTCTGTAAACCTGCAAGGGTAGGCGGTTGCTGAACAGATAGCAAGACGGCCCCGCGTTCAGGAGGACGCGAGTTCAATCCCCGACCGGTGCCACCAGCTGGGATTTTTCAGCCGCCGCCGAGTGGGTTAAAACTACCCACATGCTGTCCAGAAGACCACCTATCAACCCGGACTCTAGATTCTAGGATTAAAGATGAGCTCCGGGAGGGCAGCATGAGCCAATGCAAGATGGCGCCACTATAAACACTCGCCTGCGCCAGAACCACCGGGAAGAAGCCTTGGACCGACTATCAGGATCCACCGGGAAGAAGCCTACCGGCGCAATAGGCCAAGACGTAAAAAAAAAAAAAAAAAAAAAAAAAGGAGGATGCAGTACGTCAAGCTTTGGAAATACCAGACCATCCATCAAATGACATGGCTGCTGTGTTCAGATGTGCAAGGTTACTTCGCAAGGACATTGCAGATGCAACTAAGGAGCCATGGAAATTAGCTGGGACTTTCAATGACACAGAATCACATGTTCCTCAGCGGGTGTTCTCGTTCCTCAGATGGCTTAGTGTAGGACCAACAGGCAAACTTCAGAATAAATCCCGAGATTGTGAAGTGCATCAGCAACTTTTGTGGATTGCAAACTTCATCATGTATTCATTCAAAACTGATAGACAAGCGAGGTACAACCCTTTGGCAGAAGTTGCACATTTTAAGACTCGTCCAGGATGGCCGCTGCAATGGGTAGTTGGAATCGCTCTTCACCAGTCGACACGGTGTTCATGCAAACAAAATGACATGTTCTGCACAGAAATGTGTCAGTGTGGAGCAGACGCAGGAGATTGCCAGAACATCGTTGATTACAAAGGAATGGCGATTGGTGATTCATCAGATGATGATGATGATTAAAGCTAATGAACACTTACTTGTAGGGCCCGTACATGGTTGCATAATAGTGAACATATACACGGCAAATCAGAATGCTTTCATTTTCAGTACACCAAACTGTTGTTTCTTATTTTATTACTTGAACGAGAGCTCAGGGACTGGCTCTGTCTGTCACATGGCATATAGTGTTGACTCATTTCTCTTAAATACACACAGATAATGTAAACATATAATGCAGTCAATGCTCATAGGATTACTTACCTTTTTAATTTCTAATACTATGGCACCTATGTAGAGCATTTGTGATTGTATGAATAGCATAGTGTCCATAGTTTTATTTGAATGCAAAAAACACCTGATTCGGAAACATTTGAACTGATTCTGTGTACATGTATGAGTAACTTTAAACATACTTATTGTCATAAAAATAATCAAGTGCACATTGCTTAATATTTTGTTGTCATATAAAACCTGTGATCAAGACAAGTTGTGATATATTTGTATTACATAATTGTATGCTCCTGACAATGATTGAAAGATATTGATGTGTTATTGATTGTGTCCATTTTTGGATTTTGGCACCGACAGCGTCTCTCGAGTTAAATGTGGCTGAAAGAAGCAAGCTCCTTCAATGGCTTGAAGATTAATAAACATTAATTCTTAATGAAACATTATTGTGAAGAATCAATAGTGTCAATATATATATATATATATATATATATATATATATATATATATATATATAGATATATAGATATATATAGAGATATATATATATATATATATATATATATATATATATATATATATATATATATATATATATATTTTTTTTTTATTTTTTTTTTTGGTGCCATTTTCTTATATTTTTTTAGTTATTGCCTTCAAAGATCACATATATTGCTAAATAACTGCTATATTTGGGTCATTCTGTTAGTGTTTGTTCCACTTTTGAAAAAAAAAATGTTTCTGCGATACTAACGAAAATCTTCAAAATGGTGCCGGGATCACATTTCTGGGCCAAAATAATTGCATCATTTTTCTCAAACGGTTTTGGTCAAAGATCAGAATTATAATGGTTTCCAAAAATAAACAGAAAATTACCACGAAATTACATAAGAGCCTGCACTAATTGCTGAGTGGCAGCTAAACGTGCGGTGGTCGACAATGACTCACCGCGCCAGTATTTTGGAATATTTTCATCAAGGTGGCTCCTGCCACCCTACGCTCATGACGCCCCTGTGTGCGACGTTACTTGTGTGTGTGTGTGTGTGTGTGTGTGTGTGTGTGTGTGTGTGTTCCCAGGTGGCTAGATGGCAGTGCAGAGGTGGCTGACCTGCCCCCAGCGTCGTGTGTGAAGCAGGTGGTGATTACGGGGACTCCACACGAATCGCCGATAAGACAAGGCAAGGTGTCCCTCCGGCCCTTCCCTGATGGCACAGCGGCTGGAGGGCACCACGCAACCACCGACCCACCCGCACCCCCGACGCCAGCCTGGGGAGTGTGGGCGTGGCATAATAAGGCGACTCACATACCCGCATCAACTCAGACACTCACACAGGAATAGAGAAAACTGTCGCTTGTTGTTTAGTGAGAAATTTGCACTTCATAAATCGTAACCAGGAGGAGGAGAAGGAGGAGGAGGAGGAGGAGAAAAAGGAGGAGGAATATTTATCAAAAGACAGAAAAAGGACAAAAATGATGACACGTTGACCTGCATCATCTCCCTTATTCCTATACCCTCCCTAGGTCTCTCTCTTCCTTCTTTACTATCCTTAGCTATTTCCCTTCTTCCTTTACTCTCCCTAGCCCTCTCCCTTCCTCCTTTAAGTTTACCCTCCCTAGCCCTCTCCTCGTCCTTCCTCCCTTGTAATAGAGTATTCTTCACCTCCCCCTTCTCCCTCCCTCTCCCTCACTCTCCTTCACCCTTCTCCCTCCCTCTCCCACGCCCTTCTCCCAGCCTCTCCCACGCCACGCCCTACCTACCCCTTCCACTTCACCGCCCAAGAATATCAGCTTAAGTGGCATAAAAGAAGACTCGGTTTATTTATACAGCGAGGTGAAGGGAAAATAGCGCTTCATTAGTCACAGGTGTTGAGGTGAAGAAGGACGAAGAAGAGGAGGAGGAGGAGGAGGAGGAGGAAGAGGAGGAGGAGGAAAATCAATTGCATCATCAGCCTTTGCCTTCGACTGACCTAGCTTTTAAAGGATCAAAAAAAAGAGGTTTGTGGTCTAGAATATTAATTAAAGGTATTGCATGTGAAATTTAATGAAGGTGAGGTGATGATTTATGGCGTATCTTAATAAGGGAGAGCTTGAATTACGGTCTCATTTCTATCCATTTAGCTTCTGTTTGTCCTTGTTTTCCTCATATTCCCCCGTTTTTCCTCTCCTCCTCCTCCTTCGCTTAATTTGCAGTCCCATTTCTATCCTTCGTGCTTCTCTGTTTGTACCTGTTTTCCTCATATTCCCCCGTTTTTCCTCTCCTCCTCCTCTTTCGCTTAACTTGCAGTCCCATTTCTATCCTTCGTGCTTCTCTGTTTGTCCTTGTTTTCCTCATATTCCCCCGTTTTTCCTCTCCTCCTCCTCCTTCGCTTAATTTGCAGTCCCATTTCCTTCCTCATTTTTGCTTCTCTATCTGAGCCTCATCACCCATTCTCTTCCCGCTTTCCCCTCCTCCTCCTCCTCCCCCTCCTTTGTTTAAATTAAGGTCCCATTGCCTTCCTTCTTTTTTGCTTCTCCGTCTGTTCCTCTGTTTCCCGTTCTCTTCCCTCTTTCTCCTCCTCCTCCTCCTCCTTCTCCTTTGTTTAAATTACGGTCCCATTAGCTTCCTTATTTTTGCTCCTCCGTCTGTTCCTCTTTTTCCCATTCTCTTCCTGTTTTCCTCTCTTCCTCCTCCCTCTCCTTCGCTTGAACGGTCCTATTTCCTTCCTCCTTTTTGCTTTTCCATCTGTGCCTCATTTCCCTCCTTCCTCCTCCTTCTCCTTCGCTTAAATTCCAGTCTCATTTCCTTCCTCCTTTTTGCTTCTCCATCTGTGCTTCATTTCCTCCTTCCTCCTTCTCCTTCGCTCGAACGGTCCCATTTCCATCCTCATTTTTGCTTCTCCATCTATTCCTCATTTCCCTCCTTCCTCCTCCTTCTCCTTCGCTTGAACGGTCCCATTTCCATCCTCATTTTTGCTTCTCCATCTATTCCTCATTTCCCTCCTTCCTCCTCCTTCTCGTTCGCTGAAATTCCAGTCTCATTTCCTTCCTTCTTTTTGCTTCTCCATCTATTCCTCATTTCCCTCCTTCCTCCTCCTTCTCGTTCGCTTAAATTCCAGTCTCATTTCCTTCCTCCTTTTTGCTTCTCCATCTGTGCCTCATTTCCTCCTTCCTCCTCCTCCTCCTTTGCTTATATTCCAGTCTTATTTCCTCCCTTCTTTTTGCCTCTCCGTCTGTCCCTCTTTCCCCTTTACTCTCCTTATTCCCCTCCTCCTCCTTCTCCTTCTCTCCCTCCCATTCGCTTCCCAAATATCACGGTGGTGAGTAACCTTCCTATAACTCCAGGTTCAAGGGGATCGATTTCATGAAACACCTACCAGTTCTTTTATCACTCCGATCGAAGTTTATATTCCACGATACAGAATTAGTTCGAAGCTTAGTCTTAATTATATCACTAACACTTGCGGATGTTAAAGTGCTTCTGTCTTAAACTGAGCCTCCCCCCCTCCCCTATATCGCCTCCTCCCCCTCTCCCTCTCGAATGTAATAATCTCATCCCTTTCCTTCCTTACCAAGCTCTGCGGACCCTTTGGTTGGTATTATAAAACATGTTCGTTTCTCACATCATCTATTTCTAAAGGTCAAAGAGGGGGTCAGTCGGGTTCTAATGAGTGTTTCTTCAGGTTCATGGTACAGAGGAAGGGTCACACTACCACCAGGGTCATAAAACTACTCCTGGAAATACCCACAACTCCTACGAAAGCCTTTTCAAATGTGTGTTTCTTTAGGTTCACGATACAGAGGAAGGGTCATACTACCACCAGGGTCATAAAACTACCCCTGGAAATGCCCACAACTCCTACGAAAGCCTTTTCAAATGTGTGTTTCTTTAGGTTCACGATACAGAGGAAGGGTCACACTACTACCAGGGTCATAAAACTACTCCTGGAAATACCCACAACTCCTACGAAAGCCTTGTCAAATATGTGGTCTTGTGCGGCGAAATGTCTAATAATACGTCCTATGGCCTCTTCTCTGCAGCTTCAGGAGGCACGTTGAGGCCTTCATCTTTAAGCGTGTTGCCGCCTCGGTTCGCCTGGTTGAATAGTCTCTCGTGGAAATTGCTCGGGTTGACATGGACTCTTCCTTTTTCTTCTTCTTCTTTTGACCCGTAACGCTTTGTATCGCTTCTTAGGTCCTCCTCCTCTCGTTCCTCCCTTCTTCTTATTCACACACTTTCCTTTTCAGTGTTACGTAATTTTCTAAACTGAAATCAAGTCACTTATCTTCACTTATTCAGACATTTGTGCCCTTTCTTCCCAGCACTGAGCGAGGAACACCCTTGCCAACTTAACCATCCTTTTCTCCGTTTCTTTTTTGTCTCCATACAGCTGCGTTGTGATCCTAGAGTGACAGTTTTACCCGACTTCTGCATCTTGAAAGGGGAAACCGACCCATGAAAACCGGTTAATAATTATATAACCTTCTCCGTGGCCTTGGAAAATAGTCTCTCGTGGAAATCGCTGGGGTTAACATGGACTGCATTGTGACTTTTGCATCTTGAAAGGGGAAACTAACCCATGATATTTCTTCTCAGTAGCCTTGGAAAATAGACGTGATAGGTGTTCGATACGGTGAAGAACATGAACCTAACCCTCAGCATAACTTAGCGGATATTAAAGTGCTTTTGTCATAAACCGAGCCCTCCCTCCCCTATATCACCTCCTCTCCCTCTCCCTTACCTTACTCTCCACTATCCACCACCGTACCTGATATTACCCAACCACCAGCACCACCACTACCACCACCACCACCACCTCTGCAAGGCTAAAGGGAGCAATGACACTGCAGAGGAGGGAGAGAAAAAAAAAAGAAGGAAGGAAAGAAGAGCAAAGACAAGGAAGTAATTGAGGATATGGTTGGGAAGAGGAAGAGGAAGAGGAGGAGGAGGAGGAGGAGGAGGAGGAGGAGGAGAGGCGAGACAGAATAAGGGAAGGAAGGAAGGAAGGAAAAAGGAAAGACAGGTTAGTAAATGAGAATATTGTAAGGAGGAAGAGGAGAGGAGAGAGACAAAAAGGGAAGGAAAGGAAAGGAAGGAAGGAAGGAAGGAAGGAAGCAAAGAAGAGGAAAGACAGGGAAGTAATTGAGGATATGGTAGGGAAGAGGAGGAGGAGGAGGAGGAGAGGAGAGAGACAAAAAGGGAAGGAAAGGAAAGGAAGGAAGGAAGGAAGGAAGCAAAGAAGAGGAAAGACAGGGAAGTAATTGAGGATATGGTAGGGAAGAGGAGGAGGAGGAGAGGAGAGAGACAATAAAGGAAGGAAGGAAGGAAGGAAGGAAAATATGGTAAGAAGGAGGAGGAGAGGAGAGAGAGAGAGACATAAAAGGAAGGAAGGAGAGACATGGTAGACAAAAGAATAAGGTAAGGAAACATGGAAACATGGAAACAAAGGGAGGAGGAGGAGGAGGAGGAGGAGGAGAGAGCGTTTTCCTGCATGCCTCACCTCCACACTAGAAATATCCGCCACTAAACCAGACTGAACCAGATATTCTCTCCCCCTCTCCCTCCCTCTCTTCCCTATCACCCTCCCTCCCTCCCTCCCTCCCTCGCCATCCCTATCATCTTCCGTGCGTTCGTTTGTTCCTCTGTGACCTTATTTTGTCCTTCCTGCTCCTCCCGTTTTCTCTTCATGTCCTCACTTCTCTCACTTTCTCTTCTTCCTTTGTTCCTTTCATGTTTCCTTCTTTATTTCCTTTCCTCCGTCTACCTGATTTCCTCCTCCTCCTCCTCCTCTTCTCTCCAGTGCTACCAACACCCACGTGACTCGCTTTATTGATCTTACGAGAGAGAGAGAGAGAGAGAGAGAGAGAGAGAGAGAGAGAGGCACCTGGTTTTAAGCCACTGCGGTGTGACGTCATCCACTGACAATTTGGCGCACATACATAACATACACACACACACACGAACACACACACACACACACACACACACACACGAACACACACCTGCAATACAAAATTATTTCCGTCGCATAATATAATTTGTCACATTAAGATTTTGTCTGTATGCTTGAATGTTTTATATCTAATTGTGGCTTTTTTAATATAATAATTACAACAACAACAACAACAATAATAATGATAATAATAACAATATTTATAACATACGTTTATATTAACACATATGTAAAGTTGCATATTCAAGGGTCTTGAAAACCTCCTAGTTTGTCTGTCTGTTGTCTGTCTGCCTGTCTGTCTCTGTTCAATAACAAAATCAGAATCATTTTCATCTGGCTCATCCCTACGCTGTCCAAATCCCTTATTCAAGAGTTAACCAGCATCTTCAGTCTTTCATCCCTAACACTGGTAAACTCTGGGATAGCCTTTCTTCATCTGTATTTCCACCTGCTCTCTTCAACCTCTTTCAAGGGAGGAGTAAAAATACACGTATTCACTCGAAAATGACCTCTCTTACGGCCACTCTTCTCTATTTTTATAAGAACGGTGCTTAGCGGGCTTTTTTTGTTCTCAATTATTTTTAAAGGAACGTGCTTAGCGGGCTTTTTTGTTGTCAATTATTTTTAGAGGAACGTGCTTAGCGGGCTTTTTTGTTCTTAATTATTTTTAGAGGAACGTGCTTAGCGGGCTTTTTTGTTCTCAATTATTTTTAGAGGAACGTGCTTAGCGGGCTTTTTTGTTCTCAATTATTTTTACAGGAACGTGCTTAGCGGGCTTTTTTGTTGTCAATTATTTTTAGAGGAACGTGCTTAGCGGGCTTTTTTGTTCTCAATTATTTTTACAGGAACGTGCTTAGCGGGCTTTTTTGTTCTCAATTATTTTTACAGGAACGTGCTTAGCGGGCTTTTTTGTTCTCAATTATTTTTAAAGGAACGTGCTTAGCGGGCTTTTTTGTTCTCAATTATTTGTAAAGGAACGTGCTTAGCGGGCTTTTTTGTTCTCAATTATTTGTAAAGGAACGTGCTTAGCGGGCTTTTTTGTTGTCAATTATTTTTACAGGAACGTGCTTAGCGGGCTTTTTTGTTGTCAATTATTTTTACAGGAACGTGCTTAGCGGGCTTTTTTGTTGTCAATTATTTTTACAGGAACGTGCTTAGCGGGCTTTTTTGTTCTCAATTATTTTTACAGGAACGTGCTTAGCGGGCTTTTTTGTTCTCAATTATTTTTACAGGAACGTGCTTAGCGGGCTTTTTTGCTCTCAATTATTTTTAAAGGAACGTGCTTAGCGGGCTTTTTTGTTCTCAATTATTTTTGCCCCTGAAGTTCTTCCTTTACTGAAAAAAAAACCTTTATTTTGTTCTGCATGTGTGGTTGTAATTTGCACTTGATGCCGACTGTATTTGCCTTCATTTTTATCTTCAAGTCTGACGATTATAGTCTTTCTCAGGCTTTCTCCATGCTGCAGGTAAGCTCAGGTGTGGCAGGCGAGCGGCACGCACCCCCCCCGCATCGGATCGGTGTGCGTAACCCAAATACACAGTTACTCCACACGTCGTATGTCTTGTGTTGCAGCCTCGTTCTGCAGCCACACTCCTCACCACCGCTGCCAGATTATCGTACTCAGAGTCGTGTATTTACTGGTTTCTGGCCCATAACTGTTGCCAAGAAGCACCAATAATTAACCATTTAAACGATAACCATATATGAAGGCAGCTATTTGGGTGATGAAAGCAGTTTTGGGATCGAAAATCGGCAAACATAAGAGGCAGAGTACGACAATCTGGCATCGTCACTCCTCACTCCCTCACATGAAAAAACATCGTCATCAACCCCTGTGTCTCCCTGCCCCAAACACTTGTATGAACCCACGGCCACTTGCGACGTACCATAAACGCCGTGACATAAGAGCAGTGATTAAGATAAGTTTAGGGTTTGATACTCCCCAGCGCTGAAGCAACACACACTCACGCTACACGCTCAATGCATGGCGTGACTGCTTGAACGAGTGATTGGCAATAGGAGCGAGGGTTATCGGCCGAAATAGTTGTATAAATGATATGTTAATTGACCTTCTTTCTATCTGTTTGTCTGGTTGTGTGTGTATGTGTGTGTGTGTGTGTGCATCTATCAGTCTTTATCAATGTGTATGGGTCTGAGTATCTTGTTTTCTGTTTTGTTTGTTTGTTACTTGAATCTGTGTTTTTATTTGTTTATCTTCGTCTGGTTTTTTGTTTTTTTTGTTTTGTGTGTGAATCTCTGTACCTGTGTATCGTTTGTTTACCTCCATGTGTTTGTCTGTCATGCTCTTATTCCTATTTCTGTAGTTCTGTATTTGCTTCAGTCTGTCCGTGTGTCTCGAAGTCTCTGTTTCTACCTCTTTCTTTTTGTGTTCCTATGTCTATATCTGTCACTGTCTCTGTTTCTTTGTGCCTCCTTCCCTGCTCTTTCATCCTGTAATGCACCCTTACCTCTTTGATTATATTCCCTGCCGTAGGAATAACCAAATCTAGCCCGGATGCGCGTTGATACTCTCCTCGTGAAAGCATTCAAGTCGCAGGAAGGAGAGGTGAATGAATGAGTACACGAAGGTGTATCCAAACCCATGGATACACTTATGAATGAAGGGCGAACGGCGGGGCGGGTGAATGGACGCGTCAGTGAAGTGATGATGATGTTTAATGAGCCTGCGGCATTCATAATACTGGGCTGAGGGGGAAGGAGGGAGGCAGGGCGGTGTGGGGGGCAGATGTGCTAGCTGCCAACGTTCACACACGGCCCATTCATGCTGACGTGTAGAATGCTGACGCGGCGCACAGGTTCCCCTCTCTCTCTCTCTCTCTCTCTCTCTCTCTCTCTCTCTCTCTCTCTCTCTCTCTCTCTCATCATTAATATGTCAGGAAGAGTAAAAATGTTTGAATGGACGCGAGAGAAAAACAAATCCTAGTGGTAATGACATCCCCCCCCCCCCCACACACACACACACCAAACAAAGGGTGCGGTACACGACCATGAGTGAAAGTGCAACGCATATTTATTAACATCTCCAATCGAACGCACTTCCCCTAATCTTTCCCTCTATCTTTAGTCTACACATTGACGAGGGAGATAAGATAAACCCCCTCTCTCTCTCTCTCTCTCTCTCTCTCTCTCTCTCTCTCTCTCTCTCTCTCTCTCTCTCTCTCTCTCACTCTCACTCTGTGTGTGTGTGTGTGTGTGTGTGTGTGTGTGTGTGTGTGCATGACAATAACTGGATCGATGATGACGGACATTTACAACAAACAAGTTCCCCCTTCACCCCTCCCCCTCCCTCCCCCCGACTTGTTTCCCTTCACCCCCCCCCTTTCTCCCTGCCCGCCCTTCTCCTCCTGCTGCTCCTGCTGTTTCGCTTTCTTCTCTTGTCTCTGTGCCCTTCTTCCTTTGTTTTGCATGTTTTATATTTTTTCCTTTACTCATTAGTATTTTTCCTCTTCTGCCTTCATCACGTATCTCTTTTTCTTTTCCTCCTCCTCCTCCTCTTCTTCCTCCTCCTCTTCGTCTGGATGAGTTAGACTAATAGCAATGTAAAAAGTAAAAGTGTTACCGCCGTTGTGTAGGCGGTAGGACAATGAAACGACCCTTCTCGTAGACGCCCCATATAATGTGGTCCATCCTGTCAACAATAACATTTACCTTCAGGATCACAAACATAAAACTCAAAACGTCCGTGTCTCTGAGCACCACAACGGGCAGCTGATCACTTCACTTAACATTTACTAATGTTAATATTTATTTAGCGTCCTACATTGTATGAAGGCAACACAACGAAGGCAACAACAATACAGTATGTAATTAGGTAAACAGGCAGAGATACAATCATACTACGGCAGGCGACTGAACTTACGTAGTCGGGGCCTACTGCAACGTCTCTGTCGTTCAGTTCCTCGTGTCCCTCCTTTAGGTGGAGTTCTCCTGCAGGGGCAGACAGTGAAGACGAGAAGACACGTCTTTCCGTCGTCAAACCTTTAGCGATCTGCCTCTCCCTCCTCTCCTTGAGACCATATCTATTATTCTTTCCTGTATGGCGTTTCACTCAAGACACTGAACAAGGGCGCTTTCATGGAGTGTAGACCGGCCTAATGGATTTGGTGACCTCTCTGACCGTAATGTCATAACATACCTGACGATAAATGGCCTTTGCGATAGTACACGGATATCAACGGAGGATAGGCGTCCCTACACCATGAGCGCCACAACCTTCATACTCTTTTCCTATTTATCTTACTTACTCCTCACCTATTATTTGTTCCGCCTTCTGGCGTACTACCATCTTCATATGTATTCCTTCCTTTTACCTCTTCGCTTATCCGATCGGCTCCGATCGGCGATAACAAAAAAGTAAACAAGAGAAAAATAAATGGACAAGTAAATGTGAATATTGCGTCCCAAAGAGTTTATGGATACTCTCTCTCTCTCTCTCTCTCTCTCTCTCTCTCTCTCTCTCTCTCTCTCTCTCTCTCTCTCTCTCTCTCTCTCTGTACTTACCAAGGCGGGGGAAGCAGAGAGCGGAACAGGATAACAGGAGGCAGCTAGCACACCCACACACAAACACACACGCCTCTTCCAGTGAGCTCTGCCCTGCGAGCGTGTGAGCGGCCTGGACCAAGCTGTGGTGTGTTGTGTGGCGCGGCGCGAGAGGAAGCATGGGAGGAGCATGTTGAGGGGGGAACGGAGGGTAGGAGGAGGGTGACAGGGATGAAGGACACGCAAGCGCTCTTCAAACCGGCTGAGTAATTTTAAGGAAGTTGTGCAAGTTCTTTTGTTCCTCTTCCTCTTCCTCCTCTTTTTGCTACTCCTCCTCCTACTCCCTCCACTATTACACCCACTGTCGTAACTCCTTCATGTCCGTATTCTCCTTATACATTACTTTTTCTTTTATTATTTCGTTACTTTCCTCTTCTTCCTACTTTACCTCCTCCTCCTCCTCCTCCTCCTCCTTCCGGTTCCTTTGCATGGCAGTCTCCTTCGAAGTAACAGATTCCTAACGCATAATCCTCTTCTTCCTCTCTTTCCTTCACTTTTCTTCTTCACCATCCCCCCCCTCCTTAGAGTCCAACATGAGCCCAAGCCCCCTTAAAATAACCTGCACGAGAGAGATAAAAAGTAGAAGGCACGTCATCGCTTCCATACACACACACGCCCATCATCCTCTTCTCCCTTCTTCCTCTTCACCTCCCCTTTAGAATTCATGGCAGTATCGTAAATCTATTGTTCCTTCTCGCCAAGTCTCACAAACGGCTTAGGCACCCATGACACGGGCCTTGGTTTTCGTTGAAGAGAACCGGGCTTGGAGAATTTGTCCGTTTCATAGGTGGCTATTTTAATTCTTGGAACATCGCTTATATTATTTATCTGCCGTTATGTCGAGCCTTTTTTAATATCAATGGAATAAGATAATTAAAAAAAAGCCAATAGGTCTTACGTGGCAGACGAGATTGTATTATTATTTTTTTTCCAGCGGGGTAAGAAGAAATTAAGAACGCTCACCACTTAAGAACATAAACATATATAAGAACAGAGAGTCTGCCGGTAGGCAGTGGCCTGTACGAGGCACCTAAGCTCCCGTGTACACTTCTACAACAACAACTACTACTACTACTATCTTTACCACAACAATAATTACAACCAGCACACACACACACACACACACACACACACACACACACACACACACCTTGGCTGGCCCGGGTGAGTTACTGTCCCGTCTCGCCAGCCCTCAACCCTCCTACGGGGCCATCGGGGTAATCTGATTGGTGGCTGGAATTCTGGGCCGCCCTCTGATTGGTTCATTTGTTACTGGCTGTTGCTGCTGTTATACGATCCATGTCTGTCTGTCTCTACGTATCTATCTATCTATCTATCTATCTATCTCTATCTAGGGGAGTGTATCAGGACAGCCCTCCATCTGAAATCGACCTCTCTATTGGCCACTCTTCTCTTCTTTCTTCTTTTTTGCCCTTGAGCTGCTTCCTTTCCTGTAAAAATATCTATCACTCTATCTATCTATTTATCTATCTATCTACTTATCTATCTATCTCAATCTATCTGGGGGAGTGTATCAAGCCCCCATTCGAAATTGACCTCTCTATAGGCCATTCGTCTCTTCTTCCTTCTTTTTTTTTGCCCTGAGCTGCTTCCTTTCCTGTAAAAATATCTATCACTCCAGCTATCTATTTATCTATCTATCTACTTATCGTTTTGCCTATCTACCCATCCACTCTTCTCGCCGGGTGAAAACAACGGAGCATCTCATCTCAAGGTAATCGAGCTCAGGTAAGAGGGCTGGGAGGTGCCTTCAGGTTGTCTGCTTGGCCGCGGCATTGCTAGGCGAGGCTGTGATGGAGTGTTATTGGGTGTATCGGCATGTTTTCCCGGCGTGAGGATCAGTGAGTATGGTGGTGGTGGTGGTGGAGTGGGGTTGGAGGAGGTTGGAGGAGGCTGGAGGTGGTTGGAGGAGGCTGGAGGTGGTTGGAGGAGGCTGGAGGTGGTTGGAGGAGGTTGGAGGAGGTTGGAGGAGGTTGGAGGTGGTTGGAGGAGGTTGGAGGAGGCTGGAGGTGGTTGGAGGAGGTTGGAGGAGGCTGGAGGTGGTTGGAGGAGGTTGGAGGAGGCTGGAAGTGGTTGGAGGAGGTTGGAGGTAGGCATGAGGATTGGAGGAAGCAGCGTTGTCAAATTATCGTACTCATCGCATTTCATTTTCGTAGTTGCTGACAGATAACTATAACAACAAAGAACGAAAAACATCAATATTCAACAGTTTTAGCACTAACTTTGATTTTCTCACGTTACTTGTGTAGGTACGAGAGTTTGAGGCATAAAAATGATAGATACGATATGTGGTTAATACGATAATTTGGCAACGCTGGGAGGAAGGAGCTATGTATCACGCTGAATACTTCTTCTGTGACACCTGCTGGAGACGGTAGAACATCCCAGACGCCCCTCACACCCCCTTGTCCTGCCCTACCCTACCCTGCCCTGCCCTTTCCTGATCTACCCTTCTCTACCTGCCCTATCCTGACCTCCTGATCGCCTACCTTGACCTGACAACACCTGACACCTGGCCGTAAAAATGACAGCTCGGGCGGATTCACTTAATTGGGCAGGTGTCGACTCCACAAATTCTACCTCCATGGCCCTATCCTATCCTGACCTACTCTATTCAGTCTTACCCTGCCCTTCCTGTCCTGCCTTTCTTGACCTACCCTCCACTACGTTGTACTGTTCTGTCCTGCCCTGTCCTAATCTACTCTCTCCTGCCCTGCCCTTTCTATCCTGTCCTGTTCTAACCTGCCTTTCTATTCTGTCCTGCCCTGTCCTAACCTATTCTTTCCTGCCCTGCCTTGTTCTAACCTGCCTTTCTGTTCTGTCCTGCCCTGTCCTAACCTACTCTCTCCTGCCCTCCCCTTTCTATCCTGTCCTGTTCTAACCTACCTTTCTGTTCTGCCCTGCCCTGTTCTAACCTACTCTCTCCTGCCCTGCCCTTTCTATCCTGCCCTGTTCTAACCTGCCTTTCTGTTCTGTCCTGCCCTGATCCGTCCTGGTCTGCCCTCTCCTAGGTTAGTAATAGGTTTGTCTCACATGTGTTTCTGAGTAAATATATTTGTTTTCATGTTTTTTTCTTTCTTTATGTCGGTCTGTATATATTTTTCCGATTGTTTCGTTCTTTATTTCTGTGTTTCTTCGTTGTTGTTTTTTCTTTCATTTCTTTCTTTCTATCTGCATAACTTAATATCTACCTCTGCATTTCTGTCTATCAGTCTCTCTCTCTCTCTCTCTCTCTCTCTCTCTCTCTCTCTCTCTCTCTCTCTCTCTCTCTCTCTCTCTCTCTCTCTCTCTCTCTCTCTCTCTCTCTCTCTCTCTCTCTCTCTCTCTCTCTCTCTCTATCTCTCTCTCTCTCTCTCTCTCTCTCTCTCTCTCTCTCTCTCTCTCTCTCTCTCTCTCTCTCTCTCTCTCTCTCTCTCTCTCTCTCTCTCTGCGGCGGGCCCTTCTTCAGGCGCCGTGACCGTCCTGTCGGGCATCATTACGCTTCCCTCACCTCCTGGGAACACCTGACTGGACGCCCCCCCTCTCTCTCTCTCTCTCTCTCTCTCTCTCTCTCTCTCTCTCTCTCTCTCTCTCTCTCTCTCTCTCTCTCTCTCTCTGTCCCCTCACTCCCCTTCACTCTCCCTTACTTTTCCTCACTTCCCTTCACTCCCCTTCACTCTCCCTTCATTCTCCCCTCATAGGATCGTAATTTAGTAAAAAACTCACGCCAACCCTCGACGTTTGTGTCTTACCTCCTTGTCTTCATTCCTCCTTCTCCTTCCGCTTCCCTTTGTCCTTCTCTTCCTCCTTCTCTCTCTCTCTCTCCTTGCTTTCACGCTTTCTTCCCCTTGCCTCTGTCCTTCTCTTCCTCCTTCTCTCTCTCCTTGCTGTCATTCTTCCCTCCCCTTCCGTTTTCCCTTCTCTTCCTCCTTCTCCATTTCCCTCTTTCTCTCTCTCCTCAAATTCGTTCAGCTTTTTCTCACTGTTTTCACCTTTCCCTCCCCTACAACAGCAACAACAACAATAATAATGATGATGATGATGATGATGATACGTATGCCAATGGTGTATATAAAACCTTGGATAAAAAAAGATCGATAACTTTTTTCTATTTCTTCTTTTAATCTTTTCCTTCTTTTTCTTCTTGCCTCATCATCATCATCATCATCATCATCATCTTCTTCTTGTTCTTCTTGTTCTTCTTCATTTAGTAAGTTTGTTTCACTTAGGCTTACTATTTCCACCAAGATTTCCCTCCTACATAATACAAAATAATACATAATACATAATAATAATACAATAATACATAATAATACATAATACAAAAGAATGCATCTAAATACGATATCAGCGCCGGATGAAAACAACAACAACAAAAAACTATCCTGTATCATCGTCCAGGATAAAAATATGGTTGGTAACTTTTCTTTCTCTTGCTCGTAACCTCTGCCTTTACGTCCTGTTTCCGCCACATCAGTCCTCTTCAAGTGCTAACAGTAACAACAAAGCAAATAAAGTAATAACAAAACTAATAATAAAGTAATAATTAAGCGAACCAATTCACTTCATATTCACTCTGCAATCCTTCAATTCACTTTCCTGTTACTTTGCAATCCTTCAATACACTTTCCGGTCACACTGCAATCCTTCAATACATTTTCCTGTCACCCTACAATCATTCAATACACTTTCCTGTCACCCTGCAATCCTTCAATACACTTTCCTGTCACCCTGCAATCCTTCAATACACTTTCCGGTCACGCTGCAATCCTTCAATACACTTTCCGGTCACACTGCAATCCTTCAATACACTTTCCTGTCACCCTGCAATCCTTCAATTCACTCCTGTCACCCTGCAATCCTTCAATACACTTCCCTGTCACCCTGCAATCCTTCAATACACTTTCCTGTCACCTTGCAATCCTTCAATACACTTTCCTGTCACCCTGCAATCCTTCAATTCACTTTCCTGTCACCCTGCAATCCTTCAATACACTTTCCTGTCACCCTGCAATCCTTCAATACACATTTCTGTCACCGTGCAATCCTTTAATAAACCTTCCTGCCACACTGCAACCCTTCAATGCACCTTCCTGTCACTCGACAATCCTTCAATACACTCTCTTGTCACCTGCAATCCTTCATTACACTCTCCTGTCACCCTGCAGTCCCTCAATACACTTTCCTCTCACCCTGCAATCCTTCAATACACTTTCCTGTCACCCTGCAATCCTTCAATACACTTTCCTGTCACCCTGCAATCCTTCAATTCACTTTCCTGTCACCCTGCAATCCTTCAATACACTTTCCTGTCACCCTGCAATCCTTCAATTCACTTTCCTCTCACCCTGCAATCCTTCAATACACTTTCCTGTCACCCTGCAATCCTTCAATACACTTTCCTGTCACCCTGCAATCCTT
This sequence comes from Eriocheir sinensis, assembly GCF_024679095.1. NCBI lineage: Eukaryota > Metazoa > Arthropoda > Malacostraca > Decapoda > Varunidae > Eriocheir > Eriocheir sinensis. Next base: position 12,235,159 of record NC_066533.1, read on the forward strand.
CAATTCACTTTCCTCTCACCCTGCAATCCTTCAATACACTTTCCTGTCACCCTGCAATCCCTCAATTCACTTTTCTCTCACCCTGCAATCCTTCAATACACTTTCCTCTCACCCTGCAATCCTTCAGTACACTTTCCTGTCACCCTGCAATCCTTCAATACACTTTCCTCTCACCCTGCAATCCTTCAATTCACTTTCCTCTCACCCTGCAATCCTTCAATACACTTTCCTCTCACCCTGTAATCCTTCAATACACTTTCCTCTCACCCTGCAATCCTTCAATACACTTTCCTGTCACCCTGCAATCCTTCAACTCACTTTCCTGTTACCCTGCAATCCTTCAATACGCTTTCCTGTCACCCTGCAATCCTTCAATACACTTTCCTCTCACCCTGCAATCCTTCAATACACTTTCCTGTCACCCTGCAATCCTTCAATACACTTTCCTGTCACCCTGCAATCCTTCAATACACTTTCCTGTCACCCTGCAATCCTTCAATACACTTTCCTCTCACCCTGCAACCCTTCAATACACTTTCCTGTCACCCAGCAATCCTTCAATACACTTTCCTGTCATCCTGCAATCCTTCAATACACTTTCCTGTCACCCTGCAATCCTTCAGTACACTTTCCTGTCACCCAGCAATCCTTCAATACACTTTCCTGTCACCCTGCAATCCTTCAATACACTTTCCTCTCACCCTGCAACCCTTCAATACACTTTCCTGTCACCCAGCAATCCTTCAATACACTTTCCTGTCACCCTGCAATCCTTCAATACACTTTCCTGTCACCCTGCAATCCTTCAATACACTTTCCTGTCACCCTGCAATCCTTCAATTCACTTTCCTGTCACCCTGCAATCCTTCAATACACTTTCCTCTCACCCTGCAATTCTTCAATACACTTTCCTGTCACCCTGCAATTCTTCAATACACTTTCCTGTCACCCTGCAATCCTTCAATACACTTTCCTGTCACCGTGCAATCCTTCAATACACTTTCCTGTCACCCTGCAATCCTTCAATTCACTTTCCTGTCACCCTGCAATCCTTCAATACACTTTCCTCTCACCCTGCAATTCTTCAATACACTTTCCTGTCACCCTGCAATCCTTCAATACACTTTCCTGTCACCCTGCAATCCTTCAATTCACTTTCCTGTCACCCTGCAATCCTTCAATACACTTTCCTCTCACCCTGCAATTCTTCAATACACTTTCCTGTCACCCTGCAATCCTTCAATTCACTTTCCTGTCACCCTGCAATCCTTCAATACACTTTCCTCTTACCCTGCAATTCTTCAATACACTTTCCTGTCACCCTGCAATCCTTCAATACACTTTCCTGTCACCCTGCAATTCTTCAATACACTTTCCTGTCACCCTGCAGTCCTTCAATACACTTTCCTGTCACCCAGCAATCCTTCAATACACTTTCCTGCCACCCTGCAATCCTTCAATACACTTTCCTCTCACCCTGCAATCCTTCAGTACACTTTCCTGTCACCCTGCAATCCTTCAATACACTTCCCTGTCACCCTGCAATCCTTCAATACACATTCCTGTCACCCTGCAATCCTTCAGTCCACTTTCTTGTCACCCTGCAATCCTTCAATACACTTTCCTGTCACCCTGCAATCCTTCAATACACTTTCCTGTCACCCTGCAATCCTTCAATACACTTTCTTGTCACCCTGCAATCCTTCAATTCACTTTCCTGTCACTTTGCAATCCTTCAATACACTTTCCTGTCACCCTGCAATCCTTCAATACACTTTCCTGTCACCCTGCAATCCTTCAATACACTTCCCTGTCACCCTGCAATCCTTCAATACACTTTCCTGTCACCCTGCAATCCTTCAATACACTTCCCTGTCACCCTGCAATCCTTCAATACACTTCCCTGTCACCCTGCAATCCTTCAATACACTTTCCTGTCACCCTGCAATCCTTCAATACACTTTCCTGTCACCCTGCAATCCTTCAATACACTTTCCTGTCACCCTGCAATCCTTCAATACACTTTCCTGTCACCCTGCAATCCTTCAATACACTTTCCTGTCACCCTGCAATCCTTCAATTCACTTTCCTGTCACCCTGCAATCCTTCAATACACTTTCCTGTCACCCTGCAATCCTTCAATACACTTTCCTGTCACCCTGCAATCCTTCAATACACTTCCCTGTCACCCTGCAATCCTTCAATTCACTTTCTTGTCACCCTGCAATCCTTCAATACACTTCCCTATCACCCTGCAATCCTTCAATACACTTTCCTGTCACCCTGCAATCCTTCAATACACTTTCCTGTCACCCTGCAATCCTTCAATACACTTTCCTGTCACCCTGCAATCCTTCAATACACTTTCCGGTCACACTGCAATCCTTCAATACACTTTCCTGTCACCCTGCAATCCTTCAATACACTTTCCTGTCACCCTGCAATCCTTCAATACACTTTCCTGTCACCCTGCAATCCTTCAATACACTTCCCTGTCACCCAGCAATCCTTCAGTACACTTTCCCGTCACCCTGCAATCCTTCAATACACTTCCCTATCACCCTGCAATCCTTCAATACACTTTCCTGTCACCCTGCAATCCTTCAATACACTTTCCTGTCACCCTGCAATCCTTCATAAAGACTGACGCTGGTGTAGGATATAATAAGGACAGATCAGGATGTTAATACTTCGCTTTTATACACCTCAAGTTCCTTTCGTGTTTGCTTCCTGTCTCCAGTCAAGTTCTCACACACTCCTGGTATTCCTCCTTCCTTCTCTTTTTGATTCTCCTCCCCTACCTTCCCCTTCCTTCTCCGTTCTGGCTTATCAGGAGTTTGCGCCTTACTCTCCTATCTTTCACTTCCTGTCTCCTGTACCTTTGTCCTCGCTCTCCCTTCCTCCCTTACTCTTGTTCCTCTCCCTGCGTCTTACCGCCCAGTATTCCTCTCTGTTACTTTCCTTTCTCTCTCTCTCTCTCTCTCTCTCTCTCTCTCTCTCTCTCTCTCTCTCTCTCTCTCTCTCTCTCTCTCTCTCTCTCTCTCTCTCTCTCTCTCTCTCTCTCTCTCTCTCTCTCTCTCTCTCTCTCTCTCTCTCTCTCTCTCTCAAGAAGTCTGATTAACCTTTATCCCTCCATATTTCTCCCTTCCTCTGTCTTTTCCCTTTATCTCCCTTCCCCTTCTTCTCTCTTCCCCCCCTTTCTCTTTCTCCGTTCCTCTCTTTCCTTCCTTTTCCTCTCCCTTCCTCTCATTTGCCCCTCCTCCTCCTGCCTTGCGTCTTCCTCCTCCTCCCCTTCCTTCTCCCTTCCTCACCCCATACCTCTCTACCGTCTTCCCTCCTCTCCTTTCCTCTTCTTGTATCTCCCAATCTTCCCTTTCTCTCTCCCTCTCTTCCCTTTCTTTCCTTCTCTCTTTATTCCCTTATACTACTCTTCTCTCTCCCCTTTTCTCCCTCTCCCTACTTCTTACGTTTTCATCTTCCCTCTCTTCCTCCCTACATTTCCCTACCCTCCTCCTCCCTGTCCAGCATGATCCACCCCTCCCTCTCTCTTCCCCGCCCCCATTTCTCCCTCTCCCTCCGTCTTCCTCCTGAACTGACCTCGAGCCGCCGAATAACACTCTGGCCCATATTTACCTCCACCATTCTCCACTTGGCGAGTATCGACCTCCAATAGAGCCGCCGTCAGCCAGGTAACGTCCCTCTACCTCACAACTTCACCTTCCTAATGTCCCAAGTTCCATCGCAATGCCTGGCGGGCCCCGAGTAGCCGCCAGAAAGTGGTTCGCCTCCCGCCTCTCCTCCTGGCCCGCCCGCCCTCCTCCTCTCCTCTCCCCTCGCCCGCCTCTCGACATGGTGAGTCTGCTGCTCTTGCCTTGCCCGGAGTGTAACGAAGAGTGGTCAAAGAGAGGAGGAAAAGGGAAGGAAAAGACAGCGGTTAGGGAGGAGAGAGGTAAAGAGAGAGAGGAATATACTGATCTAGGGAGGGAAGGGGAGTGGGAAGGGGAGAGGCAGGTAAAAATGAATGGAGAGAATAAACAGACTAAGGGAGAGAGGAAGCAAAAACTGAGGTAGAAAGGCCAGGGCCAGGGGGGTGGACCTAAAGGTAAAGGTGCAAAGAGAGAGAGAGAGAGAGAGAGAGAGAGAGAGAGAGAGAGAGAGAGAGAGAGAGAGAGAGAGTATGCAAAGGATAATGAGACCTGCACAAAGACAGAGGTCAAGAGCTCGTCGCCAGTCCGTGTCGCCCAAGAGCAACACGGCAAAGTGGCGGCGGCGCGGCGGCGGGTCAGCCCGCGGCGGACGGTAAGGCCCCGTGATCTAAAACTTGTCCAAAGTGCCAAAGTCAATCCCGCTTGAGGAGTGTCTGGGCACGAGCCGCCGCGCCGCAGGAACAGCCACATCTGTGTCAACGGGGCGTGTTGTCGCTGCGGCTTAGCCGTGTTTCGCTTCACCTCCCTCCTGAAGCACCGCGCGGCGTCGCTTCCCCTCTGCAAGCCACGCACGGCTGCCAGGGTGTGCTGCAGAGTGGCTCATGCTGCCCTGCCGCACACGACACATTGCTACCAGGGTATGCTGAGTCTCACGGCGTGCCCTTATGCTGCCCTGCCTGACACTGCCAGGGTGTGTTGAGCCTCGCGGGGTGATGCACGTTGGCGTGCCGCACACGGCTGCATGGCCGCCACTCGCCATCCTCCTCGCTGCAGGCAGCAATAATTTTCGCGGCATGTCCCTCGCGCCTCCCTGCTGCTGCTGTAAATTGAAAACTCCTTACAACACGCCGCCCTTTGATGCGCGGCGGGAAATATTTATTTACTCTAACAAGGTCCATGGCAGACACGGCCGTGACAACACCGGCACCACCACTGGGACACAGACCGACGCCCTCAACGACAGTGTGGTCAGCACAGCCCACTGTTGCCGTGAATGTGTTCATTGGGTGGCGCCCAGGTCACCCTCACCATCATAACTATTACCCATCACTAGTCCAATGCAGGAAGAAAGCCTTTCCGAACGTTTTCCACCCAGGGTTACCTCTTTTACTCTTTTTGTCAATCTACTTTCCATTCAACGTATGATCTGTCCTGCTAAAGTCCATTTCTTGTTCTTATTCGTCCTTCAAGTATCTCCACCCATTGTCTGCTCCCTCAGCCGTGCATGATGCTCGCCTCCTGCCTCTCCACACTCCCGGCCCGGCGAGGAGCTGGAGCTTTCCGTCTCTTATCAGAGCCGCTATAAATAACCCTGGCGGAGGACTCCCGTTACTTATCAAGGACGACAGCCGCAACTTTCCTCTTGCCTCTTCTGGGAGCGGCGGCGGCTTCGGCAGTGGGCGGCTGTTCCTCGTGATAGGATCGGTGAAGACTTTGTGCAGTTGACACGACGTTATTTGGCGTAAGGGACCAACGACTATTGTCCAAGTTTCTCAATCCGGAAAGCAGCGGATCAACGAATCCTTGGCCGTGTGTCCCGAGGGAGGGGAGTCTTTATCTGGTAACGGCCTGGCTGTCAGGGAGACGGAGATGAGTACTGCGGCAAGGGTTTTGATCTTAAGTGTGTCCTTCCTTTTACCTCTTCACCAGTTTGTACGCGCTATAACAACTCGTGCGCATGTGGGAGGCGATCGGGGGTGGGGGGGGGGAGTGGGAAGTAATTCTGAGTTGCTGAATGAAGATGCCATCCCCTTAAAAAAATAGAGCGAGGAGTATTATCATATTATTTTCTTTCTTGTTAATTCTGCAAGGCTTCCAGTAAGATGAAGTAATTCCTAGTATTCAGTTCGTTCTTGTAGCTACTTTACTTTTCTTCTGCGATTGTGGTGTTATTTCGTTTTTGTTCTAACATTTTCTTTCTTTTTTTTGTCTTTGTTGTGGTGGAAGCTGAGCGGCATTTCTATTTCTTTTTTCTTTTACTCAGCCTGTGTCCAGCCTCCACGGCGTGACTGAATCGTGGCGCCGCATCGTCCTTTCCCTGCGTCCAGACCACCGCTCGTGGCGTCCCCGGCATGTGACAGCTGAGGGTGCCTGGTGCCTTGCTGGCGTTGACTGCGTGGACTGGCGAGAGGCACCAAGGCACCCACCCGCCCGCCGCCCGCCCAATGATAAGGCAGATCAAGGCACCAGTCGTTCGTTGGCCGCGCTGGAGGTAGGGTGTCGCCGTCCCTCGCTCCGGCCCTCGCTAAGTGAATCTGCGTGACGCGTGACCCCACCCGCCACCCACCCGCCAGGCACTGATAATGTCAACACTTTTCTGACACTTTCCCCGGCCCGAGGTGAAGCGCTGTGAGCAGGGCGGACACTTCTAAAAGTTTTCCCAAAGTTTGGTTCGCCGCGTGAAGTGTTCGGCGACGGCGGCAGCTCGCGGTGACGCCGAGGAAGCTGCATGAAGCTGACACTTCGCTGCTCTTTGCTGACACTTTCCAGGACTCGAGGTGAAGCCTGTGGGCAGAAGGGACACATCTAAAAGTTTTTTCCAAAGTTGTTGCGTCGCTCAGCCGCATGAAGTGTGTGGCGGTGGCGGCAGCTAGCGGCGAGGCCGAGGAAGCCGCATGAGGCGTAGACTTTGCGGTGCCCAGGACTTGGAGAGCCGCTTCCCCAGAGGATGAAGAGTTCCCGCTGGATGGGTCCTGAGGGAGGGGAGTGAGGACCGCGCAGAGGAAGATTACGGGTCAGTTGCCTCAGCGGGTTAGCGAAGGACCCTGAAGGACCCTGAAGGACCCTGAAGGACATTGAAAGATCCTAAAAGAGTCACCGCTGGCTGGGTCCTGCGGGAGGGGAGTGAGTAGCAGTGTCAGGGGAAGGTCATCAGTCATTTGTCTCCCTGCGAAGGACTCTGAAGGACCCTGAAGGAAGCTGCGGAGGTCAGTGCGTCTCCCCGGCGGCGGCGTTGAGGGGGAGTCGTGACCAGCCAGCCAGCGTGTGTGCGTGCGTGTGTGTGTGTCAGGCCGCCCCAAGAAGCATGGCGTGTGGACGGTGGCAGCGCGTGTGGGTGCTCGCCGCGACGCTCCTGGTGCAAGGTTAGAATCCCACCACTCCACCACTCCACCACACCACCACATAACTCCACAATACTCCACAACTCTCCCTCACATCATCACTCCACCACACCACCATATAACTCCACAATACTCCACAACCCTCCCTCACATCATCACTCCACCACACCACCATATAACTCCACAATACTCCACAACTCTCCCTCACATCATCACTCCACCACACCACCACATAACTCCACAATACTCCACAACCCTCCCTCACATCATCACTCCACCACACCACCACATAACTCCACAATACTCCACAACCCTCCCTCACATCATCACTCCACCACACCACCACATAACTCCACAATACTCCACAACCCTCCCTCACACCATCACTCCACCGCACCACCACATATAACTCCACAATACTCCACAACCCTCCCTCACATCATCACTCCACCACACCACCACATATAACTCCACAATACTCCACAATTCTCCCACACATCATCACTCCACATGCTCATCATCTCTCTCCAGAAAGTTACACCCCATTCTGTTGTTTAGTAAGTCATTCCATTACTCCACACCACTTCCACTCCACCGCCCTGTTTCTCCACCAAATCAGACTCCACTGTTTTGTTGTTCAGTCTTTTCATTATTCCTTGCCACTCCACCAACATCTACCATACACCATACATCACGGCAGCAACTATAAATAAAATTCGCCTGCTCCACTACCCTCCAGAGAGTCCACCGGCGCTTTTGGCAGCACCTAAAAAAAAAAAAAACTCCACAATACTCCATCACTCCTCCTCCCCGAACTTTACCAGCCAGCAAATTTATTACTCCACCATTTCACACTCCACCACTCCATCCTTCAGTCCACTACACTTTTGCTCCACCTTGCAGCCTGCCACTCCACAAAGGCAATCTCCACCCCTCCACTGCGGGACCTCAACCACGCACAGTTTTCACATCGTTTGAACTTCGCTTTTCCTTTTTTTGTTTTCTTGTCTTCCTTCCCCTCTCCCTCCCCTCTTCCTTCCTTCCCCTCGTTTCCTTTCTGCATCTGCCTATCCTTCCCTCTATCCCTTTCCCTCTCCTGCGTTTTTCTTACCTCCCTTTTCTCTCCCTCTCCTGCGTTTTTCTTACCTCCCTTTTCTCTCCCTCTCCTGCGTTTTCTTACCTCCCTTTTCTCTCCCTCTCCTGCGTTTTTCTTACCTCCCTTTTCTCTCCCTCTCCTGCGTTTTCCTTCCCTCCATCCTTTCCCTCTCCTGCGTTTTTCTTACCTTCCTTTTCTCTCCCTCTCCTGCGTTTTCCTTCCCTCCATCCTTTCCCTCTCCTGCGTTTTTCTTACCTCCCTTTTCTCTTCCTTTTCTCCCTGCAACTCTCCACCGTCTTCCTTCCTACCTTTCTCTCTTCTTGTATCTCAATCTTTGCATTTTCTCTCCATTTCTCTCACTCTCCTCTCCTTCTTTTACTTCTTGCGTTTTACCTCCCTCCTCCTCCTCCTCCTCCTCCTTTTGACTCGCACGTGGCAGCGGTCAGAAGATGAATGTTAGGCGTTGGCGGCGGCAAGACACGGGGAACCTCACTCCGGGGACGAATAAGGAAGCCAAGCAAGGGAACAGCAAGATAGAGAGAGATGGAGCGACGGGGAGGATGGAATACACGAGCAGAATGGAGAAAGCCCGGATAAAATCTCTGCCTGTGTGGGAAAGATTGGCAAAACTGAGCAAGGGAAGAAACAGTGGTTGAATATAAAAGGGAAAATATGAAGAAATACAACAGGAAAATAGAAAAACTGAAACAAAACGACCCCTTCCTCTTTTTGCATAGTGAGGGCCGCCAATACCAAGCAAGATTAAGACAGACAGAGATGACCTGGGTAGAAAGACCTAAATTTAATGCTATGTTACTGTATATCGGAGTTACTAAAGGAAAACAGCAGAAAAATGGCGCGCTTCACGATAAACAGGTGAAAAGAGGAGATGAACGAAGAAAGGAGATGCGGGGATGGTTGTGAAATTCTATAGATAAAGCAAAGCAAATGGATTCTCAAGGATACACAAGAATATAAGGAGAGTGCATAAGGGAATTCGGACTACACATAAGATCTGAGAATCTGTTATCGATCATCTTTCCTTCCCCGTCCTTAACCCCTCCGCTGCGATTGGCACGGATTTGGCTTTCACTGGTAGCCTGGTAACATACTATAGTCCCAGGTCTTTCTCTGCCTCTGTGGTGGATAGTGAATGTTTCCCATGTGGTATTGGTATGCTGGATATCCCTCCCAAGATGCAGGACTTTACATTTTTCTTCCTTGAATTGTAGCAGACACTTTTTGTTCCATTCCTGTAGCTTGGTGAGGTCTTCTGGTAGGAAATCCGCAGTCAAGGGGTTAAACATATAAACATTGAATCGTCTTAGCATTAGATTATGTTTGCTAGAATTTATCCACAAGAATATAAGGAGAGTGCATAAGGAGAGTCGGACATTTTTTTTTACAGCAAAGGAGACAGCACAAGGACACACAAAAAAAGGAAACAATAAAAAAAAGCCCGCTACTCGCTGCTCCGGTAAAGAATCCGAAGAGGTGGCCGAAAGAGCAATCAGTTACATAAGATCTCCTGAGAATCTGTTATCAATCATCTTTTCTCCCATCCTTAAACTTATATTAAATTGCATCGTCTTAGCATTAGATATACGCTTGCTAGAATCTATCCACTCAATACTAATTTCACGCACTATTGCTCTTGACTCTCTCCCTCCTGAACCTCCACTTACGCAATTGGTACGCACTTCATCGAGTCTCAACATTGTTTTCAGAGTAAGTAATTAATCAACGGCATCGCGATTAATCTTCCTCACCCACTTTAAACATTTCAATTAAACCACCACGCAGTATACTCCTCTCTCTAGTCTTCCACGGTATGATAAGTTTCTAAGCCCCTCGAAATGAGAAACAAAAATTAAGAAAACCGAAAGATCCAATTCTGTTTAGCTCTACTACTCCACTTTTCACTCCTCCCTTCCGTTTTCCTGCCCTCCCTCCTCTGTTCTTTTTCTCCCTGCAACTCCATCATCTCCCTTCCTATATTTCCCTCTTCCTGTATCTCCTGATTCTGCCCTTCCCCTTTCTTTTCTCTCATAAAGATTCGTTATTGTGTAGCTTCAACCTTCCATTTTTTTCCCTCTCTTGCGTTCTCCTTTCCTTCCTTCTCTTCCCATTTTCTTCCAGTAACTATCTTCTGTCTTCCTTCTCATCTTTCCCTCTTTCTCTATCCCCTAATCCTGCCCCTACCCTTTCTTTTCCCTCCCAAAGACACATATTATTGTTAATCTTCTACTTTTGTTTTCCTCTCCTGCGTTTTCCTATCCTCCCTTCTCTGTTCTTTCCTCCTTGCAACTCTCTACCGTCTTCCTGTATCTCCGAACCTGCCTTTCCCCTTCTCTTTCTCTCCCTCTCCCTCTCCTTGAAGCAGAAAAAACAAAGATAACCAAGTGATCTCTTACTGTATCGGAAGAACTAAGAATACCTCAAGGCGGTGATGGCAATGAGGCAGCCAGGTAATGATAGGTAATTCCCCGTGATGACAGACAGGTGTGGCACAGGCAAGGGGGGAGGGGAGGGGAGGGGAGGAGGGGAAGGGAGTGGAGGGGAGACAAACTTTACACTCTCCGCTGATGCATTGCTGAGTGTTTAATGAAATGGTGTTGGCCAAGTTTTAATTGTGAACTGACGCGTAAGACGGAGCATGGGAAGAGAAGACAACCTGATGGATTAATGCAGAGACGCCTGGGGTTGTGGAAGACGCTCTCTCTCTCTCTCTCTCTCTCTCTCTCTCTCTCTCTCTCTCTCTCTCTCTCTCTCTCTCTCTCTCTCTCTCTCTCTCTCTCACACACACACACACACACACACACACACACCATCTATTTCCCTATCTATCTATCTATCTATCTATCTCAGTATCTCTCTAGCTATCTATCTCTCTATGTCACTAGGTTTCTCTCTCTGTGGGTATCTATCTCTCTATCTTTCTAGCTATCTCTGTTTCTTAAGCTGTCTCTCTTTCTAGCTATCCATCTCTCTATCTTTCTATTTCTCTCTCTATCTCTATCTATTTATCTATCTATCTATCTATCTATCTATCTATCTATCTATTTCTCTCTCCACATACACGACACGGCGGCCAAACAGAAGGGCAAAGTTTGAGAAGCGCCATTCAGCCCGCATAAAAAGAAAGATTAAAAGTCAACCTCACTTCGACAACGCCGCGTAAATCGCCTTGTGGGCAAAAAATAACACTTTGGGCCGCCGTTATGGGTTTTGCGCGGGGGAGCCTGAGGGAAAACGGGTGAAAAGTGGCGCGCTTGGGGATAAATTGCCATAAAGACGAGGTGAACAAAGAAAGAACAGGTAAAGACAGGTGTAACATTCTATAGACCAAAATTTAAAACATTCTATTGACCAAAATTTAAAACATTCTATTGACCAAAATTTAAAACATTCTATAGACCAAAATTTAAAACATTCTATAGACCAAAATTTAAAACATTCTATAGACCAAAATTTAAAACATTCTATAGACCAAAATTTAAAACATTCTATAGACCAAAATTTAAAACATTCTATAGACCAAAATTTAAAACATTCTATAGACCAAAATTTAAAACATTCTATAGACCAAAATTTAAAACATTCTATAGACCAAAATTTAAAACATTCTATAGACCAAAATTTAAAACATTCTGTAGACCAAAATTTAAAACATTCTATAGACCAAAATTTAAAACATTCTAAAGACCAAAATTTAAAACATTCTATAGACCAAAATCTTAAACATTCTACAGACCAAAATTTAAAACATTCTATAGACCAAAATTTAAAACATTCTAAAGACCAAAATTTAAAACATTCTATAGACCAAAATTTGAAACATTCTATAGACCAAAATTTAAAACATTCTATAGATCAAAATTTAAAACATTCTATAGACCAAAATTTAAAACATTCTAAAGATCAAAATTTAAAACATTCTATAGACCAAAATTTAAAACATTCTAAAGATCAAAATTTTAAACATTCTATACACCAAAATTTAAAACATTCTATAGACCAAAATTTAAGACCACGGTACTTATTTATCGGAAGCAATGAAGGAAGATTAGGAAAAGGTGGGGCGTTACCGATAAATAGCTAGAAAAAAGAGAGAGATGCTAAAAAGAACAGGTAAGGAGGGGTGTAACATTCTATAGACCTAAATTTAAGACCACGGTACTTATTTATCGGAAGGAATGAAGGAAGATAGGTAAAGGGTGGCGCGTTACCGATGAATAGCTAGAAAGGAGAGAGATATATACTAAAAAGAACAGGTTAGGACGGGTGTAACATTCTAAAACCTGAACTGAAGACCACGTTACAGTTTTTTTTGGCGGAAATGAGTTCAAAATTCCTTACAAATGGCGCGTTAACGATAAATAGCTAGAAAGAAGAGAGATATGCTAAAAAGAACAGGTTAGGACGGGTGTAGCATTCTAAAAAACTAGACTGAAGACCACGTACAGTTTTTTTTGGCGGAGGTGAGTTAAAAAATTGCTTACAAGTGGCGCGTTAACGATGAATAACTAAAAAGAAGAGAGATATACTAAAAAGAACAGGTTAGAACGGTGTAACATTCTAAAAACTAAACTGAAGACCACGTTACAGTTTTTTTTTTTGGCGGAGATGAGTTAAAAATTCCTTACAAGTGGCGCGTTAACGATGAATAGCCAGAGAGAAGAGACACATAAAAAGTGACTGGTGAAGAAGGTTGTAGCATTCTATAGACCTAAACTTAATGCCACGTTACAGGTTTCACGCGGGAAACTAAAGAAAATGTAGCTTAAAAGTGGGACGCTTCACGGTTAATAGCCATAAGGACGTGACATTAAGAAGGGAGAGGCGACGATTCTTGCAATATTCTTCGTTTATCTCCTCGTTTTCGCTATTCATCGTGAAGCGCGCCTTTTTTCTGCTATTTTCCTTTAGTTACTCCTCTAAACCAGTAACATAGCATTAAATTCAGGTCTATTGAATGCTACACCTGTCCTCGTCTATTCTAAATTCTGTACCTTCTTCGTTTATCTCGTCATGATTATCTGTCGTGAAGCGCGCCATTTTTCTGCTATTTTCCTTTAGTTACTCCGCCAAACCAGTAGCATAGCATTAAATTTAGGTCTATAGAATGTTACACCTGTCCCCGTTTGTACCTTCTTCGTTTATCTCGTCATGGTTATCTGTCGTGAAGTGCGCCACGTTACAGGTTTCACGCGGGAAACTAAAGAAAATGTAGCTTAAAAGTGGCACGCATCACGCTTAATAGCCATAAAGACGTGACATTAAGAAGGGAGAGGCGAGGATTCTTGCAATATTCCATAGACCTATACTTAGCAGCACTGCCATCACATCTATTTCTAAGGCTGAACTATTCTCACAAACTTTCGCTAAAAACTCCACTCTGGACGATTCTGGGCATATTCCTCCTTAATGCCACGTTACATGTTTTGCACGAGAAACTGAAGGAAATATAGCTGAAAAATGGCGCACTTCACGACAGATAACCATGACGAGATAAACGAAGAAGGTACAAACGGGGACAGGTGTAACATTCTATAGACCTAAATTTAATGCTATGCTACTTGTTTGGCGGAGTAACTGAAGGAAAATAGCAGAAAAATGGCGCGCTTCACGACAGATAACCATGACGAGATAAACGAAGAAGGTAACAGACGAGGACAGGTGTAACTTTCTATAGACCTAAATTTAATGCTATGTTACTGTTTATCGGAGTAACTAAAGGAAAATAGCTGAAAAATGGCGCACTTCACGACAGATAATCATGACGAGATAAACGAAGAAGGTGCAGAATTTAGAATAGACGAGGACAGGTGTAGCATTCTATAGACCTGAATTTAATGCTATGTTACTGGTTTGGCGGAGTAACTAAAGGAAAATAGCAGAAAAAAGGCGCGCTTCACGATGAATAGCGAAAACGAGGAGAGAAACGAAGAAGGGAGAGGCAGGGATGGTTGTGAAATTCTATAGATCTAACTTCCACGTCACATGTTTTCCGAAATAGAGAATATGAAAATAATAAAGGAACTACACAAGCTGAAGTCATATACCACGGCAGCCATTATAGATAAAATTCGCCTGCGCCATAAACGGGCTGAGGTGGCACAAGAGATCCCTCACTTCACCTGCTTGACTAACGGGCTGAGGTGGCACAAGAGATCCCTCACTTCACCTGCTTTACTAACGGGCTGAGGTGGCACAAGAGACCCCTCACTTCACCTGCTTTACTAACGGGCTGAGGTGGCACAAGAGACCCCTCACTTCACCTGCTTTACTAACGGGCTGAGGTGGCACAAGAGACCCCTCACTTCACCTGCTTTACTAACGGGCTGAGGTGGCACAGGAGACCCCTCACTTCACCTGCTTTACTAACGGGCTGAGGTGGCACAAGAGACCCCTCACTTCACCTGCTTTACTAACGGGCTGAGGTGGCACAAGAGACCCTTCACTTCACCTGCTTTACTAACGGGCTGGGGTGGCACAAGAGACCCCTCACTTCACCTGCTTTACTAACGGGCTGAGGTGGCACAAGAGACCCCTCACTTCACCTGCTTTACTAACGGGCTGAGGTGGCACAAGAGGCCCTTCACTTCACCTGCTTTACTAACGGGCTGAGGTGGCACAAGAGGCCCTTCACTTCACCTGCTTTACTAACGGGCTGAGGTGGCACAGGAGACCCCTCACTTCACCTGCTTTACTAACGGGCTGAGGTGGCACAAGAGGCACTTCAAGAGAGTTTACCGGCGCAACAGGCAGCACCTAAGGAAAAAAAAAAAAAAAACTCAAGGAAATATCGTTTACAAGTGCTGCGTGTAAGGAAAAATAACCACAAAGAGGGTCAATAATGAGTAAATAGAAAGTCATTTACAAGTATAATAAGCTGTGTGTTTAATTTTAATGTCACTCACAATATTCTGAAGACCTCTTTTTGATCATTTTTGCGGAAGAGGAAAATAATGTTCTCTCTCTCTCTCTCTCTCTCTCTCTCTCTCTCTCTCTCTCTCTCTCTCTCTCTCTCTCTCTCTCTCTCTCTCTCTCTCTCTCTCTTCATCTTCCCTCCCTTGCCCTGCCTATCCGTCTTCCTCTCTTATAGTCCCTCTCTCTCTCTCTCTCTCTCTCTCTCTCTCTCTCTCTCTCTCTCTCTCTCTCTCTCTCTCTCTCTCTCTCTCTCTCTCTCTCTCTCTCTCTCTCTCTCTCTCTCTTGACCTCTCTCCCTCCCACACCTTGATCAGTCAATCTTTCTTTCTCTCTCACACAGTCCCTCTCTCTCCCTCTCTTCTTTGACCTCTTTTTCCTCTCCGTAGTGATGGTGGGTAGTAGTAGCAGTAGCAGCAGCAGCAGTAGTAGTAGTAGTAGTAGTAGTAGTAGAAATAATGACTCGTTGTTTGATCTGGTGTCTACTTGTTTTTCCACGTGACTTTTATTTTTTTTTTTATTTTGCGTTCCAAGTAAAGTCGACGAGTAAAACAACCGCCGCGTCCTCCCATGCCCGGCTGCTGCTCTATTTGCTGCACACTTCAGCAAAACAAATCTCAATACACGGCCGTCATACTTCACTCGCGCACTGTTCATCCCCCCACCCACCCCGCCCTTTTTTTTTTTTGTTAGTGTGCTACCTTGAGCTGATTGTTTCCTCCCCGTGTGCGTGTGTGTGTGTGTGTGTGTGTGCGCGCAAGCCTCGGATCATGTGCCAGAGAAAGGGAGAGGAGGGGAGGGAAGAAGGAAGGAAGGGAGAGAAATAAAGATAGCCCGAGGGAGAGGGATGGAGATAGATTGAGGGATAGGGAGAGAAGTCCAGAGGGGAGGAGATAGATACGTGAGAGAGGGAGGAAAGGAGGAAAGGGGAGAGGAGGGGAGGAGGGTGGGAGAGGGAGAGAGAAGGGACAGTATCAGAGACGAGAGGAAAAATAAAGTGAGAGAGGGAGAGAGAGAAAAAGACAAGAGAGATGCATTGAGATGATTGGATAAGTGCCTGATGCATACTGCGCCGAGATGACGAGATGAAGAGATGCTGCAGAGGTCGCTAAGATGTGTTGTGTTGCAGTGTTGGCGGGGTGTTGGCTCGGCATCAGGTCGCGCTAATCTCCCTCGCAGGCTTGGCGGCAAAACTTCATTCGGGGCAAGTCTTCCGCGGCCACGATATCTTTCTTTCGTCAAGGAGCGGCTGCCGTGTGTGACTCAGATAACGCGCCCTCCCATCCCTCTCCTTGGAACATTTTGTATCTCTTTATCTCTCCCAGTTCGCTCTGTACTTCTTCTTTTTCTTGGGCTTCTCCTTCCGTTTTCTTTCCTCCCTCAACGCAAGTAGCTGTTCCATTGTTTTCATTTTGTCTCTATTCTTTACTGTATATTCCTTCCACTCTTCATTCCATTTTCTCTCTATCTTTCTTCTTCCCTGGCGTTTTCCTCCCTTCTTTCCCCCATCCATTCGTATCCTTCTTCACTTTCTTTCTTTTATCCCTTTCTCCCGTTTTCATCGTATACTCTTCCATTCCTCATTCCCTCTTCCCTCCGTCCCTCTTCTTCCCCTCATCTTCTCCATCCCCTCGTGTAGTTATTCTTCCCTTCCTCTCCTTCCTCACGCTACAGCCCTTCCCTTTCTCCCCTCCTCATCGTATTCCCCTTCCCTTCCTCCTTCTCTCTTCCATATCCCTTCCCCTCTCATCCATTTTTTTCTCGTCAATACACATAATCACCACCGTTGTTTCCCCTTCCCCCTCTACACTTTTCCCTTTCCACCACCACCATATCTGCGTACTGTCTTCCCTCTTCCTCCTCCTCCTCTCCTCTCCTCTTCCCCCCTTCCCCCTCAAAAGAACGACTTAACATGAGGAATATTCTAATGTAATTTTCTGGCTGGCATATTTTCCGTGTGTTTTTTCCCGTGTGACACTGTTTTGCAGGAGTCATCAGCACACACACACACACACACACACACACACACACACACACACACACACACACACATTCAGGAGTCGGGTCCGGTCGTCCTCGGGTGGGTGCGGGTTGCCTCCCTTCCTAACGGAGTGTGTCTGCACGTTCCTATCTTATATGCATGACATTCTTACTTTTATTTTCGTGTGTGTGTGTGTGTGTGTGTGTGTGTGTGTGTGTGTGTGTGTGTGTGTGTGTGTGTGTGTGTGTGTGTGTTTGTATTTCTTGATGATATAGAACAAAACTTTATGGCGAATATAATAGAAGGGAGAGGGTACATTCATCCAGTCTTGCTCACATATATAAACTCTCTCTCTCTCTCTCTCTCTCTCTCTCTCTCTCTCTCTCTCTCTCTCTCTCTCTCTCTCTCTCTCTTGCACACCTGTTCATTATTAGCCTCAGGTGAACGACACTCGGGACAAAGTTACCTGATGCAGTGATTACCACGCTCAAACACACACACACACACACACACACACACACACACACACACACACACACACACACACACACACTTGAGCTCGCCCCAACACAAGTATTAGCCAACCCGAGTCTTTCCAACACAGTCATTACGAAGTTTAACAGAACACAGACAAACAGGTTAGTTAAATCCACGTGGAAAATTAGGTAATCCGTGAAAATTTGGGCATTAAGTGTGGCGGCGAGGACACACACACACACACACACACACACACACACACACACACACACACACACAATGGGAAGCTACTGATATTACCCTGACTCGCTTGGTTTGTGTGAGCGAAAACAGAAACTACGAGAGAGAGAGAGAGAGAGAGAGAGAGAGAGAGAGCGTGACTAAACTTAAGCACAAACCCTCTCGCTGTGAGCTTCTGGAGGAGTTGTTCTCTCAGTCTCTCTCGATCACATGCCACAACTCAGCCCCCAAACTTTGCCCCATTAATATAGAGTTAACTTCTCTCTCTCTCTCTCTCTCTCTCTCTCTCTCTCTCTCTCTCTCTCTCTCTCTCTCTCTCTCTCTCTCTCTCTCTCTCTCCGTTTCCCTTCTCAAGTTCGATTTTTATGGATCTTGGTTCGAGTCTGAAGGAGAAAAATGCTTGCTTACGTCCGTCCCTTGCTGTGTGTGTGTGTGTGTGTGTGTATGTGTGTGTGTGTGTGTGTGTGTAGAAGGTCTTATCTCCGCGTCTCTCATCAGTAATCATTAAGTCACGCCCAAAAATTCCGTTGTGATGGAAATAAGGTCCGTTTTCTTTTTTTACTCTTTTTTTGTGACCCAGTACGGAAAAATAATCTCTCTCTCTCTCTCTCTCTCTCTCTCTCTCTCTCTCTCTCTCTCTCTCTCTCTCTCTCTCTCTCTCTCTCTCTCTCACACACACACACACACACACACACAGGCGCCTGGAAACCTTAACAGACAACAAAGAGACGAATAGGAGGAGGAGGAGGAAGTGGACGTGGAGGAAGAGGAGGAGGAGGAGGAGGAGGAGGAAGAGGAGGAGGAGGAGCTTGGGATCAGAGTCAGGGCGGGCATGGCATCCGACAGGCCTTCAGACACACACGGACGAGACAAAAACAAATCACGGTCAGGACTGTTTGAGATTTATTAGCGAGGAGAACAACACTGGACGCTTGGGGTTCGATTGTATGTTTGTCGCTCGTGATTCTGTATTTTTTTTTCTAACACTTGTACCTCTGTTTTCTGTATAGGTGCTGGATCTCTTTCTCTATACCTCTGTCTGTCTGTTCGTCTGTGTCTTTTTCTGTGTATTTATGTATCTATGTATGTATGTATGTAGGGAATTGTTTTTTGTGTATTTCTGATTTTGTCTGAAAGATATTGTGCAGGACTGCAGTTTATACTTGTAATGAATATCTTTATTAATATGTATCTGCTATGCTGTAGTCAATAAACCATCTATCTATCTATCTATCTATCTGTGCTTGACTACATACCACTCTAACCATCACCTGTTTGAGGATAAAGAAGAGGAAACAGGACAGGAAGAGGAGCAAGAAAGACCATTAACTATAAGGACAAGAACAAAAAAATACAATACTATGAACAAAACAAACTAGGACAAGAAAGAGATAAATAAGAAAACAATAATAAAAAAAGAGGGATAGAAAGTGCACAGGAGCACGGGAGGAGTAATTAGAGGGTTAGATTGAGTGAGAGAATAGAGTGGGATGGAGGGAAATGTAGGAGGAAAGGGGAGGGGGGGGAGGGGGGGGAGGAGTGTGGGTGTCTGTCACGCCCCTCCAAGTTTAGCCTTTGCACTTTTTCTTCATTTTTTTCTTTTTACTTCAATCCTTCTTTTTTCCATTTTGTTTTCATTCCTATTTTCTTTTCTTTCCTTCCTATATTTCTTACCTCGTTTCTTCTTTTTTTTCGCACTGCTCCGATATCTCCTTAATTTGCTTCTTTCTCCTTCCTTCCTTCTTTTCTTCCTTCCTTCCTTCGTTCCAGTCTTCCACTTTACAGTTTATTTCCTTCAATTCTTCTCCATACTTTCTATTTCTCCTACCTTCGTTCCTTGCTTCCTTTTCGTTTTCCTTCCTTTCCCTTCATTTATCCTCTCTTTGTTCTTTTCCTCCTCTCTCCATTTCTAATTACTGTCTTTATTCCGACACTTCTCCTTTCTTCGTTTCCTTACTCTCTCATTTCTTCCTTTCCTCTCTTCCTCTCGACTTTCCTTATCTACCCTCCTGACTCCTTCCTTTCTTCCTTCCTTTCTCTTTCCTTGTTTGCTTCCCTTTAAATTTCACTATACGTTCCTTGTACAAATTGCTCTACGTCGAATGTGTATCTCCGTATTTACTTCTTTCTTTCCTTCTCTTCTCCACATTTCTTTGTTTTTTCTCTCATTCTTTTCATTAAGTTTCGTATATTCTTTATCAGTTTATCATTCTGTCATTTTACTCATTTATCATTTCATCTGTGCCTTGTATTTGCGTTTTTTCCTTCTCTTTTTTTTCTGTTATTTATTTATTTTTAGTTTTTGTCATTTAGTTTCATATTGTCATTTTCCATTTAATTTCATGTGGAGTGTAT
The DNA here is from genome assembly GCF_024679095.1 of Eriocheir sinensis. NCBI lineage: Eukaryota > Metazoa > Arthropoda > Malacostraca > Decapoda > Varunidae > Eriocheir > Eriocheir sinensis. Next base: position 12,255,226 of record NC_066533.1, read on the forward strand.
TTGCGTTTTTTCTTCACTTTTCTTTGTTCATTTATTTTTCTCATTTTATTTCATTCGCTTTCACATCTTCATTTATCATTTAGCTTCATCTGTCTCGTATTTTCGTTTTTCTTTTATTTTCCTCGTTGATTTATTTTTCATAGGTTTATTTTTCAATCATCATTTAGCTATTCATATGCCTTGTAACTAAGGTTTTCGTGTCTTTCTATCATTAATTTATTTTGTTATTTTTCAGTGTTTTATATATTTTCAGCAACTCATCATTATTCTTCGTTTTGGTCATTGCTTCATATATATTTTTCTAGCATGCATTTCCTTGTCATAATATCATAACAGAAAAGCGGCAATGGCATCTTCACGTAGCTGGTCAGAGTAACAGTACACGACCAGCCAAACAGAAACACACAAGCAACAGCAGACTAATCAAAACGGCGCAACACAACTGAAATACCCTAAAAAATAAAACATATACATCATCACCTTCGTAAACAAACCGCCTAAGTCATTATTTTTCTACTTTACAGGAAATCAGAAAAGAACTGTCATCATCTCATTTGGCTCAAGATTTAGGCAGAAATGAAAAGATCAATTCTAGAACACTCAAACCCTGAATGACGAAGGCAGTTATACAAAAATGGGCGTCACATGTTGAAAAATTGATGTAGGCAAAAACCTGGCAATCTCTGTAAAATGACTTAGGCGATTATTTTATGAGGGTGACGATATATAAGACCAATAGAGTATTTTCATCTGGTTCTTTCCTCTGACCAGCCCCCGATAACGATGCAAGATGGTGTCGCGGCAGTTACGAGGAACACAAACAGTTTTATTTTTTTTCATTCCTGGTCTTTGCTGTGTGTGTGTGTGTGTGTGTGTGTGTGTGTGTGTGTGAACTATATACTAGCGGGGAATGGGCGTTAACAAAGAGGACACAAACACATGCGAGGCGGCGGTTGTCCATTGTACTGCTAACTGGGCGACACTCACACCGGGGCCAAACGAAGCTTTTAATTGGCGTCTGGCGGACCGAGGGGAGCCGCTATCTTTACGGGCTACAAATGACGCGACAAGACTCCAACGGTTTACTCGTTACTGTTCTGGGTTGGTGTTCTCAGACGCTTCCTCCCCTCACATCAACTGTTTCCATAGGCCAGAAAGGAGATCAGTCGGGTTCAAATGAGTGTTTTTTTAAGTTCCTAGTACAGAAGAAGGGTCAGTCTACCACCAGAGTCATTGAACTAGCCCTGAAAATGCCCAACACTCCTGCAAAAGCCGTGTCAAATATGAGAGCTAAGGCGTCGAGGCGTTAAAGAATATTCGCTTTGTGTAATGCCAGGCACTCAGCCGCATACACACACACACACACACAGACAGGGATGGAGGATGTTTCTATAAAGCAGAAAACTTGTTCACCTTCGTTAGCAATGCACTGTAATGGGCCGCTGAGAACCGACGAGGCAGCGGCGACCACCGTGGCATGGCTGGGCGCCGCGCGTGGCCTAGAGGCGGCGCTACAGTCAAGCCTTCAGCGGGCGAGACGGGACTGGCAACAAGGCGTGACACAGAAGACGTACAGCTGATGTTGTGTATGTCTTTGTCTCATGATTATAATTATTAGTGAAAATAGAACAAGACGAAGAAAATCCGGCGCCATGCAAGTCTTTACAGCTTCACAGGGATAGAGTTTAGTACGACGTAACTCACCACAGAACATAATAATTAGTGAAAATAGAACAAGACGAAGAAAACCCGGCGCCATGCAAGTCTTTACAGCTTCAGAGGGATAGAGTTTAGTACGACGTAACTCACCACAGAACATAATAATTAGTGAAAATAGAACAAGACGAAGAAAACCCGGCGCCATGCAACTCTTTACAGCTTCAGAGAAAAAAAAGAATAAGACGCGACTCACCGCAGAACATTCCATCACATCCGACCCCATTTTAACACATATCATCCAGTTCTATCGCTTCTCATTTTAATTCAACACATTCCATCCCATCTCATTTAATTCTAACACATCCATTCCCATCCCTATCCCTTCCCATTTCATTCCAACATATCCAATCCCATCCCATCCCTTCCCATTTCATTCCAACACATCCAATCCCATCCCTATCCCTTCCCATTTCATTCCAACATATCCAATCCCATCCCATCCCTTCCCATTTCATTCCAACATATCCAATCCCATCCCATCCCTTCCCATTTCATTCCAACACATCCAATCCCATCCCTATCCCTTCCCATTTCATTCCAACATATCCAATCCCATCCCATCCCTTCCCATTTCATTCCAACACATCCAATCCCATCCCTATCCCTTCCCATTTCATTCCAACATATCCAATCCCATCCCATCCCTTCCCATTTCATTCCAACATATCCAATCCCATCCCATCCCTTCCCATTTCATTCCAACATATCCGATCCCATCCCATCCCTTCCCACTTCATTCCATCACATCCTATCCCATCCTATTCCATTCCAACACCTCTTATCTAATTCCATGGCATCCTATTTCATTCCAGCATATTCCATCCTATTCAATTCCAACACATTCCATCGAATCCAAATTTATTGAAAAAAATCCCATCCCATCCCAACGCTTTCAATCCCAACCAATCCCATCCTATTCCACTGCAACACGTGGCATAACATTCAACCCCCTCCTCTCGCTTCCCTTCCCCTACTCTTCCAACCCCAGCGCATCACATCACAGCAGGGGCGAGGGGCGTCAGGCGTCAGCAGGCAGGCGGGCGGGCGAGCGTGATCATAATTGTGTGAAGCGCTGACGTGATGGAGTCAATTGGTGATGGATTTGAACGCGCGCGCCATCCACAGTGGAATGCCAAAAGCGGCGCAAAAATGTGATTGCTAATAAAACGGGATAATGAAACACGCGCTGACACAATGACCGGGGATACAAAAGCTACTCAGACGGCAATAAAGTGACACCCGCGCGAGACAGGGGAAAAGCGCGGGGGTGAGCGGTTGGTGGGTCAGTGTCAATGTAGCTTGGAGAGAACCCGCTACCCGCGTCCGGTATGGCCACTCGTATTAGATAATGTGTTTGTTCTTGCCTCTGACCCGCTAGGCATTCCGCTACCCTCCACCCTCTCAGCAAACCGGTCGTAGTGTGGCCGTACCCTTAGGCCTATGCGGTACGCCGGGGAGTGTGTATGTAGCTCAGCGGTGAATGTTTTAGTGGAAAGGAGAATTATTTATGAGTGTGAGTCCTCGCGCTTCACGTCATGTTGTAATAAGGAAGTAAACAAGACGTATTTACTGTAGCTTATTTTTTTTTACTGTTTACTTTTCATCTTTTTTATTTTTACTCTCATCTCCTCTTTTTATTTTTTGTCTTATTTCCTTGCTTCAGTTTTTTTCTTCATCTTCCTTTTATTTATTTATTTTTCATCGTTTTTTTCACTCCATCTCATTTTCTTCTATGTTTTCTTTCTCTTTCTTTAACTATTCCTTCCATTCTTTCTCTTCTTCCTTTTTTCATTCGTCTCTCTTTTATCAATATTTATCATCCTTTCTGTTCTTTATTTCGCTCCTTCTTATATATTTCACTTTCTCCCTTTCTCTTATACTTTCTCTTTGTTTTTTATTCCTTCCATTCTTTACTTTTTTTTCCTTTATCAATATTTATCATCATTTCTGTTTTTTATTTAGTTCTTTTTTATATATTTCACTTTCTCACTCTATTATATTTTCTCTATTTTTCTTTTATTTCTTCCATTCTTTCCTTTTTTTTTCCTTTCTCAATATTTATCATCCTTTCTGTTCTTTATTTCGTCCTTTCTGATACATATTTTACTCTCTCTCTCTCTCTCTCTCTCTCTCTCTCTCTCTCTCTCTCTCTCTCTCTCTCTCTCTCTCTCTCTCTCTCTCTCTCTCTTATTCTTTCCATTCTTCACTTTTTTTTCCTTTTATCAACATTTATCATTCTTTCTGTACTGTATTTCGTCCTTTCTTATATATATTTTACCCTCTCTCTCTCTCTCTCTCTCTCTCTCTCTCTCTCTCTCTCTCTCTCTCTCTCTCTCTCTCTCTCTCTCTCTCTCTCTCTCTCTCTCTCTCTCTCTCTCTCTCTCTCTCTCTCTCTCTCTCTCTCTCTCTCTCTCTCTCTCTCTCTCTCTCTCTCCCTCTTCTCTAACCTCACTCTCCTCTCTTTCATCTTTCATTTCTCTCTCTCTCTCTCTCTCTCTCTCTCTCTCTCTCTCTCTCTCTCTCTCTCTCTCTCTCTCTCTCTCTCTCTCTCTCTCTCTCTCTCTTCTCGATCGGCTTTCTCTAACCTCATATCTCCCTCTCATTCTTCTTCCTTCTCTCATTCTTCCTTTCCTTCTCTTCCTCCTCGCTGGTAACCCTATTATTATATTTATTCGTTCCTCTTGCTCTTTCCAATCCCTTCCCCTCTCTCTCTTTAATTGTAACCTGTTCTCCTCTTCCTCCTCCTCCTCCTCCTCTTCCTCCTCCTCCTAATTCTCGTCTTCCTCTTCCTTCTTACTATAATTCAGTCGACCTTTATAATTCAAAAGTAGTGAGCTGTCGGCTTTCTACTATGGAACGTGGATGTGTCTGCGTGTCTGTCTGTGTGTATGTCTGTTCAAAGTTAGTCTCTCTCTCTCTCTCTCTCTCTCTCTCTCTCTCTCTCTCTCTCTCTCTCTCTCTCTCTCTCTCTCTCTCTCTCTCTCTCTCGAACACTCGTAACATGATGCACCCGTATGGAAAACAGAGCATATATTTTTTTTTATATACTTTACCCCGCTAGTTTTTATTGTCTGCTTTTTTGCCTCACTCAATTATCTCTATTTGATTATGCTCTATACCCATTATATTGTTTTTTTGTTTATAAAAGGTCAAACAAATGCTCAGTCCCAAACGACGATCTATGGACGAGAGAGAGTGAGGGAGAGAGGGAGAGAGGGTGAGAGGGGTAGGAAAAGGATAGACAGAGAGGGACAGGCAGGGGTTAGTTACATTCTCTTTTATCTGGGCTAATTGAATTAACCTCGATCAAAATTTTTCATATTTTTTTTTCTGCATGACGTGTATCCTTTAATGTTCGTGATTAATTTTACCTTAATGTCGGATTGTTATCGTCAGTGTTGAAAACGAAATATTGATGCTCCAGATTAGCCAACAGGGATGAGAGAGAGAATGAGAGAGAGAGAGAGAGAGAGAGAGAGAGAGAGAGAGAGAGAGAGAGAGAGAGAGAGTGTAGTTCCAAGCTTAAAAAAACAAAACGGGAAGGGTGCTGGCTGGCGATCGGGAGTCCAGTACGTGATCAGACCATGAGGGAACTACACACACACACACACACACACACACACACACACACACACATATCGAACCAAATGCCCCGTTACGTCACCACAACCACACGCAAGGAGACACACACGAGAGAAAATAACAACAACAACAAAAAAAAAACCCTCCATGAAAACCAAACTTGCAAACTCTACCGAATACCCTAACAAGACAGCTTTTCCTCCTGCCTTCAGTCCCTTTGTTGCGTGAGGTAAAGAGTTGGCAAAGTTTACTCCCGCGCTAGTGAACCAGATTTTACGTACGGATTATAAGGAGACCAAAAAAGGCAGAGGAAATGCACGTGGAAGTTCCTGAGTGCGTGGGATTCCTCATCTCTCCTCCCTATAGAATGGAGATGAGGAGGGAGGCCGCGTGTAGCTATAGTATATGCCATTAATTATATCTCTACCTTATTTTTTTTATTTGCCAACCCCTCTCCCATGCGACGGAAATGAGCACCGAGGCCATGCGGAACTACAGCGTATGTCCTTAACTTTCCCTTTATCTTTTCCTAGTCAAAATCGCTCCTTATACGATGGAGATAAGCGTCGAGGTTATGTGTGACTTTTGTGTACTTTTGTGTGTCTTTTGTGTACTTTTGTGTGACTTTTGTGTATTTTTGTGTGACTTTTGTGTACTTTTGTGTGATTTTTATGTACTTTTTCTTCTCTTGCTCCTCCTCCTCATCCTCGTCTTCCTCTTCCTTCTTACTATAATTCAGTCGACCTTTATAATCCAACAGTAAAGAGAAGAATACCTTTACCTTTACCCCTCCATCTATAAATCTGTCTAACCTACATTTAAGCCGTTCAATGGTATTCGCATCAACTATATAATCGGCTTAAGGTCTTCCAGTCATCCACTCTACCTTATTCGTGAACCAGTTATTACCTTTTATTCGGCAATCCTTCACTTTGTTTAAGCTCAAGGGCCATTGGGACGGAGATGAGCACTGAGGCCACGCGCAGGTAATAACGTATGCCGAACTTTACCTTTACCTCACTTTATATCGGTAGGGTCTGATTTTATTTTCCCTTTCTCACCAAGTATGTTTTCAGGGTTTGACTAAAAGAGATATCAAAGGTTCATATTATTTCCTTATTAGTCTGAGAAAGAATATTTTGCTACCTTGAAGTGGCGGAGGACAGGGTTAGATGGAGGAGACTCTTCGGGATAATAATGCTGCGGAAGAAGAAGAAGAAGAAGAAGAAGAAGAAGAAGAAGAAGAAGAAGAAGAAGAAGAAGAAGGAATATTTTGCTCCCTTAAACTTTACTTCACAAACATTTCACCTGCATTAGTTTTCCTCCTCGTTAAGTATGCCTTCGGATATATTAATGGGAATAATAAAGAAGGCTGATATCTTCTTGTTTATTCCTACACAAGCGCTACATTATACTGACAAACTAGATACCAAACAAATAATATTCAAGGTATAACATTTTTTTCCCTTTGAGCAAGTCTCCTGAAAAAATAAAGAGTGAAGATTTAAATTTTTCCTCCCTCTACGGACCACCGTTTCCGACAATCCCGCTCGCCCATAAAAAAGCGCTCCGGTAATGTCAAATCACAGCCTTTTATCTCCCCCGAGCGCCCTAACCCTCCTCGTTTGGGTCACACCTTTTTACATCGACGCAATATTCACGGGCTCAGACAGGGACGCTGAAGACTTTATGATTACTTTTTTTGTTTTGTTTTTTTCTAACGCGTCATGTGTGTGTATAGAGAGCCTTTGCACATAATGAGGAAAAAACGTTATACAGGGACGCTCAAGACTGAATGATTACTTTTTTATGTGTTTTTTTTTCCTAACGGGTACAGACCTTGAACGTGACAAAAAATTATGTATAGGTAAGTTATTCTGAAGTTTGTAAATATGAAAGTTTGCTTCACACGTCAATAGATTTATACAACCGAATATTTTTACCTCACCTTTATTACTTATCTTCCTCTCATAGACAGTCTGCAGCACATATTGTCTTTATAAAATTAAATCTTTACTTCTCTTTTTTTTTCTCGTACACAGTTGGCACCATGTTTTGTCTGTGTGTGTGTGTGTGTGTGTGTGTGTGTGTGTGTGTGTGTGTGTGTGTGTGTGTGTGTATGACTGTAATGGTTTCAGGACGCGATGCTGTTCCTCCCCCCCTTTTTTTTTTACATCCCATTCCTTTTTATTATTTTTTTCCCTGGCTGGCGTCGGAATCGTGTGCTCACTTCTATTTAATCTTCCAGGAAATACTGCGCGAGGGGGAGCCATTTTACTAAGCTCATAACAATTAGCATGATTTCGGGCGCTCAGGGTTTTCGTGTTAGTGTGTGTTTGTGCGGTATCCCTTTTTCCTCGCCTTTCCATCGCATCAACACACCGAGACCGACAAAACTATTTCTATCACGAAGTATTTATCAGATGGAGACCTTTCTTTGCCTTGCTTTACACCTTGTCTGTCCTTGTCACCTTGTCTACCTGAGCACCTTGCCTTAGTTCACGTCTAATACCAACGACTATGGTAAAAATGCAGGTGATGTACTTTAAATATACATAAAAACATACCTTACGTACACATATCCAATACACACACATCTCCAACCTACTCTGACCACACTTTTCAAACTTTTCTTGTTCTTTTGTGTAATCATTATATTGGAGACTTCATTATCTACCACAGAAAAAAAAGAGAAGTAAAGATTTAATTTTATAGACAATATGTGCTGCAGACTGTCTATGAGGGGAAAATAAATAATAGAGGTGAGGTTAAAATCATTCGGTTGTATAAATCTATTGACGTGTGAAGCAAATTTTCATATTTACAAATTTCAGAATAACTTACCTATACATAATTTTTTGTCACGTTCAAGGTCTGTACCCGTTAGGAAAAAAAAAAAAACATAAAAAAGTAATCATTCAGTCTTCAGCGTCCCTGTATAACGTTTTTTCGTCATTGTTAAGCCCTTGAACTGCCATCTTTACCGTAGAAAGATACACATTCATACATACAAACATACATACATACATACATACAAACTCTAACCTCAGGTGTATATACGCAGCAATTACCAGAGTTAGTCTCAAGTTATATTAGTTTCAGTGTCACCTCTTCTCCTTTTTTTTTTTTCCAATGAGTACAAACTTTATCAATTTCCTTGCCAAAGAGGAAGAGAGGGAAATCAATCAACTTCAAAGACAAAAAAAAAACCTCGTGTGTGTGTGTGTGTGTGTGTGTGTGTGTGTGTGTGTGTGTGTGTGTATTTCTGTATGTCTCTCTTTCTTTCCCTGTCTTCCTGTCTCTTTCTGTCTACCTGGGTGTGTATGTGTGTATCTATATACGTGTCAGTCTGTTTGTTTTACTGTCTTCCTGTCTTCCGTTCTCTCTATCTGCCCGTGTGTGTGTGCATGTGTGTTCGTACGTGGGCGCGTGGTTGTCTGTCTGTTTTAATGTTTTCCGTTCTTCTGTCTGTCTGGGTGTGTATATATGTATGTATCTATGTTTGTGCGTCTCTGTCTGTTTTCCTGTCTGTCTGTCATCCGTTCTTCCTATCTGCCCGTGTGTGTGTGTGTGTGTGTGTGTGTGTGTGTGAGTGTCTTTCTGTCTGCCTGTCTGTCTGTATATCTGTCTGCCTGTCTGTCCTCTGTTTCCTGTTTATCCCTGTTTTCCTGTCTTTGTCTTTCTTTCTCTCTGCCTGTGTATGTGTATATATGTGTAATGTGTATGTATCTATATATGTGAGGTCTGTCTGTCTGTTTTCCTGTCTGTCTGTCATCCGTTCTTCCTATCTGCCCGTGTGTGTGTGTGTATCTGTGTGTGTGTGTGTGTGTGTGTGTGTGTGTGGGTGGGTGGGTGGGTGGGTGCGTGAGTGCAGTAATTATAAAGCTCGTAAAAAGGATCGCTTCACGCCCCCGCCGGGTATCGTTGTTCCCGCCTCGCCCCGCCACGCTCCTGTACCGATGGGTTTTTCCCCCATTTCTTGTGTGGACGGCGCGCGATAATTGGTCCCGCGCTGTAATTAACGTCGTTCGCCGCTGCATCGCATTTAATTACTTCTGACGGAGGGAATCACTCGGCCAGAAGTTCAGACAAGCAGTGACGAACCAGTGAATAAATGAATGTGTCAAGCAGATTGGAAAAACGTCAAAGCGTCCCCCCCAAGCACAACACAAACTAGCAAACGAACGAACAGCCAAACAAACAAACAAATAAATCATAAATAACTTAACAAGCAAAACCACTGGTGTGAACAACAACATGCAACTACAATATTTTCCCGACCTGCTTCCCCCATTGATGCCTCGGCTCGTTGCTGCATGACTGACCTCCTGGCAGCGAGATTCCTTCCATCAGGAATAATTTGATGCGATGCCGCGGTGAACGTCGTTAATTACACATGCTTCAGTTAGGCGGGAGGACCTGAGGGGGTACTTTTATGATTCCCTGTAGATTGATTACGGCTTCCAGGTAAGACGCCCCTCTGTGTGTGTGTGTGTGTGTGTGTGTGTGTGTGTGTGTGTGTGTGTGTGTGTGTGTGTGTGTGTGTGTGTGTGTGTGTGTGTGTGTGTGTTTGTGTGTGTGTGTGTGTATGTGCCCAGCGCGTTACGGAGGTGAAAGTCTCTGGATTGAAGGCACACATTCCACTTACTCGCTCTAGTGGTCATATTAAAATGCTTTCTGCTTCAGTCACGCCTGTTCGGGGTATCAAAGTTAGAGAAGCAGCTCACGAAAGATAGATAACCCTTCCGGCTCCTGACATTCATACCTTTTACACTTCTGTCAGGAATGGCGTCAAATCAATTCGGCATTTTTAATATTCTATCGTTCCAACCTCTCCGTGATCCTGATGGCGCTACAGCCGTCGCCTCTGTCTGTAAAACTACACTCTCCGCTCAAACTTTGTCATTTCAACTCTAGATCATTCAGTACAAATTCCTCCTATTCCTCCTTTTTGTAGCGGGCTTTTTTTGTAGCGGGCTTTTTTTTTTCATTATTGTTTTTTTTTCTTCACGCCCTTGAACTATCTCCTTTTCTGTAAAAAAAAAAAAAAATCATAGACAGATTCATTGCAACACTAAAAGACGAAAACAGACACAGACACAGAGGTAGACGCAAACAGCTGGAGAACACACGGACACGGACAAACTAGAAGAAACGTTGGGTATATACAAACAGAAAGAGCGGCAGAAGAGGAGAAAGAGACAGGCACACATCAGCAAAGGACACAGAGACACACCAACAAGAACAAGGAGGAGAGAAGAGTGGAAACAAAGACAGAGGCGGAGACAACAGACACAAGACAGCACCACATAAGAGAGGTTGAGCTTTAAACAGAGTCCATTCCCAGGGTGATATTTTGAATTATTCGCCAGCGGTTCTCGTCACCAATATCTCTAATGGAGACTAAATTATTCAGGAACTCGAGACCTCCTCCTCCTCCTCTTCCTCTTCCTTTTCCTCCTCCTGAATTCGAAACAACGGAGTATTATTATCGTGAACCATATGGAGGAGGAAGAGGTGGTGGAGAAGGAGAAGGAAGAGGAGGAGCAGTGATGGAGTGGAGGAGATTGGAAGAGCAGGAAGAGGAGTAGAGAACAGAGAGAAGCAGGAGGAGAAATATAAAGAGGAGGAAATGGAGCAAGAGGAAAACGGGGAAGAAGAGGGAGACGAAGACAAAGACGAAGATGAAGAAGAAGGATGACAAACAAAGAGAAGGAGGAGGAGGAGGAGGAAGAAGAGCTTGAGAGGAAAGATATGGAAGCACAAGAGAAATAAAGTGGAGAGAAATATGAAGTGTGTGACAAAGAGAGAGACCGACGAAGCGAGTGAGTGAGTGAGTGAGTGAGCGAGTGAGTGATGAGGGATTAAGAAATATGTGAAAAGAACGGAAGATAAGTTAAACCACAGTGAAGGGAGATGATATAGATTTTTACATTGGAGGGACCGAAGTCAGAGGGGGGAGGGTAAGAAGGAGGAAGATGGTGGAGATAGATATGAATGATGAAAAAGATAAGTGAGGAAAGGAAAGGAAGGAAGGAAGGGAAGGAAGGAAGGAAGGAAGGAAGGAAGGAAGGAAGGAATAAAGGGAAGAAGGAAGAAAGGAAGAAAGAAAGAAAGAATGAAAGAAAGAAAGAAAGGAAGGAAGGAAGGAAGGAAGGAAGGAAGGAAGGAAGGAAAGAAAGAAGGACGGAAGGAAGGAAGGAAAACTAAAGGGAGTGTCCTAAAAAGTTAAGATTGGAGGGAAGGAGAACAAGGGTGGTAAAAGTAGATGAAAATATGAATGAAGGAATGAAGAAAGGAAGGAAGGCTGGAAGAAAAGAAGGAAACAGGAATTATGACGACACGAATGAAGGAAGATAGAGTGAATAAATTAAAGAGAAAATGAAGAAATGGAAGGAAACAATGCAGTAGTAGTAGTAGTAGTAATAATAATAATAATAATAATAATAATAATAATAATAATAATAATAATAATAATAATAATAATAATAATAATAATAATAATAATAATAATAATAATAATAATAATAATGAGGAATGACAAAAAGGGAAAGGAAAAGAAAAGATGAACAGCACAAAAACAACAACTGCACAACAACAACACCACCACCACCACCACCAACAACAACAACAACAACAACAACAAGGAAAAATAAATAGGAAAGAAATGAGAGAGAACCGACTGGAAAAAAAACGAATCTGGAAAAAAAAGGAAAAAACAAAAGACTGCAAGTGTGTGTGTGTGTGTGTGTGTGTGTGTGTGTGTGTGTGTGTGTGTGTGTGTGTGTGTGTGTGTGTGTGTAATTCACCTCTTGGTCTGCTGCGGGTCTCTCTCGAGACAGCCAGCCGTTCCCCTACGGAAGAGCACAGAGCTCATAGTACCGATCTTTGGGTAGGACTGAGACCACTCACACACAACACACCGCGACAACGAGGTCACAACTCCTTGCCTGACGTCGCGTACCTACTCACTGCTGGGTGAACAGGGGCTACACGTGAAAGAAGATAAACCCAACTTATCTTCACCCGGCCGGGGAATCGAACCCCGGTCCTTCTGGTTGTGAGCCAGACGCTCTACCCCTGAGCTACCGGGCTGTGTGTGTGTGTGTGTGTGTGTGTGTGTGTGTGTGTGTGTGTGTGTGTGTGTGTGTGTGTGTGTGTGTGTTTAACAAAAGCCACAACGACACACGCCGCATCTTTCTATGAGCTTTCCACGTTAAGTCTCGCATCTGAACTCGACACAAAAGCTCCTCCGCCACTGAGCAGCTTTAGGCCATTGACCGTACAATAAATATAAAGACTACGCCAAAGCTAATCCTCAGACTTATACTCATGAAATAGCTAATTGTTCTGTTCTTCCTTTGTGCTCTCTCTCTCTCTCTCTCTCTCTCTCTCTCTCTCTCTCTCTCTCTCTCTCTCTCTCTCTCTCTCTCTCTCTCTCTCTCTCTCTCTTGACCTTTCCTAATATTCTTTTCTCTTTCTTTATACTTCCCGTTTCCTCTTTTCTCTCTATTATTTCACTTATTTATTTCTCCCTTCCCTTTCCTCTCTCCTCCTTCCTTCTCCCTTCATCCTATCTTTCGTCCCCTTGTTTTCGGTCTTCCTTCGCCCTTGTTTTTCCCTTTCTCTTTCTCTCTCTTGTGTTTTCTCTCCCCTCTCCTCCTCCTTCCATCTTCCTTCCTCCTTCGCTCTCTTCCCCAGCCTTCCTTTATTTCCCTCCAGTGTTGTTTTCTCCAGGCCTCGCCTCCCTCCTTACCCTCCTGACACCTACCAAGAAAAACACCACAAGAACTATGAAAAAGATAGAGCGGAATAGGACAAAAGGAGAAAACAGGGAAAATAAACAAGGGCAAGAACCTCAATACGAAAATAAATATACGAACAAGATGAACAAGACAACGACGACGACGACGAAGAAGAAAAAGAAGAAGAAGAAGAGGAGGAAGAAGAAGAAGAAGAAGAAGAAGAAGAAGAAGAAGAAACAGAAGAAGAATAGGAAGAAGGCGATGAAGAAGAAGAAGAAGAAAAAGAAGAAGTAGAAAAATAAGAAGAAAAATAAGAAGGAAAAGAAGAAGAAGAGCAAGAAGGCGGAGAAGAAGAAGAAGAAGCAGAAGAAGCAAAAGAAGAAGAAAACGAAGAAGAAAAAGAAGAAAAGAGGAAGAATCACACTTTTTTTCATAATTAAATGGGTGAGTCTGAGGCGGCGGCGGTGGTGGTGGCGATGGTGGTGATGGCAGCGGAGAAGGAGTGAGTGGCTGAGTGGATTAGAGACATCAAGTGCAGAGGAGCAGGTTACAGAAGGTCTTCGGTTCGATCCCCTTTGTAAGTCCACTTTCCTCGCGGCCGTGTAAGCCCCCTTCCCAGCCCTCAGCAAGTCCCTCTTCCGCTCCCTCCTTCTTTCCCTCCTCCCCTTCCGCCCCCCTTTCCGCCTTCCCACTCACAGTAAGCCTCTTTTTTACAGCAGCAGGATGACGAAGAGAAGGAAGGAGGAGGAGGAGGAGGAGGAGGAGGAGGAGGAGCAGGAGGACGAGGAGGAGGAGGGGGAGGACGATAGGAGGAAGGGATGGAAAAGGAGGAGTGAGAAGAGAACAGGTTTGTGTGGAGGCATCTCTCTCTCTCTCTCTCTCTCTCTCTCTCTCTCTCTCTCTCTCTCTCTCTCTCTCTCTCTCTCTCTCTCTCTCTCTCTCTCTCTCTTACACCCACACCCACACACACCCACACACACAGGTAAGTAAAACATCACCATTATCCTGGGCGTACGTGGGAGTGTATCAAAACTTTCTTCCTCAGCCAGTTTCGTTATGTGAAAGAAGAGCAGCGAGAAAAAGGAAAGACGTCTTGACACTGTTCCCAGACACTGATGCTCTTAGAAGGCGGTAATGATCTTGAGTGTGGGAGAGAGGCTTAACTCTAGGAGCGAGAGAGAGAGAGAGAGAGAGAGAGAGAGAGAGAGAGAGAGAGAGAGAGAGAGAGGAAAATAGAAAGACACACAGAGAGAAAACAAGAAAATGAAAAACAAAATAAAAATAAAAATAAAAAAGGAGAAAGTGAGAAAGAATGAAAACAAGAAAGAAAAAGGGAAGGAAAAATGAAAAAGAAAGAAAAGAGAAAGAAATTGAGAGAAAAAGAAATGAGAGAAATAAAGAAAAAATGAAAGAAAAAATTAAAGAGAGAGAGAGAGAGAGAGTTAGTATGGGCACTAGGGACGGTTCAGCCACACTCCATCACAACTCGACACTCGCATCGCCGCGGAAAATAAACGTTGCTGGGTCGGCCAGGAAAAATAGACTAATGTCCAGGAACCGAAATACATCAACGAGATACGAGTAAAAATGAATAGAGAGCAAGTTCCGGAAAAGGGAGAGGAGGGAGAGGGGAGGGAGAGGGAGAGAGGAGAGAGAGGGAGAGGGAGAGGGGCCAATATGCTAATCGTGGCAGGAAATCAGACTGCAAGAGTATTGAAATAGGAGGCTCAGCGGACTAAAACCAAAGATATCTGTGCAAATACGACATGTTTTTTTACGTTAATCACCATATTTTTGTCACCGGTACATGTAGAAGAGAGAGAGTAGTAGTGGTAATGGTAGTAGTAGTAGTAGTAGTAGTAGTAGTAGTAGTAGTAGTAGTAGTAGTAGTAGTAGTAGCAAAATTATTATTATTATTATTAGTAGTAGTAGTGGTAACATTAGTCGTATAGCAGTTAAAAAATGTACGAACGAGAGGAAAGCATTGATAACACACACACACACACACACACACACACACACACACACACACACACACACACACACACACCTGATATGCCGCTGGACTGGCCTGAACAGTGGTACGCGTCGCCCCAAAACTAATAATACATCACGCGACGCATCAGAACGTTCGGAACCTATTTATACGGCGCTGTGCAGTGTCAGTTCCAATTAATTACGTGTGTTTGGGTGCTCGTGAGTGTGTTAATTACTTCCCGTCACTGTCCTGGGCGCTCTATGATTCCGCAGCGATGAACAATGCAAAGACTTGGCTGATACTTTCCTGCCTGTGTCTTCCTTTCTCCCACCTTCATCTCTCTTTCATTTCTACTACTTTCTTACCTGTATCTTCGTTTCTTCCTCCTCTCTCTCTTATAGCTTGTACATTTCTCCTCGCATCCTAGTCTCCTCCTTTCATTTCTCTCTTATGATTAGTACTTTCCTGCCCCTCTCAATCCTTTTTATCCTTCATCTCTCTCTCTCTCTCTCTTACCTGTATCTTCGTTTTTTTTCCACTCTCTCTTATAGCTTGTACATTCCTCCTTGCATCCTAGTCTCCTCCTTTCATTTCTCCCTTATAATTAGTACTTTCCTGCCTCTCTCTATTCTTTTTATCCTTCATCTCTCTCCCATAACTACTTCTTTCTTCCCTGTATCTTCGTTTCTTCCTCCACTCTCTTATAGCTTGTACATTCCTCCTTGCATCTTTCTCTCCTGTCAATTATCTCTTCTAATTTATACTTTCCTACCTCTCTCTATCCTTTTTATCCTTCATCTCTCTCAAAGCTACTAATTTCTTACCTGTATCTTCCTTTCTTTCCACGCTCTCTTATATTGCTTGTAAATTCCTCCCTGCTTCCTACTCTCCTCATTTTATTTCTCTCTTCTAATTTGGACTCTCCTGCCTCTCTCTATCCTTTTCAACCTTCATCTCTCTCCCATAACTACTACTTTCTTCCCTGTATCTTCGTTTCTACCTCCTCTTTCTCTTATAGCTTGTACATTCCTCCTCGCATATTTGTCCCCTCCTTTCATTTCTCTCTTATAATTAGTACTTTCCTGCCCCTCTCTATTCTTTTTATCCTCCTCCTCCCTCATTTCTACTTTCTTACCGTGTCTTCCTTTCTTCCTCCTCTCTCTTATAGCTTGTACATTCCTCCTTGCTTCTTTCTTTCCTACTTTCATTTCTCTCTTATAATCAGTACTTTCCTGCCCCTCTCTATTCTTTTTATCCTTCACCTCTCTCTCATAGCTCCTACTTTCTTATTTGTATCTTCCTTTCTTTCCACTATCTCTCTTATAGCTTGTACTTTCCTCCTTGTTTATTTCTCACCTCCTTTCATTTCTCTCTTATAATTAGCGCTCTCCTGCCTCTCTCTATTCTTTTTATCCTTCATCTCTCTCCCATGGTTACTATTTTCTTATCTGTATCTTCCTTTCTTTCCACTCTCTCTTATATCTTGAACATACCTCCCTGCATCTTTCTCTCTTCCTTTCATATCTCTCTTCTAATTAGTGCTTTCCTGCCCTCTCTATCCTTTTTTCCCTTGTCTCTCTCACATAGACGACTTTCTTGGCTATTTTTTCTCCATTCATCTTTCTCGTACCTTAAACCCTCTTGGCTCTATTTGTCTTTTTACCTCATCTCTTTCTAGCTAACATTTTTGTGTCTCTATCTAATCCTTCTTCCCCTTTCATCTCTCCTCCATAGCTAGTCTGTATCTTCCTCTTCCCCCTTG
>NC_066533.1:12277011-12304511 GCF_024679095.1 Eriocheir sinensis
TCATCCTTGGCGTGTGTAGCAGAGTGGATCTTTGTCAGGGGGCGCAGAGCGTTTAACGGCAGCCTCCAGCACTTTAGGCTTTCATGTGTCGTGCTCGGCCGGGAACAGGTGGGCCGGACTGGCTGCCGACACAATGCTCGCTTACGCAGGTGTTCATATGCTCTCTGAGGCAAGGATGGGGAGCTGGCTTGGTGGCTGAATGGGTGGACGACTGGCTCAATAGCTGAAAGGCTAACAGATGGCCACTGGAGCTTGCCGGTTGCCTGGGTAAAGGGCTGAATGGACCTGTTAGATTACTGCCTAACTGGTGGTCTGCGGGGCAGTCTAAGCGGCTGGTTGGCTGGCTGAATGACTGAATGGCTGACTGTTGGCTGGGTTCTGAGCTGATTGGATAATTTGTGGTAAGAAGAGCAACAATAAAGTCTAAGTTACCCTTCCGCCACATTTAATACCAACAGGCTGATCAGCAGAAGGCTTTTCAATAAGATTTCCACCAATTTTTCAATGCCCATAAGAAAAACAATGTGTTACGAGCGGAGTCTTACCTAGGCGGTGAGGAGTAAAAATCTACGGAAACAGCCAGTCACGTTTACATTACAATCGAACACGAGTCGAGTTTTTCTCATGTAAATTTTATGACCTTTACTTCGCCACCTCCTCCTTTTCCTCCTTCTCTTCTTCCTCGTATTCCTGCTCCTGCCCCTTCTCTTACACCTCTCGCTTCCTCATCCTCGTCCTCGTCCTACTCATTCTCCTTCAACTCCTCCATCTCATTCTCCTTTTCCTTCCTTGATCTCGTCCTCGTCCTCGCCCTCCTCCTCCTCCTCCTCCTCCTTCGTCAAGGCCAAAGCGGCTATGCAAACGAGGAACGATAAATCACCGCGAAACACCGTAAAACTTGCTACATATGTTAAGACAGCCTCGGCTCAAGATTTCGGCGTTTCTTTCTCTTTTTACGGCGCTTGATTAATTACTTGCTCGACGTGGACGGACAAGCGGACGCACCCACGCACGGACGGACGGACGGGACGGACGAACGCACAGGGAAGGGATGGCGAGGAGAAATATAAATGAAGGAGAGAAGTGAAAATATAAAGCATAAACGTATACTTAATAGCAATATAATACTAATGGAAAATAAAAACTCATAATAGTTAGCCATTTCTACCCCACCGCATGATCAATCTCTCTCTCTCTCTCTCTCTCTCTCTCTCTCTCTCTCTCTCTCTCTCTCTCTCTCTCTCTCTCGCCGGTAATGGACGCAAAAACTCAATCAGACGAGGCCGGTGAATGCCAAACAACTGTGTCATGTGTGATGGGCATTCGATCAACCATTTTTGACTTACTTAATGTTGGATTCCACGGCAGGGGGGGGCGGGAGAGAGAGAGAGAGAGAGAGAGAGAGAGAGAAATGAGAGAGAGAAATACGTATTAACAATGGTTCATCAGCCCCCAAAAAACAAAATACATTGAACATAAAATCTTTCTCGCCGTGAACGCAGATGAAAAACCCTAAAATATATACGAGGCAAAAATGATTTAGCTGACGGTTTTTCTCTCTCTCTCATATTTACGTTGTCTCCCTTTTAATTAGTTGCCGCCTAAATCTGAAACACTTTTCCTAACGGCCAGGTGTTGCAGCGCTCTCCGGGGCACTGCCAGTATGTATTACAAGTATTTCCTGGTATTCATGGTATTCTCTCTCTCTCTCTCTCTCTCTCTCTCTCTCTCTCTCTCTCTCTCTCTCTCTCTCTCTCTCTTCTTTCTTTCCTACTTCCCTTTTCTTCTTTCAGGTTCTTTTTCTTCGTTCTGTTTCCTTTCTCTTATTTTATTTCTTATTTTCTTGATTTCTTTCTCTCTTACAGAAAAATTAATGGACAAGTAAATGTGAATATTGTGTCCCAAAGAGTTTATGGACAGTCTCTCTCTCTCTCTCTCTCTCTCTCTCTCTCTCTCTCTCTCTCTCTCTCTCTCTCTCTCTCTCTCTCTCTCTCTCTCTCTCTCTCTCTCTCTCTCTTAGTGTCTTTCTGTATTTGATTTTAGTTGGGGTAGCAAACAGTGGGGGACTATAAGCACAAGAAATAGAGATGTATATAGTTCTATGGGGGTAAAGATGTACATAGTTCTGAGGTGGACAAATTATGGGAAAGAGATGTATAGATTTTTGAGGCAGAAATGATCATGTGATAGAAATTCATTGAGTTCTGAGGTGGATAGGTCATGGGGTAGAAACATATGTAGTTCTAATGGTGGATAGTTCATGGGATAGAGAAGTATGTGGTTCTAAAATTGGATAGTTCATGAGATAGAAATGTAGAGCTTTGAGGTGGACAGATTATGGAACAGAGATGTACATAGTTCTAAAAGTGGATAGTTCATGGGATAGATACGTATTGAGTTTTCAGATGGATAGATTTATGGATAGTGAGGAGAGTCGGTGCATAACTTGTCCTCAATACCCTCTTCTAGTCTCCTATCCTTGTCTGCATCCCTATGACCCTGATCGGTGCGACGCCCATGAAACTCTAAGGGAAGATCCTGCACGTTTCGTTAACTACGCCTGAATATTGGAGGCGGAGAATGACAAATTAACCTGAGCGTCTTGTTTCCCGCGCTCTCTTTCCTCATGCATGGCGAGTGACGAGAAGACTTAAGTGTATTCATGACGGGTTCGTTCATTCGTAACCAGAATTTCAACGAAGACTTTTCTCGTTTCACCTGCATTTACACCTGTGCCTTTGTTGTTTGTTACAGGTGTTTGGTAATGAAAGAGGGAGAGAGAGAAAAATAGATACAAAGAGAGAAAAGTTATGAAGGGGGAAGTGGATAGACTAGAATACAGAGACAGAGAGAAAGACAGACAGACAAAGGGAGACACAAATACAGACAAAAAATACAGCCAGCAAGCCAAACAGACAGTTAATTTGCAAGCCAGTCAACCTGAGACACACGTACTTTTAAAAACGGATAAATGCAGACAAACAAACACACATGGATGGAAAGGCACATAGATAAAATGACAGACAGAAAGACGGACAGACAGACAGACACCCCCATACCCGGCCCTCCCCGATACAGACACACATACATACATTCGGACAGCTAGACAGACAGACAAACAGATATGCAGATGAGTGACTGAACAGTATCATCGGCAGAAATGAAGGCTCAGCGCCGCTCAAAACTCTGGCGAGCCGAGTCAATCACCCGCAACGCTGGAAATGATTGTATGAAAAATATAATCATCATTCTCGCTTTGTTTTTCCACCTATTCCGCCTGCTTTGACTCCTCCCTCCTCCTGACCCTGCCCAACTACTCTCTTTTTTTTTTCTTTCTCTCTGTATCTGTCTGTCTATCTCTCTAGCTCCTTTAAAGAATTTGTAACTTGTCTTTTTTCCCCAAGTTATTTTGCTCTTTTTTTGCCTCTGATATCGTTACCACCTATTCCGCCGGCTTTGGGTCCCCCTTCCTACTGACCCTTCCAAACTACTCTCTCTTTTTTCTTTCTCTCCGTATCTATGTATCTATCTATCTATCTATCTATCTATCTATCTATCTCCTTTAAAGAATCTGTAACATGTCTCTTTTCCCAAGTTATTTTGCTCTTTTTCTCCCTCTTCTACCGTTACTAATGACAGAAAAACGTGATTCTCAAAGCAATGAGAATATAATGGAACGAACAAAGGAATGAAGGAAGGTTAGCACATCAGAGACAGACAGACAGACGCACCACAGACACAACAAACACGGTATCCATAACAACCTAAACACTGTATCTCGATCCTAAACAAAACAAAAAAACAAAAAAAAACAAGAAAAGAAACAACCTCACAAAATCAAAATGGAAGCAAAGAAACAATGATAAGAAATGTATAAAAAAACAGTAAACAAAAAATATAGAATCATTCGTTTTATACAGCGCATGTGAACGTCAGGTATCAGTCAGGTGTGTGTGTGTGTGTGTGTGTGTGTGTGTGTGTGTGTGTGTGTGTGTCCCGTCATGCACAGCGGTTCGCCATCACGGAAGCTTCAAACGAGTGCCGCGTCTCGAAGCTTCAAGGGTTCAGAAAAGGGCGCGTTTCGGAGCTTCGCCTTCCCCTAGTGGCGGCACTCCGAACCAAACGAGCGAGCAAGAATTTCACTTGGATTAACTCGTCACGGTTGAAGAGAGGGAGAGAGAGGAAAAAAGAGAAGGGAGAGGAAAGGAGAGGAGAGATGCTGGAGGCGGCGGAGGAGGAGGACGAGGAAGGAGGAAGTAAGAAGGGAAGAAGGAAGGAAGATGATGAAGTAGGTAAGAAGGAATGAGGGAGAAAGTAAAGGAAGGGAGAAGAGAGGAGAGGAGATATGCTGGAGGCTACGGCGGAGGAGGAGGAGGAAGGAAGTAAGTAAGAGGGGAAGAAGGAAGGAAGATGATGATGTAGGTAAGAAGAAATGCGAGGGAGTAAAGGAAAGGAGAGGAGAGGAGAGGATGGAGGCGGAGGAGGAGTAGGAAGGGAAGAAGAAGGAAGAAGGGAGTGAAGAAAAGGCAAAAAAAGGAGACAGGAATAAGGAGGAAGCGATAGAGAATAAGAACAAAATAGAGGAAATAACAACAAAAGAGCGAAAAAGGAAAAGAGAAAAAAGGAAAAAATCAGAATGAGACGATGGAGGAAGAGGAGAAGGAGGAGAAGGACGACGAGGAAGAGGAGGAGAAGGAGAAGGAGGAGGAGGGGAAGAAGGAGGAGGAGAAGGAAGTAGAAGGGAAGGAGAGGGGAAGAAGTTGCGGGTAAAAAGAAAGAAAGAGAGAAAGGAAAAGACAAAAGAGAGACAGAGAAAGAAGAAAGAGGAGAACGAGGAAAAGGAAGAAAAAGAATATGAAATAAGAACAAAAAGAACGACGAACATGACCAAATCGAGGAAGTGAAGGAATAAAAAGGAGAAAAGCAGAAGAGAGAGAGAGAGAGAGAGAGAGAGAGAGAGAGAGAGAGAGAGAGAGAGAGAGAGAGAGAGAGAGAGAGAGAGAGAGAGAGAGAGAGAGAGAGAGAGAGAGAGAGAGAGAGAGAGAGAGAGAGAGAGAGAGAGAGAGAGAGAGAGGAAACACGAAGCGAACTAATTCTAAAACATGGAGGAAGAAGGAAGAGGGAAGGAGAAAATATTAAAACCAAAACAGAAGCGAAGACACAGAACAAAGAAGAGTAAAAAAAATGACGAAGACGGCGAATGGGAATGGAAGATAAGAGGAGGAGGAAGAATAGGAAGAGAGGAAGAAGAAAGTGGAGGAAGAATCGAAGGAAGAGTTGAGGAAGACTAGATAAGGAGGGAGAATAAAGTTGGGAAAAATTAAATGGGAGAGACGGAACATGGAAGAAGGCAGGAGAGGAAGAAAGCGAGTGGATAGGAGGAGAAGGAGAAAGCAGGGGAGAGAGAGGACACGAAAGAGAAGGATAAAAAGAAAGTAAGGAAAATGAGCAGGCGGAAAGAGGCTTAGAGAGAAAGTAGGAGACAGAACAAACGTGAAAGTCTAACAAAAAGGGAATTAACGAGGAGGAGTAGGAGAAAGGGAGGTAGAGGAGAGAAGAAACATAGGAGGAGACAAAGGATGATAAAAGAAGAGGATGCTAAAGTAAAAGAGAATAGTGGAGAGGAGAAAAAAGAACAGGAAAAAAGAAAGATTGGGTAAAAGGAAACAGTTGATCAATTTGTAGTATGAAAGACGAAGATAAAGAAAAGAATGGAAAATAGATAGAAAAGAAGAAAAAGTCAGAAGGGAATATGTGGTAAGAAAAAGTGGGAGGAAGATGTATAAAAAAAGGAAAATGGGTAGAACAGGAGAAAAAATGTCTTAGGGTTGTGTCTTCTTAACCTATTCAGCAAACCAGGACAAAGAGGAGGAGGAGGAGGAGGAGGGAGGAAGAGGAGGAGGTGTAGGAGGATGGAAAGAATAGGAAGGAACGAGGAGGTGAGAAGGAAAGGAAGAAAGGAGACTGAGAAGGAAATAGAGAATGATAGTAAAAATAGTAAGAAATGAGACATGGGGAGAAGGTGAGAAAGAAGAGGTAAGGAAGAGGTGGGGAGGATGGGAAAGGAAGGGCAAGGGAAGAAGAGGAGTTGAAGAATAGGAAGAAAGGTGACCAAGGAAAAGAAGGAGGAGGAAGGGTAGGTAAGGAAGCGGTGGGAAGGATGGAAAAGGAAGTACAAGGGAAGAAGAGGAGTAGGAGGACAGGAAGAACGGTGACCGAGGAGGACGAGGAGGAAGGGAAGGTAAAGAAGAGGTGGGGAGGAGGGGAAGCAAGGACAATGGAGAAAGAGGAGTAGAAGGATAGGAAAAACGGTGACCGAGGAGGAAGTGGGGAGGAGGAAAGATTCAGAGGGTCGTGTTTAGCAGTTAACCCCAACGGCAATCAAGCAAAGGGTCAGGTTCGGGAGGGGGGCAGGGGGGATCAGAGTAGAGGTCAGAGGTAACGTCTTGTCCAGGACTCCTTTAAGTGACCAAAGTGAGGCTGGTGTGTTGAGCCTCAGCGAAGTCACGGAGGCTATCAAGATCCCACCGCTCTCTTTTTTGTCTTCCTTTTCTTCTCTCTCTTCTTATTTTTTTGTCTTTATCAAGTCCTCTGTTTCCTCCACTTTCACTCGTCTTCCTTCTTTTCTCTACTTCTGCTTCCTCTACTTCCCCTCTGCTAGTTCTCCTCCTCCTTTTTTCTTCTTCTTTTTTCTTCTCTCTCTTCTTATTTTTTGTCTTTATCATGTCCTCTATTTCCTCTACTTTCACTCGTCTTCCTTCTTTTCTCTACTTTTGCTTCCTCTACTTCCCCTCTGCTAGTTCTCCTCCTTTTTTCTTCTTCTTTTTTCTTCTCCTTTTTTCTTCTCTCTCTTCTTTTTTTTTGTCTTTATCATGTCCTCTGTTTCCTCTACTTTCACTCGTCTAGTCTTCCTCCTCTTCCTTCTTTTCTCTAGTTCTGCTTCCTCTACTTCCCGTCAGCTAGTTCTCCTCCTCTTTTTTTTTTCCTTCTCTTTTTCTTCTCTTTCTTCATCGTCTTCTGTCTGTTTATCCTGACTTTTGGCTCCTCTAGTTCCACCCTGCTAGTCTCCTTCCCTCTTTTTCTCCTCTTTTGTCTGCTCAAACCGACAGTTACCTCATTAATGCCTGAGGTCGGCGAGCCATTTGCAAGCAGCGACCACAACATTATCAGATGTGTCTTAAATATTGAAACAGAAGCAAGAGAAAACTCACTTTTAATACCTAACTATAGTAAAGCGAATTTTATGGACCTAAGAAAAGAATTAGCATCAGTAAATTGGAACAATTTGCTCAGTACCGTCAGCGTTCAAGAAATGTATGACCGTTTCACTGCACAAATCTCGGCGAGCGTAAATAAATTCATCCCACTTAAGCCACGAAGGACAGAGAACCACAAGCCGTTGTGGATGACTAATTCCCTACAGAAAATCATCGTCGAAAAAAGAAAATTGTATAAGAAATATAAACTGGCACATAATTCACAGGATTATACTAATTATAGCAACATCAAGAGAGTGCGAAAAGAAAATCAGCAAACAGAAACGCGAGTATGAGATGAAAATATCACTTGAGGCTAAGAAAAATCCTAGATTGTTTTTCAATTACATAAGAAAGAAAAAAACAATTAAAAATAATGTCGGCCCACTTTTAGAAAAGTTCGACACAGTTAGCGATGATAAGGGCATGGCGTCGATCCTCAACTCAACTTTCAGTAGCGTATTCACAAAAGAGAACATGACATCGATCCCCGCCCCTACGAATATTTTCCAAGACCCTGAAGAACGTAAGTTTACGTTGACCGAAATTGATATCAGTGAAGTGCGTGCGTACTTGCAAAAAATAGACCCATATAAATCTCCGGGTCCCGAAAATTTATCTCCTCGCGTATTAAGAGAATGAAGCCAACAGCTAGAATTACCAATAAAATTAGTGTTCAACAGGTCATAACACAGGCAAGCGTGCCTCTAGCGTGGGAAAGAGCCAATGTTACCCCGATCTTTAAAAAAAGGAGATAAAACAAAAGCCAGTAATTATCGTCCTATCAGCCTCACGTCTGTCCTAATTAAATTATTCGAAAAAATAATCAGGGATAAAGTGATCACGTTCCTCGAAACAAATTATTTGATATCTGATAATAAGCACGGATTTCGTAGTAACCGATCTTGCCTCACCAAACTTATTAACTTTCTTCAACGACGCATACTCCAGCTGGGACGCCCGAGCCCCATATGACATAATTTACCTAGACTTTCAGAAAGCGTTCGATAAAATTCCCCGTGTTAGGCTTATTTTAAAACTGCGTTCCCACGGTATAAGTGACCATCTGTGCGCGTGGATTCATGACTGGCTCACAGATAGACAACAGCGTGTAGTTGTCAATGGTGAAGCATCCGATTGGCAACCCGTAACCAGTGGCGTGCCACAAGGATCGGTCCTGGGGCCAACACTATTCATTATTTACGTGAACGATTTAGAGACTGATGTCCTATAAAAAGTAGCCAAATTCGCCGACGACACCAAATTAGGAGGTACGGTAACGAACAGTAAAAATTGCGAGGATATTCAATCAGATTTAACAAGACTTGCCGATTGGAGCGACAAGTGGCAAATGTGTTTCAACTTAGATAAATGTAAAGTAATACACATAGGTGAGAAGAACGGTATGAAGTTAAAAGGAAACATATGTAACACAATGGCGCGCAGAAGTTATTTCAATAATAGAGTCGTCGATCACTGGAATAGATTCCCACTGTCAGTAGTTAGCGAACAGAGTATCAATAGCTTCAAGTCTTCATTGGATAAGTACTTCAGGGATATAAGATTTTACTGACCCTTTTCGTGTGTTTCAGGCACACTGCAATACGGCGCCAACGTGACGACTTAATAATTTCCCCCACAGCTTAGGTCACCAGTAGCGTAAGTTTTCCTCTTATTGCGCTCTTTACTGTAAAATTTCCATATCCTTTTCTTCCTTAAAGGCACATGGTGTTCTC
The DNA here is from genome assembly GCF_024679095.1 of Eriocheir sinensis. Lineage (NCBI taxonomy): Eukaryota > Metazoa > Arthropoda > Malacostraca > Decapoda > Varunidae > Eriocheir > Eriocheir sinensis. Next base: position 12,286,004 of record NC_066533.1, read on the forward strand.
TTTTAACTATTTCCTGCCGGCACATTGCCGGAGGGAGCGGTGGGTGGGGAGGAGCCTTCATTTATTCTATCCTGTCCTACCACACGTAGATTACTAGTAGTAGCGGAAGTAAACAGACACCCTCGCCATAGACCGACAGGTCTTCTGGAGTCTGTTCTTCCTATGTAGTTTCTTTGTATTTCTTCATCTTCTACTACTTCGTTATCTTCTTTTCCTTCTCCTTCTTCATCGTCTTCCTCTACTTCCACTTTGCTATCCCTCCTTCTTCTCCTTTGTCCTCTGATACTACTTCATTTTCCTCTTCGTCTTCTACTACTTCGTTTTCTAATTATTCTTGTTCACTTTCTTTTCCTAATCACACGAGTCACCGATCCTTAATAATGATGACGATGATGATGAGGAGCGGGATGATAATGATAATGTGCGTGTATATGTAGACAGATAGATAGAAAGGTAGATAGAATATGAGGCTAATCAAGACGCCTCAAGCCTTAATTCTGGATGCCTTGGCTATATCTCTGTCAGGGAGCGATCACGGCGACTTTTCCCGTCGATTATTCAGCGCGGCGAGACAGAGCGAGCAGCAGCAGGTCGCGCGGAGGTCAGGAGGAGAAGAAATGATTATGTGACCAGTGGGGAAGCAAATCTGAGGTATCGACAGGCCCCGCATGAATAATTAATGCCTTGAAGGTGTTGGGTGAGCCTCGGAAAAGAGGAACAAAGTGAACGCAGAGGACTGGACTTGTAAGACGAGGAGGAGCAGCAGGAGGAGAAGAAGAAGAAGGTGGTGGTTCCAGGATAAGAGAAGCAAGAGGAGAGGAAAAAGAAAGGAGAAAGAGTAAGAAAAGGAGGATGTGAAAGAAAAGAATGAAGGAAAAGAGGAGGGTCAGAATGAGGAGAGTAAAGAAAGAGAAGGAGGAAGAGAAGGAGGAGAAGTAGAAGAAGGTGGTGGTTCCGGGATAAGAGAAGCAAGTGGAGAGGAAAAAGAAAGGAGAATGAGGAGAGTAAAGAAAGAGAAGAAGGAAGAGGAGAAGTAGGGGAAGGAAGTGGAAGAAAGGAAACAGGAAAAGAAGGCTGAGGAGAAGGAGGAGGAGGAGGAGAACTAGAACAAGAAAAAAAGATATAAAAGAGAGAAAAGACAGACGAGCATACGAAGGAGAAGAAGGAAGAGGAGTAGTAGGAGGAGAAAAATATGGAAGAAAAGAAGAAAAAGAAGATGGAGGAAGAAAAAAGAAATATGATCAGAACAACAAAAATAAGGAAAAGAGAAAAGAAAGAGAAGTAAAAGGAGAACGAGGAGGAGGAATAGGAACAGAAAAAGGACATGGAAGAAAGAAAGAAAAGACAGAAGGTGGAAGAGAAGGAAAAAAGTATGAGCAGAACAGAACGAAGAAGGAACAGAGAAAAAGAAAGAAAGAGAAGGAGTAAAAGGAGGAGGAGGAGGAGGAAGAGGAACAGAAAAAAAGGACATGGAAGAAAGAAAGAAAAGACAGAAGGTGGAAGAGAAGGAAAATAAGTATAATCAAAACAGAAAGGAGAAGGAAAAGAGAAAAAAAGAAAGAAAAAGAAGGAATAGAAGGAGAACGAGGAGGAGGAATAGGAACAGAAAAGGATATGGAAGATAGAAAGAAAGAAAAAACAGAGGGTGGAAGAGAAGGAAAATAAGAATAATAAAAACAAAAAGAAGAAGGAAAAGAGAAAAAAGAAAGAAAGAGAAGTAGTAAAAGGAGAACGAGGAGGAAGAATAGGAACAGAAAAAAAGAACAAGAAAGAAAGAAAGAAAAAAACAGAGGGTGGAAGGGAAGGAAAATAAGGTGTGAAAAAGGAACAGAGAAAAAAGGAAGAAAAAGATAAAGTAAGAGGAGAACGAGGAGGAGGAATAGAAGCAGGTGAAGGATATAGAAGAGGAGAAGAAAAAGAAGGAAAAACAAGTATGAAAAAGGAACAGAGGAAAAAAGAAAGAAAGGGAAGTAAGAGGAGAACGAAGAGGAGGAATAGAAGCAGGTGAAGGATATAGAAGAAAAGAAAAAAGAAGGAAAAACAGGTATGAAAAAGGAACAGAGAAAAAAGGAAGAAGAAACAGCAGAAAAAGAAGCAGGAGAAGGAGGAAGAGGCGGAGAGGAAAGCGGCGAGCGGAGGACAGCAGCAGCAACAGCCAGCCAGCCAACTCTCACCGGCCATCCACATCATCCATTTCTGGCCACGCTCACTCCCATCATGCTCTCCCGCACTCTCCGATACCCGCAAGATCTATACAGGCATACGGAGTGGCCAGGATTTTCTCGCGTATTAGTTTATCGAGCTGACTATCTTTTTATACATTTTTTTTTCTCTTTTCACTTTCTGGTTCACGAAAAGGAGGAAGAGGAAGAGGAGGAGGAGGAGGAGGAGGAGGAGAGTTGTGTGTAAAAGATGATATTTACACTTTTTATTTTTTCGTATCAGTTTATCGGGTCGAGCATGCTTATCTTTTTTTCTTTATTTATTATTTTTTTTTTTTACTGTGGTTCAAGAGAGAGAGATATAGGGAGTGTATAGGGGGAGGAGGGGGATGGGGGAAAGGGAAAGAAAGGTGTGTAAAAAAGGGAGACTTACATATTTTTTTCATGGGTGTTTGTGTTGTGGTTGATTTTAAGGCTTCTTTTTGAGGTGATGTTTGTTTTGGAGTGTGTGTGTGTGTGTGTGTGTGTGTGTGTGTGTGTGTGTGTGTGTGTGTGTGTGTGTGTGTGTGTGTGTGTGTGTGTGTGTGTGTGTGTGTTTCCTTTGTTCTATCTTGGCGCAAATCTCTGTCACTCTCCTTTTCTCTCTCTCCCGCTATTCAAGTTCTGTTCGTTCCCCTTCCATTATTTTTTCTTCGTCTTTCTTCCTTCTAATTCCTCACTCCTTCCTTCTATTCACTTAAACATCAACCCCGATTGGTTTCCGCGTGTGTGTGTGTGTGTGTGTGTGTGTGTGTGTGTGTGTGTGTGTGTGTGTGTGTGTGTGTGTGTGTGTGTCTACGTCGTGTCTATCTGTCTGTTTCTGTGTCTGCATCTATTTATCTATCTATCTATATCTATCTATCTGTCTCTCATCCTCTCTCTGTGTCTTCTTATGTGTGTTATCTCCGTTTCTCTGTGTCCTGTTTTCTTTCCCTTCTTCCTTTTTTATCCTCTCCTCCTTCCGGGTCCGTTTTTCTCCTTTTTACATATTTATCCACTTATTTGTCTATCTGTCTCTCACACTTTGTTTTTTTCTTCTTATGTGTGATATCTTTGTTTCTTCCGTGTCATGTTTTTCTTCCCTTCTTCCTTTTTTACCGTCTCCTGTTGTTCCGGGTCTGTTTATTTCTCGTCCATTTCACATTTATTCACTTATCTGTCTATCTGTCTCTCACACTTTGTTTTCTTCTCATGTGTGATATCTTTGTTTCTTCCGTGTCATATTTTTCTTCCCTTCTTCCTTTTTTACCGTCTCCTGTTGTTCCGGGTCTGTTTATTTCTCGTCCATTTCACATTTATCCACTTATCTGTCTATCTGTCTCTCACACTTTCTCTTTTCTGCTCATGTGTGATATCTTTGTTTCTTCTGTGTCATGTTTTCCTTCCCTGCTTCCCTTCTCTCCTGTTTTTCCGGGTCTGTTTTCTCCTCCTTTACACACATTTACCTCTCCCTCGCTCTCCTCGTCCCTTCCTTTCCCTTACTTTCTCTTGCTTTTCCTTTCTAGTTGTGCCTTTCTGTCTCCGTCTCTGTCTCTCTCTCACTCCTGCATGTCTCTCCTCCCTTTACCTTTCTCTTTCTTTCTTTCCACATACAATTTCACCTTCTTCCTTTTCTTTGTTCTCTCTAATCAATTTTCTTAGAACATTTTTTTCTGTTTACTCTGTTTACTTCTTTTCTACCCTTCTCTACAGCCATACACATAAACAAATAGACCTTCTCTCTCATGCTCCCTTGTTCTCTACTTTTACTCCCTCTTCTTTGTCCCTCTGTTTCCTTGTCCATCCTCCCTCCACACACATGTACATTGCCATCTCCTTCCATCTCCTTTTCCCCCTTATTCCTATGTCCTCTTGGCTTTCCTCTTCCTTTACAGACTGAGAGATAGAGAGACCGTTCATTGGCCACAGTTCCTACGCTATCTGATGAACGTGCATTGTAAACGGTCCAACAGTGATATATATAAACGTAGATTTCCTCCCCAAGGCCATCATAGTCACTCCTCCCTTGCCTTCGTATCTCTTCACAAGTTTACATACATAAAGTCTAGCTTCCCTCTTCACTTCTATAATTTCTCTTCCATCTTTCTCCAAATACACACGCTCTATCATGTGTTCCTGTTATACCTATTATCTTCCTCTGCATACATATTTTCTTTTCTCCGTCCTCTACCCTTCAACTTCCCTTTTCACCCCTGTATTTCCTCTCCCTTTTTCTACACAAATGTTCTCCCTCTCATGTTGCTCTATTGTATATATTGTCTTTTTCTATTTAAGCATTCCCATCGTTCCCTCTTCTTTCCAACAGCTTCCCTTTTCACCCCTGTGTTTCCTCTCCCTTTTTCTACACACATGTTCTCCCTCTCATGTTTTCCTGTTATACATATTCTCTCTCTCTCTGCACACACACTCCCTCCTCCATGTCCTCTCCCCTTGCCTCCTCCTCCTCTGCATCGCTCACATTCCCGCTTCTCTTCACATGCCGCACCCTTGTCCTCCCCTGTCGCCGCCGCTATTCCCAGGAAGAAGTGTACGTCGCTCATTGAGATCCAGCTCGGCGGCTCCTACTTATATCACTCGTTTTCTTTGCCCGGCCGATAAAATAGCGCAGGGAGCCACGCCGGGTGAATGCGAGTCGCGCTGATTTGCTGCTCCCCGGTGCCTCGTGGCGGCCAGGACCGCGGAAAAGCTGCTTTGCAGGCCCCGCACGCTCGCCACGTTTGGAAATCTGCTTATACCCGATTTTTTTTACTTGCGCTTCTTGAAAGAAAAGTGTGTTCCTGCAGAGTGATAGGGGTGGTTTGTTTTACGGATCCTCGGGTGTAAAATACATTAATAGTTTTTATTTCTTACTTCCTCTCATAAAATAGAACAACTGTTACTCTGATGGAACTAATTTGTGTCGCAGAATCGTACGTTTTGCAATCCTGGTTCGTCTGAGGCTGCGTTTATATGATTTTTTTTTCAACTTCTCATTAAATAAACGTTTGGTATTCCAAGGTAAGTTAGCTATATAGTAGAGGTGTGTCATGAGGTACTGCAAGCGTGGCACGTCTTTACGAGGTTTTCTCTTCCTATTCTCGTGAAGGAAAAGTGTGTCCTCTGACCTAGGCTGGAAAAACACGCTCACAGGAGAAGTCTTGTACGATAATTGCTGGCTGTCTCGTCCTGTTAACTCTGTTCCTCCTCATCTTCATCTCCTTCTTCATGATAGAAAAAAGGTTTAAGAACGAGCCAACAATCTGTGGAATGTGTGGAGCTGAAAAAGAAGATCTGAACCACTTTCTCCAACAGTGTGTTGCTTAAAGGAAGAGCGAAGCAAAAATCTAATGTTGCAGCGACCTTACAACCAAGTGAAGATAATATAATTGGAAGACTCCTTTTTGAAAACAATCGATTGCACAAAGCAAAAGAACAATTTATAAGTTCTGGCAAATAAGAGAGAAAAAGACAAAATCCATATCGTGAAGCCAAAATCAAGAGTAAGACCCAGACCACAAGACGAAATCAAGACCACATCAGGAAATGCCGTTTCAAAGGCAAGACTTCCGCCATCTCCTTGAACCTGAACCTGAACCTCCTCCTCCTCCTCCTCCTTCTCCTCCTTCTAACCTGATGTGCTATTCTCGTCTAATCACACCGCTCATGAAATACACAAAAGGCTTACCTAACATAATATTCTAACATGACATCGCTGCTGAAAGACAAAAAAAAGAGGTCATGTGCGAGGAATCATCTTAGCTTCGTCATCTGGCTAAAACAAGGACAGGTCTCAACACTGGCGGTGCTGGGGCTGACCACGCTAATCCCTCACACGTCCACGCAACACCCGACACCCACTGTGACACGGCCGCTGGAGGAGGTCAGCTGTGTTGCTTTAATGAAGTTCACCTGTATCACCTTCGACTCCTCCCACCTCCTACGGCGATACAGCACCACCACCACCAACACCAGCACCACCACCACTAACACCAGCACCACCACCACCACTAACACCAGCACCACCACCACCACTAACACCAGCACCACCACCACTAACACCAGCACCACCACCACTAACACCAGCACCACCACCACTAACACCAGCACCACCACCACTAACACCAGCACCACCACCACTAACACCAGCACCACCACCACCACTAACACCAGCACCACCACCACTAACACCAGCACCACCACCAACAACAACAACATCATCACCACCTCCACCTCCTCCGCTTCCACCTCCACCTCCTCCTCCCACTTTCATTCACTGTGACCTTACCTGACATTCCACCTCTCTCTCTCTGACCTCTATTTTTCACATTCTTTTCCGTGATTGCTTGTTTGTTTGATTTCTGCACTGCATGGCTTACTCAGACTGTGTTTATATTTTTGTTTTGTTTTTGTTTGTTTGTTTGTTTCTTTGTATATTCCACCTTCGTTCTACATGATTGTGTGTTTGTCTGTCTTTATGTCTGTCTGTTTGTCTATCTCTCGTTTCTTTATTTGTCTCTATCTCTGTGTCTACCTGTTTGTGTTTTCTGTTTTTCCTTTCTTTGTCTCTATCTGTCTATCTGTCTGTCCGTCTGTCTGTCTTGTTTTCCTTTGTTTGCCTCTTTATGTATACGTCTGTTTAACTATCTGTCTGTCTGTCTGTTTTTCCCTTTCTTTGTTTATCTCTATCTGTCTGTATGTATGCCTGTATGTCTGTCTTTCTTTGCCACGTGCATAATTAAAAAGTGACAATCAAACAAGAGTCTTCCTTCTATCACAATTAAAAAGTGACAATCAAACAAGAGTCTTCCTTCTATCACAATTAAAAAGTGACAATCAAACAAGAGTCTTCCTTCTATCACAATTAAAAAGTGACAATCAAACAAGAGTCTTCCTTCTATCACAATTAAAAAGTGACAATCAAACAAGAGTCTTCCTTCTTTCACAATTAAAAAGTGACAATCAAACAAGAGTCTTCCTTCTATCACAATTAAAGAGTGACAATCAAACAAGAGTCTTCCTCCCATCATAATTAAAGAGTGACAATCAAACAAGAGTCTTCCTCCCATCATAATTAAAGAGTGACAATCAAACAAGAGCCTTCCTTCCATCATAATTAAAGAGTGACAATCAAACAAGAGCCTTCCTTCTATCACAATTAAAGAGTGACAATCAAACAAGAGTCTTCCCTCTATCATAATACAAGAACCATAACACACAAGCCCCGAACACGTAACAATCACACAAACTCGACCCACAGAGAGAGACGCTTTAGAAACGGAAATCACTTCACGGAAAACCTCGACGCTGGATACACTATCATCGGATTTACTTTTTTGTTCGGAGGTAAAAAACAAATGAGAGCTGTACTGCGAAGGTGAGACAATTACGGAGCAGCATTAGTCGTTTTTGTTAGTAATTTGATCACTGTAAGTCTGCCTCCTCCTCTGTCTTCCTCATTACGAACCAGTGCATTGTGGGTATTATTTAGGCCTGTCTTCTTTAACGGTGGAAAAAAACGTATAAATAAATGAGGAGATGAAGATGTAAATAAATAAGTAAGACAGGAGAGCGTGAGAGAGGAAGTGGAGGAGCAGGTGGAGCAGGTGGAGGTTAAGGTAGAAGTGCAGAAAATTATCGAGGTGGTGGAGGTGGAGAAATAAGTTGTGAAGACGCAGCAAGTGGAGGCGAAGAAGGTAGGTGGAGAAGGGAGGTGGATAAAAGAGGCGGAGTAAGAGAGGTGGAGCAGAAGAGGTGGAACAGTGAAGGTAGAGGTGGAGGTGGAGGAGGAACAGGGGAATGGGAGTAACAGAGGTCGACCAGAGGAAGACAAGGTGGAGGTGGGAGTGGAGAAGAGGAGGAGGAGGAGGTGAATGAGGTGGAGATGGGAGATGGAACAGGAAGAGGTGGAGCAGTTAAGTTGAAGGTGGAGCAGGTGGAGGTGGAGGTGGAGCAACGGAGGTAGAAGTGGAAATGGAACAGAACCACCAATATTTGAGTTATGCAAAGAGGGACTTGCCGTTGCATTACTGTGATTGCAGCGCTGACGTCTTCCTCCTCCTCCTCCTCCTCCTCCTCCTTCTGCATCTCCTCCATATCCTGTTCCTCTTCCTCACCTTCTTCATTTTCCTTTACTTGCACCCCACCTTCTTGCTGCTCCTCGTCTTCCTCCTCCTCCTCCTCCTCCTCCTCCTCCTCCTCCTCCTCCTCCTCCTCCAACTTCTGCATCTCCTCCATATCCTGTTCCTCCTCCTCACCTTCGTTTTCCTTCACTTGCACCCCACCTTGCTGCTACTTCTCGTCTTCCTCCTCCTCCTCCTCCTCCTCTTCCTCCTCCTCTTCCTCTTCCTCTTCCTCCTTCTACACCTCCATATCTAGTTCCTCCTCCTCTTCTTCTTCTTCTTCATTTACCTTCACCTCATCTTGCTACTTCCCTTCTGCCTCCACTTCATCATCATCATTTTTCTTTTCCTTTTCTTCTCCTCCTCGTTTTCTACCTCATCCTCTTCCTCCTCCTTCTCCTCCTCTTACTCCTTGACTCATTTTAAATAATTCATCGGCGGCTTTCCTTCCCTCCCATCTCCTCGCCTGCATCTTTAACCTTCTTTCTTCTTACCTTCGTTGCTAAGTAATAAAAGACTAACTGTTGCTGCTTACGTGTCCCATTTTTGTGTGTTTCTGGCGTCGCTGCTCTGATGACTATTATTTTTCCTCAGTTCCCCCGTTTTCTTTCCTCGCTTTCCCCGTTTTCCTTAATCTCCAAGTTGGTCGGAGGTTTTGGCTTCGCTCCGCTTCGTACGTCTTTTGTCTGGCCTTTTTACGGGTGACGCTCTGAGTATTGGCTTATGGGGAGAGGAATTCAGGTTAAGTAATGATTTTCTTTCACCCAGACACCGTGAGCATATGGAAAAAGGGTCTGTGTTCTGTTGAAGGCTGATTGGAAAAGGAATTCAGATTACGTAAAAGGAAAATGCATGTGGATAGCAAATGAGAAAAATGCATGTGGATAGGAATTCAGGGTTAAGTTATGATGTTCTTTCACCCGGACACCGCGAGCATATGGAAAAAGAGTCTGTGTTTTGACTAAAGGCTTATCGGAAGAGGAATTCAGGTTAAGTAAAAAGAAAAATGCATGTTTTTTTTTTTTTTTTTTTTTACAGCTAAGGAGACAGGATAGGAAATGAGGTTCAGTAAAGCATTTTTCTTCTTCACCCAGACACCGCGAGCATAAGAAAAAAGTGTCTGTGTTTTGACTAAAGGCTTATCGGAAGAGGAATTCAGGTTAAGTAAAAAGAAAAATGCATGTGGACTTTTTTCTTTTTTTTTTTTTTACAGCTAAGGAGACAGGATAGGAAATGAGGTTAAGTAAAGCATTTTTCTTCTTCACCCAGACACCGTGAGTATAAGAAAAAAGTGTCTGTGTTTTGACTAAAGGCTTATCGGAAGAGGAATTCAGGTTAACTAATGCATTTCCTTTCACCCACACACCTTGACTCTACAAAAACACCTTGGTTGGTATTATAAGACACCTTCGCTTCTCACATCAGTTATTTCTAAAGGTCAAAGAGGGGGTCAATCGGGTTCTAATGAGTGTTTTTTTAAGGTTCACGGTAAAGAAGAAAGGTCAAACTACCACCAGGGTCATAAAACTACTCATGGAAATGGCCACAACTTATACGAAAGCCTTGAGAGGTGACGAAATGTTTTAAAATACGACCCCTTGAGTATAGAAAAAAATGCATATACTCTGATTGAAGGCATATCGGATAGACTTAAAGTGTTAGACGAATGCTTTACTTAACTTATATTCCACTTCCCGACAAGCGCCTTCAATTAACATATTACGCATTTTCATAGACTTAAAGTGTTAGACGAATGCTTTACGTAACTTATATTCCACTTCCCGACAAGAAGAGGAATGCAGGTTAGGTAATGCAATTTTATTCGGACACCTGAAAAAAGCGTCTGTTTTGATTGAAGGCTTAGTGAAAAAGGAATTCAGGTTAGGTAATGCATTTCCTTTCACCCAGACACCTTAAGTATACAAAAAGACCATGAGTATAAAAAATAAAAGCATATTCTCTGATTGAAGGTATATCGGAAGAGGAATGAAGGTCAGGTAATGCATTTTAATTCCAATACCTTTAGTATATGAAAAAAAGTGTCTGTTTTGATTGAAGGCTTATCGGGAGAGGAATTCAGGTTAACTAATGCATATCCTTTCACCCAGACACTTTGAGTATACAAAAAAAATATCTATGCTCTGATTGAAGGCATATCGGAAGAGGAATTTAGGTTAGGTAATTCTTTTTTATCCAAACACGCAGAGTATGCGAAATAAGTGTGTGTGTTCTGATTGAAGGCTTACCGGAAGAGGAAAGTAGGTTAGGTAATATATTTCCCAGTCGAACACTTTAAGTCTATGAAAATGCGTAATATGTTAATTGAAGGCGCTTGTCGGGAAGTGGAATATAAGTTAAGTAAGACATTCGTCTAACACTTTAAGTCTATGAAAATGCATTACGTGTTGTGACTGAAGGATTATCAAAAAGTGTAATCTAGGTTAAGTGAGGTATTCGTTCCAAGCTAATATTTGAAGTCTATGAAAACGTGTAATATGTTGTGACTGAAGGCTTGTCGGAAGAGGAATTTAAGTTAAGTAATGCATTCCTTCCAGGCTAACATCTTAAGTCTATGGAAATGTGTGATGTGTTGTGATTGAAGGCTTCTTACTTATAACGAAATGGGGATGTGAAAATAAGGAAATCAATATGTCTAATTTGTCTATGTATCGCAGTGTCACGTACGTACAAACATTTCCTTGATCGTCTTTGCATAGTCCTCAACTCTGCGCACGAGGTTACTATTCAATCTCAGTGTCGTGTAGAGGTATTTGCAAGGCGAGTGGTCGACAGGTTACACTTCCATAGCCTTGCTCCCTCAACGCTTTCCGGGAAGACTAAAGCTGTCCCTGGCATTGGTGCGGAGTTCAAGGACTATTCCCATTCCCTGCTATGACTTCAGTGTGCACGATTTCTGAATTCTTGACGCCAGGAAAAGTTAGAAAGCCCCTGAGCGTTGCATGAGGGTGTTGTTACTGTGAGGGTCGAGGCTAGGGAATGTTAGGATTGTCTTAAGCGTTGGGAGGATTGGGAGGAAGTTAGGTAGCTTTTGAATGTTGCTGAAGAGATACATTGTGATGAAGAGAAGTTATGGGAATCTTGCACGATGCTGAAGTTTTATAGCGATGAAGGGAAGGAGTTAGGAAGCTCTTGAACCATGCTGGAGAGTTTTATAGCGAAGGTAAATATTTCGTCTTGGTAACAGTCACTTGCGTATACTCTCAGCTGGAGTCTCGAGGTTAGCAAAAGTTAGAAATCTCTCGAGCGTTGGCGGAAAGATTTTCAGCGTCATTAGTGCTCATGCTCGTCCCTGTAAGGCTCAAACATTTCCAGAAAGCTTGGCTGCAGTGAAAACCAATATTTCTTCGTCATTATTGCTACAAACGTATTTTTAGTTCAGGCCTCCAGGTTAGCAAAGATTAGAAAGTTTTTGAACGTTAGAGGAAAGATGTGTAGCTTTATCCATGCTCTTGGTCGTGCTGTTAAAGTTCAAACATTGCTAGAAAAAATGGTAGGAGCGAAGATTAATATTTTTTTCGTTCCTGCGTGTTTTCAGTTCAGGCCTCGAGGTTATCAAAGTTTAGGAGGCTTTCGACCGTGGCCCTCAGAGTTAGACAGCATCACTCATGGCAATCATCCCTGTCAGGTTCAAGGCTCGCAACTGTCTCGTGCTAATTATTACCTGTGCGATTCCCTAAAGCCTTGAAGTCACCACAAATAGACTGAAGCGCAGAATTTCCAGATTACGGATTGCATTTCGCTTATAAATTTCTCTTCCCCGTGTTCTCAGGTTATGCCCGGCGGTCGAGTCTCGTTAAGTGCGTGATCATCTGATGCTCTGAAGTCGCAAATAGTGGACTGAAACGCAGAACAGTCTCATTCCAAGCCGCTCCACTTCAAGTTTTTGTTTCGTTGCTCTCGCCCTCAAAAGAATGCTGTCAGTAAAACGTTTAACACTTGTTTTGTGGACCCGAGTGCTTGTCTCTTTCTGATACTGTGATGTCAAGGGCGGCAGAGCGAAGAGAACAACTGTGAAATGCAAGTTTGAGTTCACTGACAAATTTTGTATATATTTTTTTCATGTTCTGGAAATTGCATGAAGTTTATCAGTAAAACATTAGACTAAAGCGAACAACGTGGAAAATGGAAGTTTGTGTTCGCTGACAACTTTTATATATTTTTTTTTTCTGTTCAGGCAATTGTACGAAGGTCATCAGTAAAACATTAGACTAAAGGGAACAACGTGGGAAATGGAAGTTTGTGTTCGCTGACAACTTTTATATATATTTTTTTCTGTTCAGGCAATTGTACGAAGGTCATCAGTAAAACATTAGACTAAAGGGAACAACGTGGGAAATGGAAGTTTGTGTTCGCTGACAACTTTTATATATACATTTTTTCTGTTCAGGCAATTGTACGAAGGTCATCACTAAAACATTAGACTAAACTTTCCGTGTTCAGGCAATTGTGCAAAGTTGATCAATAATACTTCAACACTTATTTTTATTGATTTTTGTGCTGCCTGTCTCATACATGTCACCAGAAGCTTTGAAGTTAACAGTAAGACTTCAGATTGTATTGTGTTCGTCCTGTCATCTGTCCTTTTTACTTGGAGCAGCGAGTGGCGGACATTTTTTTAATAGTTTGTCTTTCCCTTGGCCTGTTCCCATCTTTTTTTTGTTCCAACTCCCGCCCGAAATCTATTTAATAAAAGTCAATGTTTTGTTTTGTGGATTTTCGGTCATATCGACAAAGAGAAAACATGTCAGATTCCAGACAATATTCGTTTATAGTACTGGGCTGGTGTGTGTTGTATTTTGCTGTTCTGTTGTTTATCGTTAGAGGTTTATCAGTAAAAAAAAGTTGAAGTTATTTTTCTCGACTCTCGGTCACGGCGGAAAAAAGGACATTAGATTTCAAATTATTTCCTCGCTAATATCTCACTAATACTCTTGATGTTGCTGTTGCTTTTATTATTTCCACCGTGAGAAGCTTAGCAATAAAAATTCAATAGGTTTCTGGTCATTTTTTGGTTTATATTTAAGTGAAAAAAAATATAAACGTTTGTCTGGTCAGCTATCACGGCGTCTAAAGGTTCTCGGTTGCACTGCCCTAAAAGTCCCGTCTAAATGTTTGCTGTAAAATATAAAAAAATACAGTCCCAAAGAGAGGCTGGAAATAACTCTTTTCATCGACTCTCTGTTTATCAATTCCCTGTAGCACGGCGCGGGCAGGCAGTTAGTCAGGCAGTCAGTCACTCAGTCAGTCGTCCCATTTTAACAGTCAGTTTGTTCAATTTGTCAGCCAATCACTCAGTCAAGCGGTTTATCATTTAGACAGCCAGTTCGCAAGTCCTTCCTTCCTTCCTTCCTTCAGTTAGTCACAGTCAATCAGTCAGTCAGTCAATTAGTAGGTCATTCAGTAAGTCAGTCAGTCATTCAGCCAATCAGTTAAACAGGCAATTAGTTAGCTGGTCAGTTAGTCATTCAGTCAGTAAATCTGTCAGTAATTCATTAAGTAAATCAGTCAGCTAGTCAGTCAGCCAGCCAATCAGTTAGTCAGTCAATCAGTCCATCAGTCAATCAGTTAGTTAGCTGGCCAGTCAATCGGTCCGTCACTCACTTAATCACTTATTCAACCACAAAGTCAGTCAGTCAGTCAGTTGGCAAGTCAAGCAATTATTTAACTAGTCACTCAATCAGTAAGTCAAACAACCAGTCAGTCAGTCAATTCGTTAGCCAGTCAATCAATCACTCAGTCAATTAGCAAGTAAAGCAATCATTTAACTAGTCACTCAATCAGTAACTCAAACAACCAGTCAGTCAGTCCATTCGTCAGCCAGCCAGTCAATCAGTCAGTCAGTCAGTCAGTCAGTCAGTCGGAGGGTTATATTTTCTCATCTCGTAGCGGGTCGCTGGAAACCTTGTCGTGGTATTGATTGCCCGCGGAGGCACTCAGGAATTTTAGCGGTTGACTGACGCCCGGCACCCAGCACGGCCAGTCATCTGTGTTGACAATATCCCTTCGTGCTCGCGTTAGGGCCGCTCTCGGGGACAGACACATTGCCCCAGAAATAAACTTAAGATCCTAAAAAATGTAGTAGCTAATTTTATAATAACGTGCTGTGTGTGGGGGGAGGAAGGTGTTTGTGAGGGAGGTGTGTGTTTGTGTGTGGATGTGCGTGCGTGTGCGTGTGTGTGTGGTTGGAGGGCAGGGAAAGTTTTCGGTTTTAAGCTTAAGTTCGGCATTTTAGCCTTCACCACGTACACCGTTTTGCACAACTTCGCCTCATCACCGCCACCACCACCACCATGACCACGGCCACCGCCACCACCACCACCACCACTACCACCATCACCACCTCCTTCACCGCTAGTAATTCGCTATAATTATCACATTTTACGGGAACTTTATCCTCCCCTTTGTGGGTTATTTACACTAGAGAGGAGCGAGATGAACAGCTGACTGACTGACGGAGTGACTGAGAGAGAGAGAGAGAGAGAGAGAGAGAGAGAGAGAGAGAGAGAGAGAGAGAGAGAGAGAGAGAGAGAGAGAGAGAGAGAGAGAGAGAGAGAGAGAGAGAGAGAGAGAGAGAGAGAGAGAGAGAGAGAGAGAGTTAAACAATTGACTGACTGGCTGATTGACTGACTGACTGATTGAGAGGAAAGAGTTAATTGACTGACTAACTGACTGACTGGGGAAAGTGACCGTGTAGCTGCAGGGAAGTGACTGGGAGCGCTAATAGGAGGAAAGGGAAAAAAAAAATACATGTAAAAGTTATAGATAACACGCATGAGGGATAAAAGTGCCCGGAAAAAGTCGCTGATAACAAGTACGAGAGGCAAAAAGGAGAGGGGTCGATAACTAACTCATAGAAGTGAAAAAAAAATATTGGACAGTAAATAAAGGAAGTGACAGATAAAGTGGAAAAGTAGTACGGAGCAGAAAAAAAAAAAAACATTAAAACTGACAGAACAAATACCCAGAACGACAGACAGAACAATTTTTATATATGCAACAATGAAGGCCAAAAAAAATCATTGATATGCATTGTACGGGAAAAAAGTATAGAGTGATTGATAGGAAAAGTGAAAAAGTGCCGTCAGCCGGAAAAGTATGAGTGACAGAGAGCAAATATCAGGAATAACAGAATGAAGTGTATATATGCAGGGCTTGTCTGTCCATCCCTACACCTATAACCTTCCCCGTCCCCCCTCCACGACCCCGCTTCCTCCACCATTAGTCCCCCTCTATCCCCTCCACCAATAACCTTCCCCTCTTCTGTCCCCCTCCACCATCCCGCTTCCTCCACCATCAGTCCCCCCCCATCCCCTCCACCTATAACCTTCCCCTCTTCTCCCCTCTTCACCACCCCGCTTCCTCCACCATCAGTCCCCCTCCATCCCCTCCACCTATACCCTCCCCTCTTCTGCCCCCTCCACCACCTCGCTTCCTCCACCATCAGTCCCCCTCCACCCCCTCCACATCCCACGCACCAGCCTCCATCCTTGTCCGCGCCTGTTCATTTAACCTCCTTCTATAACCTCCTCTCTTGTCTTCCACTTCCCCTCCTCCACCCACTCTTCCACCAGTCTTCCTTCATCGCCAGTGCTTGTCTACCCCCCCCACATCCCTTACCATTGCCTCCACCTCTCCCAGTCACTATCCATCCACGTTGTCCCTCCACATATTACCTCCACCCCTCGCTTCCCTTCCACCCTTGCACACTCCACCAGTCTTCTGTCTCCTCTAGTTCACGTCTCTCCACTCCACATCCCTCACCATTGCCTCCATCATCCACCCTCCACCTCGAACATTCTCCCCTCCACCCACCTCTCCACTCTTCACCGCCAGTGCTCGTCCATTCACTCCACATCCCTCGCCGCAGTTTCCACCTATGCCCTCCACCCTCCACCCTGCCACCAGCACTCCACCTCCGTTCCCAGTGCCTCTCCCATCGTCCCTCCACCTCTCTCCACCTCCCTTTACGTCCCTTCTCTTCCCTCATCCCCCGTTATTATCATCATTATTACTGTTATTATTGAGATCCATGAAAGGCTATTAAGGGATGATTAATAAATGATATAGACCAAAGCGGTGTCCCTTTGATGAGCAGACAAGGGGATACGAAAAATAAAAGAGGAAGTAAAAGTAAAGTAAGGAAAAGAACAAGAGAGTAAAGTAAGAAGTAAAGTAAGGAGAGGATTAAAAAAGGGGGGAAAACGGTAAGTCATGGAGAATAAGTTAAAGGAAAAGTACGGATAAGATGAAAAAGTATGGTTGAGAAAAGTATATAACTGACAGACAACACATGGTAACACTGACATAAAGACCAACACACACACACACACACACACACACACACACACACACACACACACACACACACACACACTGTCATGACGAAACAAAATATTAGTTATGGACCGTAAAACAAAAGGCTGAGTGACACAAACACGTCCATTATTTTTTTTTTTTAAGCGTCGAGGTCATTGGTGCCTTCAACAGGGGGGGTGGGGGAGGGGGTCATATTATTTTTCTTATGGCTTTCCAGAAGTTAGATAGGCGGGTACGTTTGGTGTTGACGCGGACAGATTTTTTTTATAGTGACGCCGCAGACACTCAGAAACCAAGTACGATATGGAGAAAAAAAAAACTAAAGCTAATACAGTGAATAGAAACGGTAGATGGTGAATGTTAGTGATCAACGTTGTAATAAGAGTGGTTTGCGGTAGATAGATATAGATAGATAGAGAGATGGAAAGATAGATAGATTGTTGGAGCAGCGTCTGGCGGACTTTTGTTGTTGTTGTTGTTGTTGTTGTTGTTGTTGTTGTTGTTGTTTATTGCCCTTGAGCTGCCTCACATGCTGTAAAAAAGTATAGATAGATAGATATAGATAGATAGATAGAGAGAGAGAGAGAGAGAGAGAGAGAGAGAGAGAGAGAGAGGGGTGAGACAACAAAGCTAACCCGGCCTTGTTTTCATATTAAGAGGCAATTACAATACCATAAATAGCATTCACGGCGGCGAGCATTACAAACGTTACGGCCGAGTGTGTGTGTGTGTGTGTGTGTGTGTGTGTGTGTGTGTGTGTGTGTGTGTGTGTGTGTGTTTCTACCTGTCTTTTCTGCCACCAACTTCACGCCCGTCTACCCGTCTGTTACCGTCTTCAAGAGAGAGAGAAAATTACACACAAACTTACACCATAATGGAACACGAGGAAAATTAGTAATGGAATAGTTGTTTACCGCCCAAACTTTGTAAAATGTACACGAAATTATCTCGACTTTCTCGGCCATTATTCACGGCGCGAGGAACATGCGTAGAAAGTTCAAAGTGAGCAAAATTCTGACTACTCCATGGCGCGCCGCTGTTCTCGCTCTCTCGCGGCTCGATGGTCTTGTAACTGGAGGATCAGAATAGCACTGCATGTTCAAGGTGAAGCTCCGCCAACGACTTGTAGAAGGAAAACGTTGTCCAGGCGTCTTACACTCGAAGTTCCACCAAAGGCTTGTAGAATAACACTGCCTAAGCGTCTTACACTCGAAGTTCCACCAAAGGCTTGTAGAATAACACTGCCCAGGCGTCTTAAATTTCAAGTTCCACCAAAGGCTTGTAGAATAACACTGCCTAGGCGTCTTAAATTTCAAGTTCCACCAAAGGCTTGTAGAATAACACTGTCTAGGCGTCTTACACTCGAAGTTCCACCAAAGGCTTGTAGAATAACACTGCCTAAGCGTCTTACACTCGAAGTTCCACCAAAGGCTTGTAGAATAACACTGCCTAAGCGTCTTACACTCGAAGTTTCACCAAAGGCTTGTAGAATAACACTGCCTAGGCGTCTTAAATTTCAAATTCCACAAAAGGCTTGTAGAAGGATAATATTGCCGAGGCTTCTTACACTCAAAGTTCCCAACGATGACCCCGCAGATGGCATTAGCGTGCTAACAGACAGACCTGCAATGCTGCGAAGGTTTCAGTTCATCGCCGGCCGAGGCACAGAAACAGGATCCCTCAATGTATGGATTTCAGGGTCTTCCATTGCCCGTTACCCGTATGATTGCTATTCCGGGTCCCCATTGGATGACTACACGTGTCAAGGTTGAGGGAAATTTACGACTTTTCTCACCACTGAATAATCTCATCAAGATCCTTTTGGGAGTCTCTGCAGCCAGGCGTGGTGAGCCTTCTCCCCACCTTGGTGTC
>NC_066533.1:12307011-12309511 GCF_024679095.1 Eriocheir sinensis
AGAGAGAGAGAGAGAAGGGTTAGTATTATTCTACCATGACATTTTGTAGGTAGGGGAAGAGTCTTGGTCTGTCTTTATTTTATTCTTCCTTTGCTTGTGCTTCAAATTCGCTGTGGTCTCGATACGTATATATTATTCACTATCATCTATTAACTCACACACATCTATAGTATATCACCTGATCATAACTATCTGCATTACTCCTTAAATTAGTAGCTATTAACACATTTATTTCATCCTACTCTGTGTACTCTTTCTGCCGTATATTAACTTTTACTAATATATTTTCACTTGTCAGGTTCAAAATTTACCTGGATGATCATTTCGACGAGATATTACAGTGTTACCATGCAAGTATGTGTGTGTGTGTGTGTGTGTGTGTGTGTGTGTGTGTGTGTGTGTGTGTGTGTGTGTGTGTGTGTGTGTGTGTGTGTGTGTGTGTGTGTGTCTGTGTGTGTGTGTGTGTGTGTGTGTGTGTGTGTGTGTGTGTGTGTGTGTTTTCTCTCCCTCCCCACCCCTTCCCCTCTCTCCCTTGCACAGTGAAATATTGGGAGCAGCCACCGTAGACTCTCAAACATGCAGGCGCTTTGTTTAATGAAGTTATCTGGCTGGAGTTTCATGGCGTCTGCTGCTCAATGTTTCACCCCCGAGGCAGCGCGTGGAAAATGTAGACTAGTATCCCTCGCCACTGGTTTAATATTATATTCGGAAGAGTGTGTTTCTCTCTCTGTCTCCTCCTACCTAACCACTTTTCTTCCTAGCTACCCACTTTCGTAACGACCTGCCCTCTTTTTTAATACCTACCCATCCACTTTATCTCCTACTTACCCACTTTTGTTCCAACCTTCCTACTTTTCTTCCTACCTACAGACATTTTTTCCTACCTACCCATTTTTTTTTTTTTTTACATCAAAGGATACGGCTCAAGGGCAACAAAAAGAGTACAAAAAAAAAGCCCGCTACTCGCCGCTCCCACAAAAGTAAAAAGTAAAGAGTAGCCAAAAGAGAGGTCAATTTCAGGTGGAGAGGTGTCTTGATACCTAACCACTTTTCTTTCTACCTAACCACTTTCGTTCCTACTTACCCCTTCTTCCTGCTACCTACCCAAATTAGATTAAGTAGGATAAATTCAAATTCAACAAAAACCTAGGTGAGAATTGGTTTCCTAGTAGAGTGGTGGATGAGTGGAACAGGCTTGGCGGTGACTCTGTGGGTGTTAATACGAGATAGATTCAAGAAGAGGTTAGATTAAGTGATGAATAGTGAGGTTAGCTTTGGTTAGGTTTACAGGAACTGCCTTGTATAGGTCAGCCAGCCTCTTACAGACTCATTACGTTCTTATGTTCTTCTCTCTCTCTCTCTCTCTCTCTCTCTCTCTCTCTCTCTCTCGTATATATCACCTTTTATGGTCATTCTTCCTCTTTCTGCTTCTATTCTTCCTCCTTCTCCTCATCATTTTCTATTCATCTTCTCCACACACACACACACACACACACACACACACACACACACACACACACACACACACACACACACACACTTTACGTTTCATTTTCCTAAGCTGTCTTCTGCTCAACCACAATCACCGTGCACCATCTCTTCTTTTTCCTTCACTTCCGTCACACACACACACACACACACACACACACACATACACCCAAACCCCCACCCCACACACCACCATCACCACCACCACCACAACCACCATCCCTTCCCCCCCTCACACACACACAAATAAAAACCATCCAATGTCGGGAGAAGAGAGGATAGTTTTGCGATCATCCTCGGATATGACGAAGATGCTTTGGGAACACGAAGCTCTTGAGGGAGTCTTGAAAAACGTATATTCTTCGGACACTGAAGCGCCGGCCACTCCAACCGACCGACTCGCTGATACGAAGATTGGGGTTTGGTAATGCCTGGAACTTGTGCATTGCGGGGAGTTCTTTAGGAATCTTACACTGATACTCGAGGGGGATCTAAGCCTTTAAGTGCGGTAATAATGTCTAGATGCTGTTTATGATAGTTCAAAGGGTATATCTTGGTAGGTAAGAGATATGTATCGGTAACTATAAGGTGGATCTTGATAATTTAGTACATAATATAATGATGTTTAGATTCTTCATATATTAGGGCGGTATTTCCTGTTAGTCGGGCAATGAAAGGGTATATATGTGTAATTAAGTATCTAGGTAATTAAAACGGGAACCTAGATAATTTTTAAGACATTTCAAAGGGTATATCTTGGTAAGTAAGAGATATGTATCGGTAACTATAAGGTGGATCTTAATAATTTAGTACCTTATATAATGATGTTTAGATTCTTCATATATTAGGGCGGTATTTCCTGTTAGTCGGGTAATGAAAGGGTATATATGTGTAATTAAGTATCTCTAGGTAATTAAAACGCGAACCTAGATATTTTTAAAGATATTTCAAAGGGTATATCTTGGTAATTGAGAGATATACATACGGAGCTATAAGGTGAAAGTTGATAATT
>NC_066533.1:12314511-12349511 GCF_024679095.1 Eriocheir sinensis
ATATACACGAGGGATCGAAAACCATAGTAACATAAGGGGAGGATACTACTCTTTACATACATTCTCCCTCCCTCTATCTCTCTCTCTAGCTTTCTCTTTTTTCATACTGGTTTCAGAGCTCGGGGCGCGCATACATATACTCGTACGTGCGTCCCTGCTCTGCTCGCTAACGTATTCAGACACACATATACTGCTCGCAATATGATTTTGATGAGACACTGCTGCGTGGTGTGTATATACCTGTGTGTGTGTGTGTGTGTGTGTGTGTGTGTGTGTGTGTGTGTATGTGTGTGTGTGTGTGTGTGTGTGTTCTGTCTGTCCACCTAGAGCCCAACATGGCATGAAAGGAGGAGGAGGAGGAGGAGGAGGAAGAAGAAGAGGAAGAGGAGGTGGAGGAAGGCAGGATGGACAGGAGTATTGAAGATGGGGAAATAGGGGAAGGGAAGAGAAGAGGAATGAGGAAGAGGATAAATTAAAGTGAGGAGAGAAAGGAAGACAAGAGAAGGAGGAAGACGGAGAAGAACAGACAAATTTAAGCAAAGATGAGAAGGAGAGAAATGAGAAGGACAAGTAAGGGAGGAGAGACGAAGAGGGGGTAAGGGGGAGAGGGAGAGAATGATGCTTAATGGTATAATGGACTGAAGAAAGCAAGGCAAGGAGGAGAGAAAGTGTGTGTCATGAACTCTTGGAAGCCTTGTTAATGTTTTATTGACAGTAATGTAGCAAAAGAGTGGCAGACGAGAGAGAGAGAGAGAGAGAGAGAGAGAGAGAGAGAGAGAGAGAGAGAGAGAGAGAGAGAGAGAGAGAGAGAGAGAGAGAGAGAGAGAGAGAGAGAGAGAGAGAGAGAGAGAGAGAGAGAGAGAGAATAAGAAAAAAAGAGAGAAAGAAAGAAAGAAAAAAAGAATAAAGACTAAAAGAAAGAAAGGAAAAGAAAGAAGGAAAGAAACAAGGAAAGAAAGAAAAAATAAAGAAAAAATAAAAGAAAGAATATATAAAGAAAACAAACAACAGACAAAAACAAGTACACAGACACAAACAGAGAGACAAACAAACAAAAGAACAGAAACACAAAAAAAAACCCGACAAACAAAAACATCAACAAACCAAAGAAAGGTCAAGAAAAAACAAACAAATAACAACAAGAGAAGAAGTAAATAAATGAAACAGGTGTATACGGGAAAAGGTAAACAACTAAATAACGGTAACAGGTAAACACAAGAGGTAAACAACTGCAGGTGAACACAGGGAGCGGTAGAACTGGAGGAGACATGAGGAGACGCTAGTAGGCGCTGGAGGGGTGAAAAGAGAGGCTCGGCGCTGGTCACCCCTGGACTGAAACACGCGCTGGAATGGGCAGTTTAGCAGATTTATGACTTTATTTTACGGTGCGGGGAGGCCAGAGGGGGCAAGACAACGCTGCGAGGGTCAGGAGGTGTCAGGAGTTAGGTAGGAGGCACGGTTAGGTTCAGTTAGGGTAAGGGTTAGGAGTGGAGTTAGGGTAGTCACAGTTAGGTTTAGTTAGGTTAGTCACAGTTAGGTTCAGTTAGACTCACAGGTAGGAGTATAGAGTTAGGTTAGAGTTACAGTTAGGTTTAGTTAGACTCACAGGTAGGAGTAAAGAGTTGGGTTAGAGTCACAGTTAGGTTAGGTTAAGTTAAGGTTAGGTTAGGTTAGAAGTAGAGTTAGATTAGAGTCAGTTTGGTTCAGTACGTTCGGATAGAGACAATGTTAGAGATAAAGTTAGGTTACGATGGAGATTTATCAGCCCTTACCACCACTATTACCAACTCCACAACTACTGCAAGCTCCACCACCACCAGCATTACCAGTGAACACCACCACCACCACCACCTCCTTGTCCTCCTCCTCCTCTTTGTCCTCCTCCTCCTCCTCCTCCACCCCCTCGTACCACAACCACTCTCGGTCTTATCACTACCACCAATATACCTCTACAAGCATCCCTATCTCCTCCTCCTCCTCCACCTCCTCCACCTCCTCCTATTTCTCCTCCTGCTGCTGCTTCCTCCACACGTGTCACGGAGATAACTTCAGATTGTTGTTGCCTTTCTAGTGAAGGAAAAAGGTAGAGTTATATGTTGTTATTGAAAACGAAGCCGCCATAAAGAACCTGAAGAGGAGTGTGTGGATAGGTGGGGGCAAAGAAAACGGAGTGAGGGGAGGGGGGGGAAGGCTGAAAGGGGGACTAAGGTAGGAGAGAGAGAGGGGAAAAGAGAGGGAAGGGAGGGTGGAGACAACGTGAAGGAGAGGGGAGGGGGGAAGGCTGAAAGGGGGACTAAGATAGGAGAGAGAGAGGGGAAAAGAGAGGGAAGGGAGGGTGGAGACAACGTGAAGGAGAGGGGAGGGGGGAAGGCTGAAAGGGGGACTAAGGTAGGAGAGAGAGAGAGGGGAAAAGAGAGGGAAGGGAGGGTGGAGACAGCGTGAAGGAGAGGGGCGGGAAGGGAATAGAGAGAGGGTGCACGAAAAAGTAGAGGAAAAAGAAAGAGAAAGAAAGGAGGGGGGTAAAAATGAGGGTAAGAAGAACAGGACAAAGAAAGAGACATAGTGGGTTGAAAAAGGAGAAAAGATATACAGGTAATGAATTTTGAGAGAAAAGGGAGGAGAAGGACGTAGAGGAGGGAAAGGAATATGAAGAATAGACATAATAGAAGTAAATAAATAAGTAGAGAGAAAACACATAAACAAATTAACTTCACCTTTTACTTTCTCTATTCTCACCTGTCCTCCCTTCCTCCCCATCACTACCCTTCCTCCCTGTCACTGCTCTCCCTCCCTTCTCCCTTCCTCCTCCCCTACTACTACTTTCTCCCTTCTTACCTGTTCTCCCTTCCCCTCCCAACCATCCCCTTCCTCCCTATCACTACAACTCCGATATCATTCCCTTCCACCCTTTCACTACTGTCCCTTCCTCTCCCTGCCTCCTCTAACTCTTTTCCTTCTCACCTGTCTTTCCCTTCCCCTCCCAACCCCTCCTGTCACACCTTTCACTCCCCCTCCGTTCTCCCTTTCTCTCCCTTCCTCCTCCCTCCTTTAACTCTTTTCCCTTCCCTTCCCTTTCCCTTCCCCTCCCAACCCCTCCTGTCATCCCTTTCATTTCCCCCTCCGTTCTCACCTTTCCTCTTCCCCTTTCACTTTCTTCCCTCCCAACTATCCCCCCTTCCATTCCTCCCTCTCACTACTCTCCCTCTCTCCCCTCCCCCCGCAGATCTCCCTGACGCGGCGCCTCTCATCAAGGGCGTGAGGATACAGTACCTGCCGAGTGACTGGGTGGACCTTACCTGCACCTCCGGCCGCTCCCGCCCACCCGCCGTCCTGACCTTCACGCTTAATGGTGTGCCGGTGAGTGCAGCAGTAGGGGTGGGGGGGAAGAGGAGGAGGAGGAGGAGGAGGAGGAGGAGGAAGAGGAGAAAGAGAAGGAGGAGGAGGCAGGGGAAGGAGTAGGAGGAAAGGACGAACAGTAATAACAAGAGAAATAAGAACATGACAAAGAGGAGGAGGAGGAGGAGGAGAAAGAGAAGGAGGAGGAGGCAGGGGAAGGAGTAGGAGGAAAGGACGAACAGTAATAACAAGAGAAATAAGAACATCACCAAGAACAAGAAAAGAAAGAGAAGGAGAAGACAGAGGACAGCGAAAAGAAGAGTGGAAAACAAGAGAGGAAGGATAACACAGAAGAAGAAAGAGAAAGAAGAAGAACAAGAATAACAATAACAGTAACACGAACAAGAACAAAAAAAAGGAGAAGGAGGAGGAAAAACAAGACAGCGAAAAGATAAATGCAAAAGAATAGGAAGAGGAGAAAAACACAGATAATGAGAAGAAAGAGAAGGAGAAAGAACAAGAACAACAAGAGCAATAAGAACAAGAACATGAGCAAGAAATGGAGGAGGAGGAGACAAAGTATAAAAAAAAAGGAGGAAACAAAACAATATGAGGAGGAAAACGAAGATAATGAAAAGAACGAAAAGGAGAATGAGAAGAAGAAGAAGAAGAAGAAGAAGAAGAAGAAGAAGAAGAAGAAGAAGAAGAAGAAGAAGGAAACAAGACTGACGCTGCGAGCAAGACTGATAGTGAAGTGGCTGACGGTCTGGCTGGCTGAGAGTGAGTGAGTGAGTGAGTGAGTGAGTTTGAGTGAATGAGTGAGTGAGTGCGTGAGTTAGTGAGTGAGTGCGAGCATGAGCGAGTGAGTGCATGAGTGAGTGAGTGAATATGAGCGAGTGAGTGAGTGAGTGAGTGAGTGAGTGTCTTCGCTGCAACATTAGCACACGTCAGGAGTCTGGTATGCGTACTCACTGCAGTGGAATTAACTTTGACCTCGGGCTGGATGTGGAGGGTGGGGGAGGGCGGGAGGGAAGAGTGGAGGGGAGGCAGGGCGGTGGGGGGGCAGGGCGGAGGGAAGGGGGGGCTTCATGAATTCTAATACGGGTCGCGCAAGTCTCTCTCCCGCCTCATGACTCCTGAACAAGCGAGCGACGATGACTGCTTGGCGTGTCTCCGCTGGCAAGGTTCTCACGAGTCCAAGATTTTTTTTTGTTTTGTTTTTCTTTTCAGACTAACAGCGTGTGCCAGTCCTTTGATATTGTGTTCCCTGTTCCTCTTTAATTACCTGCCTGTGTATCTATCCACTTATCTATCTATGTGTATGTCTGTGTATCATGTGTTTCTGGGTTGAGTGTTCTTTTTTTTGTTCTTGTTTTTGTATTTTTTGCTCTTGTTCTTCTTGTTCTTCCTCCTCCTACTTCTCCTTCTCCTCTTTCTCCTCATTTTCTGTATATTCATCCTGTTCATTAAAGTTTATAATCTATCATTAAGACACGCAAATAGTCTCTCTACATGTTCGTCAAATAATCAGTCACACTCTATTTATACATTTATCTATCTGTCTGCCTGTCTATATATTATCTCTCTCTCTCTCTCTCTCTCTCTGTTCAGGTTTAAACATGCCAACTATCTTCCTGCGCATTTAATTTCACAGTCTATCAGTAAATCAATCTAATAGTCTGTTAACAAATCAGTCAAACAGTCACTATCTATTTATCTATGTATCTATCTATCACTCAGCCTGTTTGTATATCATCTCTCTATATATGTGATTGTTTCAATTTGCCAACCTATTTTCATGCACGTTCATTTTAACAACCTACCTGTAAATTACTCTATTAGTCTGTCAACAAGTTAGTGAAGCAATCTATCACCTTAACAAGCCATTCATCTCCCCGCTAACCAGGTGTCCGCCAGCTGGTTGGAGCCGCCGGAGCAGGTGAAGGACAAGGAGGGCCTCACCACCTCGTCCCTGCGCCTCAGGTTCTCGCTACAGTCCAGTCTGCTGCGGGACGGCGAGGGCCACGTCACCTGCACTGCCGAGATTCCGGGTATATACAGACAGGAGGCTCACTCAGTGCTCACCACGCGCCCGCCCTACCCCGCCTCTGTCCTAGGCTCCGGCCCTACCACTAGTGAGTACCCGAGTGTGTGTGTGTGTGGAAGGGAAGGGAAGGGAAGGGAAGGGCAGGAAAGAGTAGATATGGAAAGGGAAGGGAAGGGAAGGGAAGGGAAGGGGAGGGGAGGGAAGGGAAGGGAAGGGAAGGGCAGGAAAGAGTAGATATGGAAAGGGAAGGGAAGGGGAGGGAAGGGGAGGGAAGGGAAGGGAAGGGAAGAGCAGAGAAGGGCAAGTTAGGGCAGACTATGGAAGCAAAGAGGAGTGAGTTTGCGTTTGTGTGTGTGTGTGTGTGTGTGTGTGTGTGTGTGTGTGTGTGTGTGTGTGTGTGTGTGTGTGTGTGTGTGGACGCTACGCAGTCAAGCAAATAACATGGACCGTTTAGTTGAGGTTCATGAGTTACCAGATGTAATTTTCTGTGCCAAACGAATTCACCGAAGCGGTTTGAAGGATGGTCGTGATCAGAGGCGAAATATAGACATGAAACAGGTCAGAACGCATCAATGAGAGAGAGAAACGAGAGAGACGAGAGACGACACAGCACGACACGACACGGCACGACACGACACGGCACGGCACGACACGGCACGGCACGACACGACACGGCACGACACACTAAGAAAAAATTACCGTGCTGTACCTGGCGACTGAATTCAATATGACAAAAACGCGGCTGTGTGGCTCCCGTAAGCTGCTTAAGTTCGGACGTAAAAAGGAATAATTCTGTGTATTCATTTTTTTCCTGGTGCGCGTCGCTGGCCGTGCTCTCGATGGGGCCGCCGGCTGGACTCCCTCAAATGGACCCCACGCATCACGAGCTCAAATTCTGCCTCGACTTGAAGGCTTTGCAATGAATATCTTATGATGGAAATCGCTAACGCTGTTCTGGTTGGGCCGCTGTTAGGGTTTGAGTGTGACTGTGCGGTTGTGAGTTGTTTGTTTGTGCGTTTGTGTGTGTTTGTGTTTGTGTGTGTGCGTTGCAGGTTACCTTTAATGGACTACGGTCATTCGCGTTTATTTGTTTGATGTAAAATTTCCTGTTTTGCTTGTATATCGTTGCAGTGGCCGGCCTATAAACTGTCCATCTGCCCATCTATCTATCTATCTATCTATTTATCTATCTATCTATCTATCTATCTATCTGTGTGCGTGACTTCTGTTTGCGTGCGCCCACAGATAATTAGACTGATATAGTTTAATGGTCTCAGCTATTAATGCTATCTAATATTATCGAACCTAACTAAACCTGACTAAATTAACCTAAATTTAACCTAAACTAACCTAACCAAGGAAAAACGAAACTATACCAAGCCAACTTAATCTAACCAAAACTAATCATGGCAGAGCTAATCTATCCCAGTCTAAGTTAACCTAACTATACTTAACCAAACCCTAACCTAACCCAAATTAATCAAACAAAACCTAACCTAACCCAGCCCAGTTTAACCTAACCAAAAACTTACCAAGCCAGACCTAATTTATTCCAACCCAACCTGACCTAACCACACCTAACAAAGACCTAACCGAACCTATCCTAACCCAACCCTAACCATACCTAACGAAAACAAACCTAACTTATCCCAACCCAGCCTCACATGACCACAACTAACCATGACCTAACCTAACCTATCCTAACCCAACCCTAACGATGCCTAACGAAAACAAACCCAACTTATCCCAACCCAGCCTCACATGACCACAACTAACCATGACCTAACCTAACCTATCCCAACCCAACCCTAACCATACCTGACGAAAGCTAACCTAACTTAACCCAACCCAGCTTCACATGACCACAACTAACCATGACCTAACCTAACCTATCCCAGCCCAACCCTAACCATACCTGACGAAAGCTAACATAACTTAACCCAACCCAGCTTCACATGACCACAACTAACCATGACCTAACCAAGCGCTAACCTGCCCTAGCCGTATTTCATCTCACACCTGTCCTTAATTCACTCTCCTTATTCCCACAGGTGTTAGGCCCACGGCGGCGTCCACCTGCTTCCTGATGGCGGTGTCTTCCCTCCTTCAGAGTCTCCTTCAGCGCCTCTGAGTCACCAACGAGTCTGTACTGCGTCACTAAGTCGGTAGTTAATCTTTAGGTCATCACTGAAACCAATCTTCCAGTTATCGGGTTCATCTGTCAGTCACCAGTCATGTGTCACTTCAGTCATCTCCATCCTCTCATTGAAGAGTCACCAATCATATCAGTGAGTCATGTTTTACCGTCTTCATTCACTCGTCATCCATTAGTTATATTCAGGAGTCATCCCACACGTCATTCATGTCAAGCCGGTCATCAGTCATCTTTTAATCCATCCGAAAGTCATCTCACATATCGGTCATATCTATAAGTCATTAGTCACATATTTACGTTAGTCACACCTCAAGTCATCCAGTCATTCATTTCAATCATCCAATCATCAGTTTCAATCATCCAGTCATCCAGTCATCGGCCACACGTCATTCATTTCAATCATCCAGTCATCAGTTTCAATCATCCAGTCATCCAGTCATCGGCCACACGTCATTCATTTCAATCATCCAGTCATCAATTTCAATCATCCAGTCATCCAGTCATCGGCCACACGTCATTCATTTCAATCATCCAGTCATCAGTTTCAATCATCCAGTCATCCAGTCATCGGCCACACGTCATTCATTTCAATCATCCAGTCATCAATTTCAATCATCCAGTCATCCAGTCATCGGCCACACGTCATTCATGTCAAGCCGGTCATCAGTCATCGTTTAATCCATCCGAAAGTCATCTCACGTATCGGTCATATCTTTAGGTCATGAGTCACTTATTTACGTTAGTCACACCTCAGTCATCCAGTCAAGCCACATTCATGAGTCAACCTTACCTAGGAGTCAGTCACACGATCCCGTCATCCATCTTTCAGTCATATTCATATCTCACCCACTGCACCATTAAGCCATCCATCACAATCAACCAGCACCCATTACCCCACTCAGTCATAAAGTTATCCATCACGCGACTCATTCACCAAGTCATCCGTCGTATGCACCCATCACCCATCAGTCATCTTAATAACTCACTCACTCCACCATTAAGTCATCCATCACGCGCTCCAGTCACCCATTACTCCTCTCAGTCACCAAGTCATCCGCAATACGCACCTGTCACCCATCACTTTTCTTCACAACTCACCCATCGCGTCACCAAGTCATCCGTTACACTCACCCACCAAATCACCATCCACACCAACACGTCACCACTCAGGTCATCCACTTACTACATCAGTCACGCACACGTCTGAGACAGGATCCACCGCCCTTGCTCCCTTCACTCCCTTCCGCAAGATGTGAAAACAAGATAGCAAGGCACAAAGCCAAAGGGATAAGCCAATGATATACAAGGTCACACCGAGGCCACGCGCAGCTATATATATTCGCTGCTCGCTTCCACTGAACTTGTTGACTTATTATAGAAATATTTTTACCTCTGGATATTCGAACTGGACTTGCATGCTTGAAATTGGATGAAAAAAGAAAATAAGAAAATGTGAAACTAAAATGAAGAAAATAAAATAGGAAGAAAAAACTTTGGATACTCGAATTGTATGTTTGAAGCTGCAGAAAAAAGGAGAAAATAAGAAAATGTGAGAATGAAATGAAGAAAATAAAATAGGAAGAAAATACTTTGGATATTCTAATTGCATGTTTGAAGTTGCATGAAACAAGGAGAAAATAAGAAAATGTGAAACAAAATGAAGAAAATAAAATAGGAAGAAAAAACTTTGGATATTCGAATTGAACTTACATGTTTGAAGTTACATGAAAAAAGGAGAAAATAAGAAAATGTGAAAATGAAATGGAAAATAAATAGGAAGAAAAAACTTTGGATATTCGAATTGCATGTTTGGAGTTACATGAAAAAAGGAGAAAATAAAGTAAATGTGAAAATTAAATGAAGAAAATGAAAACAGGAAGAAAAAACTTTGGATATTCGAATACCTACCCGGGTTAGCATTCTGCATTATCATAGCACTGTTTTTACCTTAGATATTCGAACTGAACTTGAGTTGCATGAAAGGAAAAAAAGAGAATAATAAAAGGAATATGAAAATAAAATGAAGAAAATAAAAATAGGATAGAAAATAATTGGATAATCTAGCAACCACATTGGACAGCATTCTGCATTAAAAAGATAAATGATTAAATGAAATAAGCAGATAAAAAATATGATAAAAAAGCAAAAAAATCCTTATTGGTTCCACTCAGCTCTAAAGAAATACAAATAAATGACATAATCCAATAAAAAATTAGACTAAGAATTAAACCCAAATAAAAAAAAGAATTAGCCTCTCCAACTGGGACACGGTTTTTCTCTTCCTCTAATTACAATACGCGAAATGATGACTATTTTTGTTGCTGCGTGATAAGTTTTATGAATGATCGCCGCTAATTCTTCGTGTTGTGTGTCCGGGAGGAAAACTGAGACGAAAACAATAAGGATCATATACGACTAATTTTGACGATGATGATGATGATGATGATGATGATGACCGAGGACTAAACAATACCTAAAGAGCCTAACCGTGTAGTCATTTCATTCACCTCATTTACGTAACATCAATCACTCACTTTCATTTTTTTTTTGTCAGTCTCGTCACGTCGTTCACCTCATTCCGACCTCGTTTCTTATCTGTTTCTCACCTCATTTTCTTCATATCATCATCATTACTCCAGTTCTTGTCTCATATATTACTTCTCTCTCACCTCATGTCATTTACCTCACCTCACCTCATTGTCATTTTCACAGCTCTGACGTCACCTGTCACTTGTATTTCACCTCATGTCCCTCACCTCATCTCACCTCATTGTCATTATCAAAGTCCTAACCTCATCTGGCACATGTCTCTCACCTCACGTTCCTCACCTCATCTCATCTTCATTACCATAGTCCTGACCTCACCTTTACCTCTCAGTCACCTCATGTTCCTCACCTCATTATCATTACCACTCTCCAGAGCTCACCTGTTACCTATCCGTCACCTCATGTCGCTCACCTCACCCCATTGTCATTAACACAGCCTCTCAGCACCTGTTACCTGCGACTCAGCATTACCTGTCGCGGCGTGCTGAGTGCTGAGCGGCGGAGATAGAAGAATAGTGTTATGTATCTATATATATCAAATGTTTATTATTATTATCATTATTATTATTATTATTATTATTATTATTATTATTATTATTATTATTATTATTATTATTATTATTATTATTAAGACTTCGATACCTAAGTTGTCTGATGTTACTGTGTTTCGATAAATGTTTTGTAACGTACAGGAAAGACAAACGCGTTCACACACACACACACACACACACACACACACACACACACACACACACACACACACACACACACATTCCTGTCTTGTATGGCTGTGTGGCTATATCTTTGTATGTCTGTATATCTGTCTGCCTCCCTTTCTCTATAAGTGTTTGTCAATCTGCCTATCTGGTTATGAATCTGTTTGCTTTTTTGTTTGTTTGTTTGTTTGTTTGTTTGTTTTCTCTCTCTCTCTCTCTCTCTCTCTGCCCTATAGTCTAATGCAGGGGTCACCAAACTTTTTTCATAGAGGGCCGGATAACTGAAAGAATGACGAGTGCGGGCCGCATAATCATTCCGTTCAATACTTGCAAGCCAGAACGAAAGCTCTGGAAAAAAAGACTACAAACTTAGTTTAGCATTCCATGTTAATTATGGGTGAGTGGCGTGCAATGCAGAAAAAAAAAACAGACAACCAACATATTTATTTACTAAAAAGTTATCAAAGAAGGCAACGTTAGCAAAAGGTAGCTACATCAGACATAGTGTGCACATGTTCGAATATCACAAACTAAGCAGCAAAAAGGTTAGTGAGATTTGTGAAACTGATGTTTGGCTTTCAAGATATCAACAATGTTTGGTTTGGAATTGCTGCATCCAATCAAGAGAATTGCTTTCAAATGTTCATCAGAATCTTGCAGAAAAAAAAACAGATAACCAACATATTTATTTACTAAAAGTTATCAAAGAAGGCAACGTTAGCAAAAGGTAGCTACATCAGACATAGTGTGCACATGTTCGAATATCACAAACTAAGCAGCAAAAAGGTTAGTGAGATTTGTGAAACTGATGTTTGGCTTTCAAGATATCAACAATGTTTGGTTTTGGAATTGCTGCATCCAATCAAGAGAATTGCTTTCAAATGTTCATCAGAATCTTGCAGAAAAAAACAGATAACCAACATATTTATTTACTAAAAGTTATCAAAGAAGGCAACGTTAGCAAAAGGTAGCTACATCAGACATAGTGTGCACATGTTCGAATATCACAAACTAAGCAGCAAAAAAGGTTAGTGAGATTTGTGAAACTGATGTTTGGCTTTCAAGATATCAACAATGTTTGGTTTGGAATTGCTGCATCCAATCAAGAGAATTGCTTTCAAATGTTCATCAGTCAATCTCGTTCGATGTGTTGACTTCACATACTTCATTTTTGAAAATGTTTGCTCACAGACATAAGTTGTTCCAAACACTGATGCCATACCAGCGGCAAATTTCTTCAATTTTGGAAACTCAGCATCAGGTAAGCAGCGGTAAAATTCAACAAGTTTTCCTTCTCTGTGCTTCTCTTTCAACAAGTCATTTGCATGCAAATCAATGAGCTCCAACTGTAGTTCAACTGACACATCGTCAAGGTTACAACCAAACGGATTCTGGAACAGAAGAATATCACTCTCAATTCTGTCAAGATCTGAGAATCTCTCCAAAAAATGCTTCTTCAAGTCACGAATAATCTTTTCGGAAAATCGAGGTTGACATCTTCAGCGACTGTAGCACAAACTCTTTGAAACAGTGAAAATGAGAGAAGTTTTCTCCTTCCAGTTGTTTCAAACAATGACAGCTTTCTCCGAAATCCTTTGATGATTCTGTAGAGATCACAGACAAGGTTATCTTTTCCTGAAGTTTCAGGTTCAGTTCATTCATATGGGATGTGATGTCGACCAAAATGACAACTTTGACAGCCAGGTAGGATCTGACAGCTGTGGATCAGCTCTATCTTTTCAGTGAGAAAACATCTATTTCGTTTCGGAGCTTAAAAACGCAACAGTCTTTCTTGCCGAGACCTGACAAATTCCTACAGTTTTACTGCTGTTATTGGTACGATTTATTGTGATTTATAACTTCGACATATTATATTATTTGAGTTCTACGCTAATGAGCAAAATAATAGTACAGGGCGCAGGGCTACAGATAACCCGAACGCAGGGCTGTTCTCCGCAGGGAAGACATACGTTGTGACTTTTTACTGGACTTTTCTTTACACATCGGGCTTTCACCGCGTGATGGCCGACAACACAGCACATTTATTCCTCTCCTGAGTGCAGCACCATCCAAGGGCAGTGTAATGGTGCTGCCAGTCACTCGTTACTCTTACCTTCGCTGATTTTAGTCATTTGATGGCGATTCTTTGACGGCGCGGAGCTGCTGCCACTGTCCACGACACCACTGTAAACACACGCGGACCACTGCCGGGGACTGGGACTCGGGATACTAGAAATGCCGACATTGTACCGAATTCAGTAAAAAAAACTCTATTTTTATTTTGAGATTCAATACAAATACAAAGATCTCCTAGTATTCTAAACTTAATATTTAAATTTAAATTATATCACAACATCTCGTGTTCCATACGTTTTATCAAGCAAATTTAAGTACCGTCGGCGGGCCTGATGATCTGACGTCGCGGGCCGGATCCGGCCCGCGGGCCGTAGTTTGGTGACCCCTGGTCTAATGCTAAATGAGGCTCACAACAGCAGATCATAAATAAACTTCAGCACCATTTACCTGGCTCACTCCCTTAACTAATCCAACGAAACATTTTCCGCCCATCCCTCCCATTCTACATTAACTTGTTTTGACCTCGAAGCCAAAACAGGAGAGAAGAAAAAGGCCCGCGTTGTGAGAGGGGCGTGAGAGGGGCGTGAGAGGGGCGCGAAAAGAGAAGGATGAAGGGATGGTACTGCTTTCATTCTGGTACCTTTGTTTGAGTCTCCCTTGCAATTCTAGACCACCTCAGTATGTAGATTCTCTCTCTCTCTCTCTCTCTCTCTCTCTCTCTCTCTCTCTCTCTCTCTCTCTCTCTCTCTCTCTCTCTCTCTCTCTCTCTCTCTCTCTCTCTCTCTCTCTCTCATTAAGGCAAGTGTAGGAAAATAATGAATAATAAATAAGAGAAGACTATTTAATTGTTTTCCCAGATTCATTTTTTTTTTTACTTTTTTTGTATTTGGTGTTTTTTTTTCCTCCATGGCTTGTCTGATTTGCTTTTCCTCTTGGCCCCCCCCCTCTCTCTCTCTCTCTCTCTCTCTCTCTCTCTCTCTCTCTCATTAAGGCAAGTGTAGGAAAATAATGAATAATAAATAAGAGAAGACTATTTAATTGTTTTCCCAGATTCATTTTTTTTTTACTTTTTTTGTATTTGGTGTTTTTTTTTCCTCCATGGCGTGTGTGATTTGGTTTTGCTTTGTCCCCCCCCTCTCTCTCTCTCTCTCTCTCTCTCTCTCTCTCTCTCTCTCTCTCTCTCTCTCTCTCTCTCTCTCTCTCTCTATCTATCTATTTACCTATCTATATATGTGTGTATGTGTGTGCGTGCGTGTGTGTGTACAACAAAACACACACACACCCATCTCTATGTGCACACGTGTGGAACCTGACAACAACGAATCCTATGTATGTGCGTGTGTGTGTACCATAGCGATATAAACATGTAAACTATTGCCGGCAGTGTAAGGCTAAGTGATATAAAGACGACCCTGTGTACATAGATAGCTCCTCCTTGCACTGGCTGTATAGTGTGTATAGATGTGATGTTATGGTTAAAGAAATGCAGGCCGTTCACGATGACTAGGCGAGGATGCTCCGCCCCCTCTCCTCCCCCGTTCCTGATGTACGCCATTGGTTAATTTGTGATTTCCATAGGTAAGGTTTTCCATGTACAGCTACGGACAGAAATATCACCCCACCTTACTTTTAGCTCTCTGTTATAGGTAGTCTCTCATCCTATATCACACGAGGTTCCAGGAGAATTGAGGGTAAGGAAAGAACTAGCGGATACATGGTAGTCTCTCATCCTAAATCACATGAGGTTCCAGGAGAATTAAAGGTAAGGAAAGAACTAGCGGATACATGGTAGTCTCTCATCCTATATCACGTGAGGTTCCAGGAGAATTGAGGGTAAGGAAAGAACTAGCGGATATATGGTAGTCTCTCATCCTAAATCACATGAGGTTCCAGGAGAATTAAAGGTAAGGAAAGAACTAGCGGATAATATATGGTAGTCTCTCATCCTAAATCACACGAGGTTCCAGGAGAATTGAGGGTAAGGAAAGAACTAGCGGATATATGGTAGTCTCTCATCCTATATCACATGAGGTTCCAGGAGAATTAAGGGTCAGGAAAGAACTATGGATATATGGTAGTCTCTCATCCTATATCACATGAGGTTCCAGGAGAATTAAGGGTAAGGAAAGAACTAGCGGATATATGGTAGTCTCTCATCCTATATCACATGAGGTTCCAGGAGAATTAAGGGTAAGGAAAGAACTAGCGGATATATGGTAGTCTCTCATCCTGTATCACATGAGGTTCCAGGAGAATTAAGGGTAAGGAAAGAACTAGCGGATACATGGTAGTCTCTCATCCTAAATCACACGAGGTTCCAGGAGAATTGAGGGTAAGGAAAGAACTAGCGGATATATGGTAGTCTCTCATCCTGTATCACATGAGGTTTCAGGAGAATTAAGGGTAAGGAAGGAACTAGCGAAAAAGGAAAGACTTGCTACATTTACTGACTATAACATAAAGGCCGATCTCACATAGGGTAAAAGATTGGAGGGTGAGGAAGGGAACAAGAGTAGTGAGGACTGAACTAGATAAGGAGAGTTACTTGCTGTGTGTATCAAGTTTAGAAGCAATATTACATAGGTAGATGAAGGAGAATTGAGGGAGAAGAATGAACTAGCAAAAGAGGAGAGTAAGCTTCTGTGTGCTTAGTTTAGAAGTAAGGTGGATCTTGAATAAACTAGAAGACTGGAAGGTGAGAAAGGGACCAAAAGTAGTGAGGAATGAACTAGAAAAGGAAAGTTACTTGCTGTGTGTAGTAAGTTTAGAAGCAATATCACATAGGTAGATGAAGGAGAACTGAGGGTGAAGAATGAACTAGCAAAACAGGAGAGTAAACAGCTGCGTGTGCTTAGCTTAGAGGTAAGGTGGATCTTGAATAAACAAAAAGAGTGGAGGGTGAAGAAGGGAAAAAGGAAAGTGAGGGATAATCTTTAAAGAGGACAAGGAGAATGACTTGCTATGTTTAAGAGTTTTAGTAATGTGGAGGACTTACTTATTTCTGTCCGCAAGTGTACGTGATTGGCTGGCGTCTTCAGAAGGGTGGTTGCTCAGTGGACTAGGGCGGGGAGCTCCTCACTAGTCATCCTGAAGGGGCCACTATAGGAGGTTTTGTTTGCTATGAAATGTTGATAATGTAACAATAATACAGTTTGTGATAAGAAGGCTCGTTTTACTGCATTTCCTTTCTTTTTTTAATGGACGTGAACAACAAGAGTTAAAAAGTCCACGCTGCAAGATGATAGCAAAAAACGATACTGAAATAAAGAAAGACAGAAACAGACAAACAAAAAATGAATAAAAGAAGATATAAACATGAGAGAAAGAAAAATCATAACAAGAAACAAAAGCTACACACACACACACACACACACACACACACACACACACACACACACACGGTCACTGATACGTGCGCGGCGTCGAGGTGAACGTAATACTGGCTGACGGACGGAAAAATGAGTGCTGTTTCATTTAAATAATTTCCTTACCACAGGTGTGCACGAAGGCGAGGGTCCAACTGTGTGTGTGTGTGTGTGTGTGTGTGTGTGTGTGTAGGTCGTCTCACTCTTTCTTTTCTTCAATTTTTACTCTCATTCGTATTCACACACACACACACACACACACACACACACACACACACACACACACACAAAGCTTCAGACTTTTATGCAGGCAGTAAGCTCACCCAAACGAGTGTCTTTGGCAGGGACGTTCATATTTCAGGAAGGGAGAGCGGGCAACTGTATGCGTTAGGGAAGTAAATATTATGCAATGATGAAGAGAGAGAGAGAGAGAGAGAGAGAGAGAGAGAGAGAGAGAGAGAGAGAGAGAGAGAGAGAGAGAGAGAGAGAGAGAGAGAGAGAGAGAGAGAGAGAGAGAGCGAGGACTTATTACTACGTTGCCTTTTCCGCCGCGGACAAAACCAAATATTCCAGCGATGCACATTTCTGACGGAGCAAAACGCGGACTTTGGTCTCCGAATTTAAACTTTAAATGTCAGTGCTGAGGAAAATGAACGCGGGCGACGCTCCGCCGAGACTTTTCCTTCGCCGGCCGAGCAGACAGACTCACCAAGGGAACGTGGAGATAAAACTAGCGATGGTAACAATAATAATAACGATAACACTTAATGGAAACTCGGACCCCATTATTAACTCTCACACATAAGCGGCCGAACAGACGCACTCACCAAGTAACAGTGAGGATGGAACTAACAACGGGAACAGTAGTGATAAGAATAAGAAAGACTAACCCTGAAAGCAATATTAACGACATCTCTCTCTCTCTCTCTCTCTCTCTCTCTCTCTACTTGACCCCACCTCTCTCTCCCACACACAAGAAAAAAGTACAAACAAATATTTTCCTCCTCCTCCACACCTTCTCTTTACCTTGAACACCTGAGCGCACCTGAGCAGGGCCGGGGCGCCGCGCTGCCTCTTGTCTTTATGCAAAAGCCACAACTCTTCGCCGCCGCATCTTAGGGGGACTGGAGGCGAAGGACATGCTCAGCTGCTCTCAAAGGGGAACAGAGACAGTCAACCCGCGGCTCGTCTTCCTTAGAGACCTTCCAGCCGGCACTTTCCTCCGTCCTATTACGTCCACGAAGTCTACCCAATCCTGAGGCGGTTGTGTTTATTGCCAAAGAGGAGTGGCTTCTTTTGCCGTGTT
The DNA here is from genome assembly GCF_024679095.1 of Eriocheir sinensis. NCBI lineage: Eukaryota > Metazoa > Arthropoda > Malacostraca > Decapoda > Varunidae > Eriocheir > Eriocheir sinensis. The sequence continues at coordinate 12,332,060 of NC_066533.1, forward strand.
TGAGGCCAGGGTCGTGGTAGGTCACACTCCCAGAGAAAAAAAAAAAACAGAGAAGAACAAGACGAGAGAGATATTTGCCTCACCAGCTCGTCCCTTGATATATCTGTCGGGATGTCTGTCAGTCTCCATTGCTGTCTTTTCTTTCGCCATTTTCATCCTAATTGCTCTGCTGGACTCTCGAACTACATGCCGACGCCCTATATTTAGCCTTGCCCTTGGCGTGTATACTGTGCAGGTTCATGGCTGGACGCCTCTCTGGGTTAATTGTGAAAAGGTTTCGTCATCAAATTATAAGCTGAAGTGTTTAGTAATTCAGTGTTTTATTAATTAGTTTGCTGGAAAGGAAGCTCGCCTGCGGCTGAAATACTCGAAGCATTTCATATTACCTCTCCATGACTCACCTTCCTCTCTCTCTCTCTCTCTCTCTCTCTCTCTCTCTCTCTCTCTCTCTCTCTCTCTCTCCTACACCAGACCTGACATTTCCAGGTAAAAGCCGACAGGTAACTTTAAAGAGTAGGTGTTTTCAGGAAGGTGACAAATTACCTGAACAGATATATTTAATTACATCAAAATTTTTATTAACATTACTGATTGAAAAGACTACCACGCTATTGTTTTTTTTTTTTGTTTTCTGCGGTTTTTTTATTATTTTGAAAAAGGGAAGAGGTGAGGTGAGGTGTAAGGGCAGTAAAGAGGAGAATAAAAGGGAAAATAAAACCCTTCCACTAAAAGGAGTAAGAACAACATCCGTCCTTCCTTTATCCTCTCCTCCTCCACCGACACGACCACCACCACCGAGGAGAAGTAAAACACCTCCACCTTTGCCTCCACCACCACCACCACCGAGGAGAAGTAAAACACCTCCACCTTTGCCTCCACCACCACCACCACCACCACCGAGGAGAAGTAAAACACCTCCACCTTTGCCTCCACCACCACCACCACCACCACCGAGGAGAAGTAAAACACCTCCACCTTTGCCTCCACCACCACCACCACCACCACCGAGGAGAAGTAAACCACCTCCACCTTTGCCTCCACCACCACCACCACTACCACCACCACCATCAACATAAAAACAGCAACGACCAGAGTAATACCACTGCAGCAAACTCAAAACACACACACACACACACACACACACACACACACACACACACACACACACACACACACACACACACTGACGCACACACACACACACACGTACAATTATATGCATTCACTTCCTCATGCACCATATTATTTTTTTTTCAGCGCCAGAGAAAAGGATACACGGCAAAAAAGGAATAAATGTGATGCGCGCCACCAATTTGTTCGCTCGAAAAATTACATAGACAGTAAATTTCCGCCATAATTTAATCAGTTGATCTCTATTACATTTCGAATAAATCGCCATAATAAAGCTTGATTTGAATTCGCTCGCATACGCTCGCACACGCACACACACACACACACACACACACACACACACACACACACACAGAAGGACACCCAGAAAAAAAGGAAAATATGAGGGAAAAATATGTAAAAAATATTAAAATACCATGGCCTATTCAACAGACAAACAGACAGAGGAAGACAGAAAAAAACAGACAGGGAAGGCAAATACGAAGACAGACAAACAGATAGAAACAAACAGAATATAAATGAAGAAAAGAGTGGAACTGGATTTATATTTAAGCGTGAAAAATCCACAAAGACAAAGAATTAGACGTCAAACAGAGAAACATACACAGATTGAAATAATATGAAAAAAACGAAATTACACAGACAGGCAGACAGAGAAGATAGGAAGACAGACAGACACACAGAGAAGATAGAAAGACAGACAGACACACAGAGAAGATAGAAAGACAGACAGACACACAGAGAAGATAGAAAGACAGACAGACACACAGAGAAGATAGAAAGACAGACAGACACACAGAGAAGATAGGAAGACAGACAGACACACAGAGAAGATAGAAAGACAGACAGACACACAGAGAAGATAGAAAGACAGACAGACACACAGAGAAGATAGGAAGACAGACAGACACACAGAGAAGATAGAAAGACAGACAGACACACAGACAGACAGACAGAAAGGAAGATAGACAGGCAAAGACACAGAGAAAGAAAGACGGACAGAGAGAAGACAGAAAGACATACGGAAAGAGAGATAGACGGGCAAAGAGAGAGACAGGCAAAGAGAGAGACAGACAGACAGACAGACAGACAGACAGACCGAAAGACAGACAGATGGACAGGCAAAGAAACAGAGAAAGAGAGACAAAGACAGACAAACAGGCAGACAAACGGACAAACAGACAGAGAGAAGACAGAAAGACAGACAGACAGACGGAAAGAAAGATAGACAGGCAAAGAGACAGACAGAGAGACAGACAGACAGACAGATAGACAGACAGTAATCCAACACTATAAAAAGAAGCAGGTGATCGCTAGAACGTCCATTTCCTGATGAAGTAACACTCTTAGCCAGCGAGCAGTGTGTGTGTGTGTGTGTGTGTGTGTGTGTGTGTGTGTGTGTTATTCTCTACCTCATTCACTCATCTCTCTTCCTTGACTTACTTTCCTGTCTTTCTTTTTCTCTATCTCTCATTCTTTATTTCCCTACTTTCCTTCTTTCTTTTCTTCCTTCTCTTCTCTTCTTATGACCTAACAACCCTTCCCTCCTTTTCTCTATCTCTCATTCTTTATTTCCCTACTTTCCTTCTTTCTTTTCTTCCTTCTCTTCTCTTTTTATGACCTAACTAACCTTCCCTCCTTTTTCTCTATCCCTCATTCTTTATTACCCAACTTTCCTTCTTTCTTTTCTTCCTTCTCTTCTCTTCTTATGACTCAACTACCCTTCCCTCCCTTCCTCCCTCATCTTATACATTCACTTCCCCTTCTCTCATTTACCTTTCTTCCCCTTTCTCTATACGTCTTTCTTCATTCCCCAACTTTCCTTCTTCCTATCTTCCACTTACCTACCTACTTCTTTTCCCTTCCTTCTCTTCCCTCATCTCCCTTCTACTTGCTCACCTACCCCTCCCTCACCTCCCCCCTTCCCTTCCTCCACCTTCAGGCACACCCTTCTCCCCCTGTCCCTCAAATGTCACTCCCTCCCCAGCAGACTTAAACAGAACATCGAGGTAAGTTTTATTTGTCAATACCTCGATAACGTGAATTATTGAAGAGCAGCTGCAGCATCCGGGAAGTATTATGGACGGGACGAGAACACAGGGTCGAGGACAGAGAGAAGAGGAGAGACGGATGAGGACAAAGGGGAGAGGAGAGAGGGATGAGAAATGAGAGGAGAGAGGAATGAAGACAGAGGGAAAGGAGAGAGGGAAGAGGAGAGAGAGATAGGGAAAAAGGATAGAGTAGAAAAGGATAAGAATAGAGAAAAGAGGAGAAAGGCATATAGACAAGGGTGGATAGATGGATAGGAGGTAGATGGGTTAAGGGGAGGATGGAATAAGGGGGAAAAAAAGTAGATGAGTGAATAGGATCGGTGAATAGGTAAATAGGAGGTGGATAGGTGAAGGGGAGGATGGAATACGAGGAAGGAAAGTGGTTGAACATGTTTAGGTGGATAAGTGGACAGGAGGTGGATATATTAGCGGCAGGATGGAGTGAGGGGAGGAGGAAGGGGAAGAGAGAAGGGGCCTTGTGCATGAGAGGTCAAGGGTGAGACTAAATATATGTTTATGATTGATGCTATACCCTCCTTGTGTGTGTGTGTGTGTGTGTGTGTGTGTGTGTGTGTGTGTGTGTGTGTGTGTGTGTGTGTGTGTGTGTGTTTCCATGTCAATACAATATGCTTGAAAAGACAAGAGCACAGGAAAAAGGGGCATTAGAGATTAGAGCCTTTGGTCGTCGAATGAAGTGCATCGGAAATGGCTTTTAAGAGCAATTAGAAACGCCGTCCATTTTTCTGTTTGTTGGCGCGCTAAAGAAGAAGTCCAGCGCGCGCGTGGCTCGTGGGCGGCGCAATCCTCCCTCCCCCCGCCGCTGCGCCACAGTTCTGCTATTCCCCTATTGTTCTTTTTCTTTCACCTCACAATAAATGCATTTTTAATAGTCAGGAAATGTTGCGATCTATATTTCTCTTTTGTTCCTCTTCTTATTCATATTAGACCTCTCTGGACACTCTTTCGACCTCTATTCAGGAGCAGTGAGTAGCGGGCTTTTTTTTTTTTTCTTTACGCCCTTGAACTGTCTATTAAGCTGTAAAAAAAAATCATATTCTTTTTTTTTTTTACAGTTAAGGATACAGTTCACGGACGTAAAGAAAAAAAAAAAGCCCGCTACTTACTGTATTTATATTCCGAGGTTACACAGGCCCTCTGTCTCTAACCACAATATTTGCATTTTTAACCCGTCCGCTGCGATTGGCACATATTTCGCCTCCACTGGTAGCCTGATAACATATACTCCCAGGTCTTTCTCTGCCTTTGTGGTGGATAGTGTAGTGTTTCCCATGTGGCATTGGTGTGCTGGATATCTTCTCCCAAGGCGCAGGACTTTACTTTTTTTTTTCATTGAATTGTAGAAGCCACTTTTTACTCCATTTCTGTAGCTTGGTGATGTCTTCTTGTTGGAAATACGCAGTCAAGGGGTTAGTAATCAGGAAATGTTGCTATCTATATTTCTCTGTTGTTCCTCTTCTCATTCACATTCATATTATTCTTGTTATCATCAGTATTTTTATTTCGATGCCACACTGGCCCTGTCTCTAACCATAATATTTTCATTTTTAATAATCAGAAAATGTTGCGATCTATATTTCTCTGTTGTTCCTCTTCTTATTCACATTCATATTATTCTTGTAATCATCAGTATTTTTATTTCGATGTTAAATTGGCCCTCTGTCTCTAACCATAATATTTGCATTTTTAATAATCAGAAAATGTTGCGATCTATATTTCTCTTTTGTTCCTCTTCTTATTCATATTCATATTATTCTTGTTATTATCAGTATTTCTATATCGATGTTACATTGGCTTAGCGTTGCCAGATTATCGTATTCACCACAACGTTTTTATCATTTTTTAAGCCTCAAACTCTCGTACCTACGCAAATAACGACAGAAAATCATCAAAGTTAACATATCAGGACACCTCTCCTCCCGAAATTGACCCCTCTTTCGGCCACCTCTTTGGATTCTTTTTTAGGAGCAGCGAGCAGCGGGCTTTTGTTTATTATTGTTTCCTTTTTTGTGTGCCCTTGAGCTGTCTCCTTTGTTGTAAAAAAAAAAAAACTGTCATTTATTGAGGTTTGTGTTTTTTGCTATAGTTATCGGTCAGAAACTACTAAAATGCAATGCGATGAGTACGATAATTTGGCAACGCTGCACTGGCCCTCTGTCCCTCATCACAATATGCTCAAAGGTCCAACGTGACGGAGGTGAGCACAACCGCCACGTGCAGCTATAGCGTACATATGCTCCCAAAATTTGACCTTTACCTTTTATCTTTATCCTATACATACACGTAGTTCCACACCGCTATATATACCGTTAAATTACATATATTTTTTACTTTTTTCCATTGAGACAGCTCGTTTTACTACACAATCAGCGCTGCCAAAGTATCGTACTCAGCCTATTGCATTTTCGTAATTTCCGACCGATAACTATAGCAAAAAAGAACAAAAAACATCAATATTTGAGTTTTTACGATGACTTTTATTTTCTATCAATATTTGCGTGGTTGTAACAGTCTTGGAGCCTAAAAATTATATAAATGTATTGTTCAGAGTACGACAACTTGGCAACGCTGCACAATTCATCTCCTCACCATCAAAGGCAATCCACGCTAAGCACCCATTTGGCAGATGAAAGTGTTTCCTCCCGACAATCACGTACAGCATTCTATATACAAACATTAAAGCTCCCGATGCAGAGGAGCCGCCGCGTGACGAGCCGCGTAATGCTGCTCAGAGGACAAAGAGTGCAACCGACGGACGGAAATGCGCGCGAATAAATCATGTCCCTAATGATCACACACACACACACACACACACACACACACACACACACACACACACACATACACACACACACATAAAAAAAAAAGCAAGCAACACAATCATATACGCGGAAATTTCGTCTAAAAATGCCGTGCTATCAGAGAGTCATTAGTTGTCAAGTTGGTCTAAAAAATAGTACAAAGAAAATGAGAGAGAGAGAGAGAGAGAGAGAGAGAGAGAGAGAGAGAGAGAGAGAGAGAGAGAGAGAGAGAGAGAGAGACTTTTTGTAGATTCGCAATTGATTCACCTGCGGAAAAAACAGGTGCGAATCACACACCTGAGTCCCGAGGCGATCAAGGTGAATGTGCGCGGGTGTCTGAAATGCTGCCACTGTGTGTGTGTGTGTGTGTGTGTGTGTGTGTGTGTGTGCTTCTGCCTGTCTCTCTGTAACTCTCTCTCTCTCTCTCTCTCTCTCTCTCTCTCTCTCTCTCCTAATAAATAACAAGGGTCAATTTCCGCGACCTGAATGCGTTATCAGTCGTGCTAGAAAATTATAATTATAATAATAATAATAATAATAATAATAATAATAATAATAATAATAATAATAATAATAATAATAATAATAATAATCCTCTCTTCCAGTTCAACCTTTCAATAACACCTGAAAACTTTATTCATAACTAATCTGTCCTTGTTTTCCACTTTTTTCATTTTACTTTTTTTTTTCTTTTCGTAATTGCTTTCTCTCACTTTCACCCCATTCATCTCTCCTTCCCCTCTCTGCCTCCATCTCCCTCCCTTCCTCCCTCCCCTCTCCCTCCCTCCTTCCTGCACCCTCTGTCTTCATCCCCCTCCCTCTCTCCCTCCTTCCTGCACCCTCTGTCTTCATCTCCCCCCCTCCCTCCCCCACGCTCCATCTCTCCTTCCTCGTCTGGATTTATCTCCCTCCCTCAACCCTCCCCTCCCTTCCTCCTTCCCCCTGTCTTCATCCCCCTTCCTCCCTCCCTCCCTCTCTCCATCCCCCTGTCCATCTCCCTCCCTCCCTCTTTCATTCCCTCCCTTCCCCCTCCCCCCCCCTGCATGACTAACGAGCGATGCATGGCTTTTTAAATCCCCCTGTTCCAAATAATGGCCAACTACACCTTTATAATCCATTATTAAACACGTTACGGACGCTGCGGTAATTATTCGTGACACATTAATTTATACTTTTCACGAATGAACTAACATCTATACACAATGAATCACCCTCCATTACACACATACACTGCGGTATACTGCGGTATTCTGTAAAACACACACACACACACACACACACACACACACACACACACACACACACATACACATACAAAAAAGAAAAAAAAACATACCCACTAAACAGCTCCAAGCTCTTTCAGGAAGCATCAAACCATGGTGAATGACACATATAGTTATACTCTCATCTATCTATTATGTAGCTCATCCCTGTACTGTCCAAACCCCTTATGCAAGAGTTAACCAGCATCTCCATTCTTTCATCTCCTTCACTGGTAAACTCTGGAACAGCCTTCCTTCGTCTGTATTTCCTCCTGCCTATGACTTGACTCTTTCAAGAAGAGTGTATCAAGACACCTTTCCACCCGAAATTGACCTCTCTTTTGGCCATTCTATACTTTACGCTATATGGGAGCAACATTTAGCGGGGGGGGTTTTCTACATTTTCTTTTTGTTGCCTTAGAGCTGCTCTCTGTGCTGTAAAAAAAAAAAAGTATGAAGCATTTCCTGAAGGTGTTGTTTCTGAGCATATTAGTTGTTGTCGGCAGGTATGATTGATGAAATAAACTCCGTGGATGATGTCTCACGGGTTGATTAAAAGCTACGCGATTGTCAAGAGCGTGGGCGGCTTGCACATATCTGGAGTGTATGCGTGATTTGCACCTCCTCGAGCTGCTGAGCCGGGGATGACGCGCGGGTCGTGGCTCACAAACTACCCACGTAATCCTCTTCTAATTACTCTCCTAGTCAGACTTACTCTAAACCAACCTGGCCTTACCTTAACAAACCGGGCCGGGTCATGAACACTGCCACAGTTCAGGAATATGCGGGTGAGTTACGACTAATGCCCTTCCCTTCCCTTTCCTTCCTTCCTCTCTCCCTCCTTCCTCCTTCCCTCCCTTCCCTTCCTTCCTCTCTCCCTCCTTTCCCTCCCTTTCCTTCCCTCCTTCCCTCGAAAAGAAAAAAAAGAGAAAACAAGATTGAAAAAAAAAATTATGACGTCCGAGAGTGCAAGTTCACGCGCGTGTGTGTGTGTGTGACCCTCCCATCCCCGCCCCCTTACCCTCCCCTCCCCCGGTTCACCCCTAACTCGGACCATTGCCTATTCGGACCGGACTGCCACCAACTCGGACCACAATAGTGGACCAACTCGGACCAGACCTAAATATCAATAAATAAAACAAAAATTTAAAACAAAAGCTTTAAAACAATAAAATTCACGCATCCAAGAAATTGTTTGCAATTCATAAATAACAAACCTAAAATAACAAAAAAACATAAAACAAGGTTAAGAAATTAAAAATTAATATGTATTTGAAAACAATAGTATAAAAGATTTAAAACAATAAAATTCACGCATCCAAAAAATTGTTTGCAATTCATAATTAACAAACCTAAAATTAAAATTACACTGATTCACCTAAGGTTTGGATCTTGAGCTCGAATTGAAATAAACGATGGTTCAAGTTTGTAATAAAAATGGCCTGAGTTGGTGGTTCATAATGGTCCGAGTTGATGGTTCATAATGGTCCGAGTTGGTGGTTCATAATGGTCCGAGTTGGTCGTTCAGAATGGTCCGAGTTCGTGGTTTATAATGGTCCGAGTTGGTGGTTCATAATGGTCCAAGTTGGTCGTTCAGAATGGTCCGAGTTGGTGGTTTATAATGGTCCGAGTTGGTGGTTCATAATGGTCCGAGTTGGTCGTTCAGAATGGTCCGAGTTGGTCGTTCATAATGGTCCGAGTTGGTCGTTCAGAATGGTCCGAGTTGGTCGTTCATAATAGTCCGAGTTGGTGGTTCAGAATGGTCCGAGTTAGTCGTTCAGAATGGTCCAAGTTGGTCGTTCATAATGGTCCGAGTTGGTCGTTCATAATGGTCCGAGTTGGTCGTTCAGAATGGTCCAAGTTGGTCGTTCAGAATGGTCCGAGTTGGTCGTTCAGAATGGTCCGAGTTGGTCGTTCATAATGGTCCGAGTTGGTCGTTCATAATGGTCCGAGTTGGTCGTTCATAATGGTCCGAGTTGGTCGTTCATAATGGTCCGAGTTGGTCGTTCATAATGGTCCGAGTTGGTCGTTCATAATGGTCCGAGTTGGTCGTTCATAATGGTCCGAGTTGGTCGTTCAGAATGGTCCGAGTTGGTCGTTCAGAATGGTCCGAGTTGGTCGTTCAGAATGGTCCGAGTTGGTCGTTCAGAATGGTCCGAGTTGGTCGTTCAGAATGGTCCGAGTTGGTCGTTCATAATGGTCCGAGTTGGTCGTTCATAATGGAGAGAGAGAGAGAGAGAGAGAGAGAGAGAGAGAGAGAGAGAGAGAGAGAGAGAGAGAGAGAGAGAGAGAGAGAGAGAGAGAGAGAGAGAGAGAGAGAGAGAGAGAGAGAGAGAGAGAGAGAGGTATCATTTAGTGTTAGCAGTAGCGGGCGCAGGGGAGGCAAGTTTTAGCTCATCATTTGTGCAGGGAGTGAGGGTGGTGGGGGTGGCGGTGAGGGTGGGGGCGGTGTCAGGATGGATCGCTAGTATTGGTGACATTGGTCCGCCTCACACCTGTGTATCGGTACAGGTAAACTTTGCCCGATATTACTCCTGTCACACCTGTTGGCGATGATGTACTATACTGGTGCTTGTTGTTATTATTGTTGTTGCTGTCTGTTATCATTATCATCATTATTATTATTATGATTATGATGATGATGATGATGACGAGGCGGAGGAGGATGAGGTTAATAATGATGAAGATGATGATGGTTTTCCCTCTTCTTATCCTCATCATTACCATCAGCATCACCATCATCATCATCATCAACACCATCGTCACTATCATAATTCATTTCACTCCGACGATACATTTTGAATACAACAAAAGGCGGAAGAACATAGAAAAAAGTAATATTAAAAAGCTTACAAATAACATAAAAAAGTGACCAGATTTAAAAAGTATCTCAAAAATTACACATTGTAGGACTATTACGACGGTTTAATAGTGCAAAAATTTGGTATAATTTGTTACATTCAATATTTCAATAAGCCAGTAATGGTTGTGGCAGAAAAGATGTGGTATTAAAAAATGATTCTCTGTGTGTGTGAATGCTAGAAAGTCTCTCCCCTGACACACACACACACACACACACACACACACACACACACACACACACACAGTCACACAGATCACAAACGAACGATATCGAAAAAATCAGAGCAACAACACACACACACACACACACACACACACACACACACACACACACACACACACACACACACACACACACACGATATAGATGAAAATAACGATAATCAGAGAGAGAGAGAGAGAGAGAGAGAGAGAGAGAGAGAGAGAGAGAGAGAGAGAGAGAGAGAGATAGTCGATCGCTCTCCCCACTCTCCCGCCTTTGAGCATCACTAGTAAGGACGTAGATACAAATAACTACATGATTAAATAAGTAATGAAAGCAGTTAGGGAATACACGGGGAGAAAGTAGCAAATAAAATGAATTAAGGAGAAATAAAAATGTAAAAAAGAACAAATATCACCGTCTCTCTCTCTCTCTCTCTCTCTATCTATCTATCTATCTATCTGTTTGTCGATCTCACACACACACACACACACACACACACAGACACACACATCACCTCTCCCCTACACACGCAGACAGCTCCTCCCATTTTTTCCTTCTCTCCACCCCCGAAACACACACACACACACACACACACACACACACACACACACACACACACACACACACAACCCACTCACCCACACACACACTCATCTTTCCTCCCCCCTTCTCCCCTACACCCCCACCACCACCACTCCTGCCTCTACCACCGCCGCCGCTACAATAAAAGATGGACTTGGAGCGGTGGGTGCAGTTCGAAGTGTTTGTTTTACGTTTACTCCCAAACTCTCGCCTCGCCGCTCGCTGCCGCCGAAGACGTATTGGCTATTGGGGGACTCAACGCAACCACGCCAACGGCCCAACTTGACCAAATTACTGCCTGTCGCCCCCAACCACCCACCCCCTGTGTATGTGTGTGTGTGTGTGTGTGTGTGTGTGTGTTAATGGAAGGTCACGGTGGTGGTGATGGTGTTGCCCGTGTTTTGTTTTGTTTTGTGTTGCGTTGGCTTGTAGTGTTTGAGGGAGCGCAGGAGAGGACCGCGTAAAGTTTTTTTTTTTTTGGGGGGGGGGGAGAGAGAGAGAGAGAGAGAGAGAGAGAGAGAGAGAGAGAGAGAGAGAGAGAGAGAGAGAGAGAGAGAGAGAGAGAGAGAGAGAGAGAGAGAGAGAGAGAGAGAGAGAGAGAGAGAGAGAGAGAGAGACAGACAGACACAAACAGACAGAGACACTTAGACACATAAACAGATAGGCGGACAGAAAAAAAGAGACAGACAGACAGACAGACCGACAGGCAGACAGACAGAATCCTATCAGTAGAGTTATTATTAATACAATTTTAAATACATAAATTACATTATTCAACAGTATGCTTTTAATACAACATTTTTTGCCACATATAAAAACAGAAAAATAATGTACAGTTGCCATGAGTCATAAGTCAAGCTATCAATATGTGCATAATAAATCATATCGTTCGCGAACTTTTTCACATAAAGCAGAGGGGATTAAGGTTCTTTCTGAAACTTATTATAATTATGAATTTAAATAGATAAAAACAGATTAAGAGAATTTAGCTGCAGTGGTTTCTCAGTTGTCCCTCTTCAAACTGTTTATGTTGTGGGAAGGAGGAAATGTTTGTTTGTTTGTTTACCTGTTTGTGTGTGTGTGTGTGTGTGTGTGTGTGTGTGTGTGTGTGTGTGTGTGTGTGTTTATTACATCAGTTTATATTCACAACAATACGAAAACATATGTACTCGTAATAGCCTGTCTCGTTTTATAAAAGAAAAGCTATATTTTTAAACTCCGACATATATTCACAACCAAACACATGCAGGAGTGTTTCGCATTGTACAGGAAATGTTAAAAAAAAAATCAGAAGCCTGTCATTTTCAACATATTCCTAAAACAAAGAGGTAGAATTTATAATATTGCTTCGCTTTACAAAAAATAATATAACAGAAAACATAAATTCGACAAAAAAGGACACATAATACTGCACTAAGACAAATGAAGGCGACACAGCGCAGCAGACTGGCGGATCCCACCAAACAGGATAACGGGGAGACAACGAGGGGCGGAGAGAGCCAGAAAGAGAGCGTACACGATGCCGGGGAACCTCAAGTAGCGGCCGCGGCAGCCCACCCTCATCAGACAAACCCTCACGACCACGACCATGTACAGAGAACAACAATAAGAACATGAGCAAAAATGAGGAAGAGGGAGAACAAGAACAAGAAGAGAAACAAAAACAGGAAGAAAAGGAAAAAGAACAAAAAGAACAGAAAATAACAGAACGAAGAGCAAGAACAAGAAGAACAAGAACAAGAATATAAGCAAAAATGAGATAGAGGGAGAACAAGAACAAGAAGAAGATAAACAAAAACAGGAAGAAAAGGAAAAAGAACAAAAAGAACAGAAAATAACAGGACGAAGAGCAAGAACAAGAAGAACAAGAACAAGAATATAAGCAAAAATGAGATAGAGGGAGAACAAGAACAAGAAGAAGATAAACAAAAACAGGAAGAAAAGGAAAAAGAACAAAAAGAACAGAAAATAACAGGACGAAGAGCAAGAACAAGAAGAACAAGAACAAGAAACTAAGCAAAAATGAGGAAGAGGGAGAACAAGAACAAGAAGAGAAACAAAAACAGGAACAAAAGGAAAAAGAACAAAAAGAATGGAAAATAACAGGACGAAGAGCAAGAACAAAAAGAACAAGAACAAGAAACTAAGCAAAAATGAGGAAGAGGAAGAACAAGAACAAGAAGAAGAAAAACAAAAACAGGAAGGAAAACAAACAAAAAGAACAGAAAATAACAGGAAGAAGAGCAAGAACAAGAGCATGAAGAACCAGAGGAACAAGGAAAAGAACAGGAAAGAAAAACAAGAACAAGAAGAACGAGATCATGAACCAGAACAAGAAAAAAGAAAAGGAAGAACAACACGTACTAGAGGGCGAAATAACAGTTAGATTTGAAGATAACCCAGAAATTTAATCAAGAGTGAACCGGCATAACCAGGTGAAGCTAAAGGCGCCTCATAATTAACAAGGGAAGCATTCACGTTGCATCTAAAAGGCTTACAGGTAGAGAGAGTGATGATAAAAATAATCTACCTTCTTTACCACAAAAAAAAGGTGAAATTCTCCTAACACTAAAAGACTTTGGTGAGTGATGGGAAAAAGTTCTACCTTCTTCACCGCAAAAGAAAGAAATAATAAAAAAAAGTAAATCTGACACACACACACACACACACACACACACACACACACACACACACACACACACATACTCGTATCTATACACATACACTCACATACCCACACCGTTCCCTTCACCTGCGTTCCCTTCACCTTCACCTGCGTTCCCTTCACCTTCACCTGCGTTCCCTTTCCCTTCACCCGCGCCGGTAGCTTCCTTTACCTTGATACACCTCACTAAGACCTGGCCGGCTCCGAATCCAAGCCTTCAATCGCCTGCTCTATTGGTGTCTGTCTAACCCCGGGAATACAAGGGTGAGGGCGCGCCGTGGGTGAGGCCAATCCCATAATGCCTGGCGCCCGACGTTTCATGCCGCCTTGATCACCTACCAACCTCCTCCTCAGCCATTCCGTGCAGCACAAAAGCAGAGGGAGAGAGAGGGAGAGAGAGAGAGGCTTTGGTGTGCCCCGTAGCGAATGTAGTTTAGGTTCAGGCCGCTAGGGTGAAGGTTTGAGATCCCGTGGTGCAATATTCAGTGTGTGTGTGTATGTGGGTGAGAGAGAGAGAGAGAGAGAGAGAGAGAGAGAGAGAGAGAGAGAGAGAGAGAGAGAGAGAGAGAGAGAGAGAGAGAGAGAGAATGTGTGCGCGTGTGTGTGTGTGTGTGTGTGTGTGTGTGTGTGTAATTCACCACGGCCTGATCATGAGTTGGACTCGTTTTCGCCTGCAGGTACCCTCCCGACGAGAGCAAGTGCTCATTATCGTCGATCTCTGGGTACTGCCAGGACCTCACACAACACACACGCCATCCCCCTTGCTCAAGGGGTCAACCGAAAGAATCCGGCCTGAGCGGGGCTCGAACCGCCGCCTGTTTGGCCGTTAAGCCTCGCAGCGCATCGCTCTACCGATTGAGCCACCGGAGCGGTGATGCGCGTGTGTGTGTGTGTGTGTGTGTGTGTGTGTGTGTGTGTGTGTGTGTGTGTGTTCGCCGGAAGGTTAAGAAGATGCAAAAAGAGGAAAAAATAAAATAAATCAATATAATATCGTAGGAGGAGAATGAAAAGGAGAACATGAGGAAGGATTGAGGATAAAGATGAGAAGGAAGAAGAAGAAGAAGAAGAAGAAGAAGAAGAAGAAGAAGAAGAAGAAGAAGGAGAAGAGGAGGAGGAGGAGGAGGAGGACTCTTTGACAGAAATTCCATATCAAACGCTAAGCGAGATGGCCAATAACCTACTACGGAGAACCACCACCACCACCACCACCACCACCACCACCATCAACACCACCACCACCACCATCAACAACACCACCATCAACAACACCACCACCACCACCACCATCAACAACACCACCACCACCAACACCACCACCATCAACAACACCACCACTAATGATAACAAGAAGACAACTTTATCCGAGCCCTTGAGGTGAAGAGGACAGCATCAACAACAGAAACAACAACAACAGGAGAAAAATATTTAAGAATAGAACGACCTGAACTACAAAATGCAACAGGACACTTCTTTGTCTAAGTATGTGTGTGTTTATTTTAAGAAAGGAAGAAAACTTTATATAGGACAGCAAACAGACACCATTTTTTCCAGCCATCCATATTTTCTTCCTTCCTCAGTCGTAACATATTTGCCACCACCCAAAAAAAATAGAAGAAGAGAAAACGAAAGAAAGGAGAAGGAACATCAACAATTAACTCCGTCCCTCCACGACTGACCCGAACAACCAACTCATGATTCTTTTTTTTTTACTGTCCATATTCGAAACACCAAGAACACCACCTACACCACACCCCACCTCATATTCACACTGTTGCCACACCCCAGAAAACACACCAGCGGTCAGACATGGCACCACTGCGCCTCTCAGCCTCCTTGGAGACCCCACCTGTGCCTGGAACCTCTCACCTGTCCGCTCAGGTGACACACACGGCATGATCAGAGGCCGGCCGCCGCTCCCTCGGATGGAAGGTCAACACAGCATGCCTCCTCACAGCGCCGCCACAGACCAAGAAGAGGCGGGAAGGGAAGGAAAGGGGGAGGACATGGAATAGAAGGAAGGGGGATGGTAAAGAAAAAAGGAAGGAGCAATGGCGATCAGGGTAGGTAGGAAGGCAGGAGCAGTAGAAATAGAAGTAGATAAAGGAGAAAAGAGAGAGGTAAAGGAGGAATATGAGGTGAAGGCAAAGGAGAAAGTGGCTCAGAATACGAAATCTATAAGGAAAGGGATGAAAGAGTCAAGATACTGGTTAACTTTTGCATTAGGAAGTAGGATAGCATGGGAGTGAGCTTGAATAGAGAGCTGTGAAGGAGGTGGATGGGAGAAAAGAAACGAAAGGATAGGAAGGAAAGAGGAGGGAAAGGAGAAGCAAAGGTGATCAAGATAGCTGGAAAGGTGAGGAAAGCAGTAGTAGGAATAGGTATCAGGACACCTCTCCTCCCGACACTGAGCCCTCATTCGGCCACCTCTTTGGATTCGTTTTAGGAGCAGCGAATAGCAGGGGGTTTTTTGTATTGTTTCCTTTTTTTGTGTCCTTGAGCTGTCTCCTTTGCTGTAAAAAAAAAGTAGTCGATAAAGGAGGAGAAAAGAAAAAGAGGAACATCAGGTAACGGTGAAGGAGATGGAGGAGGAGGAGGAGGATGGGAGAACAGAAAGGGGAGACCATGGGAAGGAAGGAGACGGAGGCAGCAGAGTAGAAGGGCAGAGGGACGAGTGGCTACGGGTCTTGACTGCGAGATGTGAATGGACCAACTGTAGCGCCTCCATAGCCTACAGAACGAAGGTAAGGCACGGCATACACTAGACTGAAGCACTGCGATTACGACTTTAAATACTCCTTTCTGTTTTTAATCGTTCTTATCTCTCACCTACCTCTATGAGCCCTATCTTTTCCACACTGTTCATGCTAAATGCTCTTTTGAACTTGTTAGCTGCCCGCCTTCACCCCTACAGCGGTCTCACGGCAACATACTTTCTATTCAACTTCCTAATGCAAGAGCCTACCTCCCTTACCATGCTGTCCAACTTCCTATTGCAAGAGTTGACCAGCATCTGAATTCTCTCATCCTTTTCCTTGATTATTTCCTATTCTAAGCCACTCTTTCCCCTCTCCTTCTCTCTCCCCGCCACTCCCTCCTCCCTACAGCCCCTAAAGAGCCTCTCCTCCGTCCCTCCCCTTCAGCGCCGCCGCCTCCCAGCAGCGGCTTCGTCAGCGCCATCAAAGGCATCGTCTGGCTGCTCGATGTCGTTAGCCGCTGCAAAATAACATGGCTAATGCTCCTGCTGCTGCCGTTAGTGTTGTCGTTGTTGCTATTGTTCTTGTTGTTGTTGATAGTGGTGGTGGTGGTGGTGGGGGAGTGTTGGTATCGGTGTGGTGGAGGTGGTGGTGGTGGTGGTGGTGGAGGTGGTGATTCAGAAACGTCGTGAAAATAGAAAAATTGGTTTACACGAAATTGCGCTGCGCTGTTGTCTGCTTTTCAACCTAAATATCTCGCCCCCCACCCCACCCCCCGATACCCCCTTTCTCTCTCTCTCTCTCTCTCTCTCTCTCTCTCTCTCTCTCTCTCTCTCTCTCTCTCTCATAACATAACAACAACAACGTCAAAATTAAACTCATGGAACACAAAGACACGTTAGCAAGCACACAACGTTTCCTTCTTCTATATTAATCTATAAATACAACTTTCCATGTAAGAACCAACATACCAGCTCTCCCTCCTCCTCTCTCTCCCCCCTTCTACTTTTAATCCTCCCTTCCCCTGCCCTCCTCCTCCTCCTCCTCCTCCTCCTCCTCCTCCTCCTCCTCCTCCTCCTCAGTGACTTTAGTACCTCCCACCTGCTGCAATAAGCCTGTTTTATCTTCCTTCGTTTTGTGCTATTTCCACTTTTACTAATGGTTCAATTACACGATTTTGAC
>NC_066533.1:12354511-12364511 GCF_024679095.1 Eriocheir sinensis
AAACGCCTGCAACAGTCTGCTCGTACAAAGAAAGGCAGGAGTATTTTGTTTACAGGACTGGATGCAGCTCAAGGGTAAAACAAAAGGTCATAGTGTTTCTTAAATAGGCCGAGTTGCATCCCCCCACACACACAATACAGCAGCAGTAGTTATTTTTTATCGTACCGGATGGAGCTCATGGGCAAAAAAAAAGGTCATAGTGTTTCTTAAATATGCCAACCTGCATCCCCACACACACACAATACAGCAGCAGTAGTTATTTTTTATCGTACCGGATGGAGCTCAGGAACAAACAATAAGGTCAAAGTTCTTAAGCAGGCCAAATTGCATCACCAAGTACACACACACACACACACACACACACACACACACACACACACACACACACACACACACACACACACACACACACACACACACACACATACACCTGTAACCTTATGCATCCCAATTCACAACATGTTCCCGTTAAAAGCAAAAACACTACAACTAGAGGGAGTGAACAAAGAAATATGTCAGTGGAGAAGTTCACTTTCTTAAGCAGCTCAAATTCTAACATGCTAACACTAAACACTAAAACTAAAGCCAGAGTCAGCGAAAAAAGTGTGCCGGAAAAAAAATTGACGTTCTTAAAAAGGTCAAATTCGAACACTGGCACTTAACACTAATACCAAAACCAGAGAATTCGATATGTGACACGAAAAAAATGACGTTCTTAAAAAGGTCAAATTCGAACACTGGCACTAAACACTTATACCAAAACCAGAGAATTCGATATGTGACAGGAAAAAAAATTGACGTTCTTAAAAAGGTCAAATTCGAACACTAGCACTAAACACTAATACCAAAACCAGAGAATTCGATATGTGACAGGAAAAAAATGACGTTCTTAAAAAGGTCAAATTCGAACACTAGCACTAAACATTAAAGCCAAAACCAGAGAATTCGATGTGACAGGAAAAAAATGACATTCTCGAGCAGGATATTTTTTTTTACAGTAAAGGAGACAGCTCAGGGCCACAAAAAAAAAAATAATGAAAAAAAAAACCGCTACTTTCTGCTCCTAAAAAGATCACAAACACTAACACTAAACACTAAAATAATCACCACAGGAAGAAATGTACCACGTGGAAAACTTGACGTCCTGAAGCATACCAGATAACAAGTAAACAAGCTTCTCAAGACCCACTCTGACAAACCCTTCCTTCCTCTTCAAGACACAAAGCGACGCATTCATAAACATTTCCGAGTTCTATCACACATTTATCAAGGCTTTCATGGAAGTTGTGAGCATTTTCCTGGGGCGGTATTCTCAGACGCACATTAACTATTTTCAAAGGTCAAAATGGAGATTAATCGGGCTTTCATGAGGATTTTTTCACATTCATGGTACAGAAGAAGAGTTAAACAACCACCAGGGCCATTAAACTACCCCTGAAAATGCCCGAAACGCCTGCGAAAGCCTTGTAAAATATGTGTAATTGGGAGCCGGAAGGTTTGAGAATACGGGTCCTGGATCATGGTGTTAGGGTGAGAGAGCTTCTTTTCCATGAACGTAGAAAGAACATTTGCGGAAACTCGAGTAATCTCCTTTGAGGCCTTTTAGAAGTGGATGATGTGGGAGTTGGAAGCCGGGTGAGAATACCGATCCAACACTTCAATCAAAAGAAAGGGAAGAAAAAATGGTGGTTCAGGAGAGGAAATAGTGTTCGTACATCAGCAAGACCTTCCGTCCTCTTTAAAACTCTACCGCTACAACCAGGGATAAAAAGGGGACGAAGAAATGTCAGGAGAAAAATATATTGTGACCTACCACGCTCTTACACCAACGAGACCTTCCTTCCTCTTTAAACACTAACACCACAACCACAGACAGAAAGAGAGACAGCGAAGAAGAAGAAGAAGAAGACGACAACAACAACAACAACAACAACAACAACAACAACAACAACAACAACAACAACAACAACAACAACAACAACCACAACAGAAAGAACAGGAAGAACAAGAAAAAAACAAGAAGATGAAGAACAAGACGAAAACAAGAACAAGAGAAAAAAATAAGAGGAAGAGGAAGAAGAAAAAGAAGCACAAGAAGATCAAGTACAAGAAGAACAAGAACAAGAACAACAACAACAACAACAACAACAGAAAGAACAGGAAGAACAAGGAAAAAACAAGATGAAGAACAAGAAAAAAAGACGAAAAACAAGAACAAAACAAGAACAAGAGAAAAAAACAAGCGGAAGAGGAAAAAGAAAAAAAACACAAGAAGATCAAGAACAAGAAGAACGACAAGAACAAAAACAAAAAGAACAGGAAGAAGAAATGTCTCAGTAAAAAATAATAAACACCCTCCACCCGACCCTGCCCCTCGAGGCCACTCCAGCCCCTCTGCCCCGCGCACTAAAATAACCAGGCGGGGCTGCTAAAAAAGAGCGCGGGGAGAAAGAAACGCCACTAGTCACGCTGCTCTGGCTCTCGGCTGACCAGCGAGGCGACAAACAAGATGAGGTCCCGAGTGGCAGGCAGGGAGGGAGGGGGACGAGGAGGCACTAAGAGGAGTGGCAGGGAGGGAGGAAGGGAGACGAGACGCTGGCAGGAGGGAGAGAGGATGCCAAGGGGACGAAGAGACGCTAAGAACAGGGGACAGAAAGAGGAAGAGATACTAAGAACAGGGGACTGGCAGGGAGAGAGGGAGGATGGCAGGGAGACAGAGGGATGAAGAGGCACTAAGAACAGGGGACTGGCACGGAGAGAGGGAGGATGGCAGGGAGACAGAGGGATGAAGAGGCACTAAGAACAGGGGACTGGCAGGGAAAGAGGGAGGATGGCAGGGGGACAGAGGGATGAAGAGGCACTAAGAACAGGGGACTGGCAGGGAGAGAGGGAGGATGGCAGGGGGACAGAGGGATGAAGAGGCACTAAGAACAGGGGACTGGCAGGGAGAGAGGGAGGATGGCAGGGAGACAGAGGGATGAAGAGGCACTAAGAACAGGGGGCTGGCAGGGAGGAAGGGATTTAAAGGGACGAGGAGGAGCTAAAAACAGGGCAGTGGCAGGGAGGGAGTTAGTCAGGGAGACGAGAAGGTCCTAAGAACAGAGGATTGGCAGGGGAGGGAGGGAGCTAAAGCAACGAGGGAGGGGCTAAGAACAGAGAACTGGCAAGGAGGGAGGAAGCCAGGGAGAGTAGAACTGGCAGGGAGGAACACGGTAAGAATGCTCAGAACAGGGAAACAAAGGGTGACAAAGGAAGAACAGGGTGACAGGTTAACAGGGAGTACGTGAGAGGCAGAGGGACATGAGGTCACTGGCAGAACAGAATAACTCAGAGGAACATGCTCGGGGGACAGGGGGAGAGGCTGAACACGAAGGCGACAGGAGCGGAACAGGGTAGCGAGAGTCATACAAGGGGAGAGTGAAACGACGGGGATGAGTGAAACAGCCGAGTCGAACAAGAAGGTAAAGTTACTGAAGCTCTCCCGCAACCACATCAGCCATGAAACGTGAAGGAAGAGAAGAGAGAAAAGTGAGGAGGGAGAGGGAGGAGGAGGAGAAGGAAGAAAAGTGAGAGGAGGAGGAGGAGGAGTAGGGGGAAGAGAGGGATTAGGAGGAGAAGGAAGAAAAGTGAGAGGAGGAGGAAGAGGAGTAGGGGAAAGAGAAGGAGGAGGAGGAGGAGAAAGAGGTGGAGGACTTTATAATTATTCACGATATTCTGATATTCTGATGCACTGATTTCTCCTCCTCCTCCTCCTCCTGCTCCTCCTCCTCCTCCTCCTCCTCCTCCATCTCCCCCTCCTCATCCTCATCCTCATCCTCCACCTCCTCCTCTTCCTACACCTCTTACTCTTTCTCCTTCTCCTCTTTTCATTCCATTCATAAACTCATATTTCTCTTTCAATAAACAAGTGAGTAAGTAAGAAAGTAATTAAACAAGAGCATAAATAAATAAACAAACAAAAAGATAAATTAAACCCCAGGGAAGGCCAAGGACAGAGCTCAGGTTGCCGTTTCAGGTGAGCAGAAGTTAATTAAACAAAACACACCCAGGTAAGGTGAGAACATGCAACACTGTAACCCTTTAAAAAGAAAGGAGGAAGATGTCACAGAAAATGGAGGATGCGTGACAAAACTTACGAGTGTGTGTGTGTGTGTGTGCCTGTGCGTGTGCGTGTGCGTGTGCGTGTGAGCCGCCGTCTGTTCTTTGATAAGGAAATAAATGCTTCGCGATTACCCGGCGATATGTCATCAGAATGGCTTTGGCTGCACGGAAGAATATCGAAGCAACACTGGAAAACTTCGTGCAACATTTCCTGGGCCGATAAAACACTAACGGCAGCAGCAGGAGGAGGAGGAGGAGGAGGAGGAGGACGTGGAAATTAACCGGATGCCCTAATTCCACCACCATCACCGCCACTACCGCCACCAGCACCGCCTCCTCCTCCGCCTCCTCCTCCTCTGCTTGTCCCTGGCTCAGCACTATTATAACAACCACCAAGCCAGAAAGCCACCCAAGTCACAACCACCACCACCACCACCACTTCTTCGATTACCACATCTTCCCTGTCTACCTGTCTATCTACCTGTCTGTCCGTTTTACTTTTTGTCTGGGTTTGTTTCCATCGGTCTGTTTTTGTGTATGTCTTTTTTTTATATCTGTGTGTCTGCTTGCCTGTCTTTATGTCTGTCTTTCTGTCTGCTTGTCTGTTTGTATGTCCCTTTCTCTCTCTATGTCTGTCTGTCTGTCTGTCTGTATCTTGCTTATGAGTCCAAAAATCCAGTCTGTCAAACCTCTTCATGTCTGTCGATAAGAAGAAGAAGAGAAATAAGATGGACCAATTTCCTTTTTCTTGTCCTTCTTTCTTTCCTTTCTTTTCCTCTCTCTTCCCTTCCCTTTCGCTTCCTTTCCTTTCCCTTCTTTGCTTTCCCTCTAACCATCTTCCTCTGTTCGTTTTTCCCTCCCCCGTTCCGTCAGTTTCTTCCTTCGTTTTCTTCTTCTTCTTCTTCTCCTGGATCAATTAATCGCCGGTTTTTCTTACCTGGCTCGTAATTACTCCTTCAGACAATCACGGGGACGAGGCAAGACTCATATTCACAGGTAGACTTGTTGTTGTTGTTGTTGTTGTTGTTGTCGTTGTTGTTGTTGTTGGTGGTGGTGGTGGTGGTGATGGTTTTGATTCTTCATTTTTTCCTAACTAATACTCCACCATGACACGTCTCTTCACTATCATCACTATCATCATCATCATTATTATCATCGAACTATCTATCCTCTCCCCTTCTTCTTCTCCGCTATCTATGCTCTTTCTTTCTTATCCTTTTGTTCTCGTTCTTCTCCTCCTTCGTTCTAGTTCTCGTTCTCGCTCGTTCATCTCCTTTCCTTCTCGTTTCTTAGCCTTTCGTTCATCATCATCACCACCATCACCACCACCACCACAATCACCACCAGCACCACCACCAAACTCCATTAATCAAGGGAGACAGAAGGGCGGGGAAATGGTCCTTAATTAACTGTTCTGGTTATTGCAACGTTTACATGGAGGAGGAGGAGGAGGAGGAGGAGGAGGAGAGGTAAGGAGGAGGAGGAGGAGGAGGAGGAGGAGGAGGAGGAGGAGACGGAGAGGCAAGGAGGAGGAGGAGGAGGAGAAAGAAGAAAAAGAAAAAGAAAAACTAAAAAGAAGAAGAAGAAGAAGAAAAAGAAGATTTGAAGAAAAGAAAAAAGTGAAAAAGAAAGGAGAAAGTGGTAAAAAGCAAGAACAGGAAAAAAAAATTAGCGGGAGAAGAAAGAAGAGTGAGGAAGCGAAAGCGGAGGAGGAATAGGAAGAGTAGATGGCAGAGAATCAAGAGGCGAAGGAGGAAAAGGAGGAGGAGGAGGAGGAGGAGGAGGAATAGGAGGAGGAGGCGGATTAAGAGAACAACTTGGCGTGCTGAGAAAACTTTGGCTGTCAGAAAAATTGGATGCAACTTGAAATGACGAGGAAGAGTTAATAAACATCAACAAACCTGCCGAGATTATTGTGTGGGCAAAGAAAATAAGAGAGAGAGAGAGAGAGAGAGAGAGAGAGAGAGAGAGAGAGAGAGAGAGAGAGAGAGAGAGAGAGAGAGAGAAAGAAAGAAAGAAAGAAAGAAAGAAAGAAAGAAAGAAAAAGAGAGAGAGAGAGAGAGAGAGAGAGAGAGAGAGAGAGAGAGAGAGAGAGAGAGAGAGAGAGAGAGAGAGAGAGAGAGAGAGAGAGAGAAAGAAAGAAAGAAAGAAAGAAAGAAAGAAAGAAAGAAAGAAAGAAAGAGAGAGAGAGAGAGAGAGAGAGAGAGAGAGAGAGAGAGAGAGAGAGAGAAAAGGAAAAGAGAAAGAAAGAGAAAGAAAAAGAGAAAAAGAAAGAAAGAGAAAAAGAAAAAGAAAGAGAGAGAGAGAGAGAGAGAGAGAGAGAGAGAGAGAGAGAGAGAGAGAGAGAGAGAGAGAGAGAGAGAGAGAGAGAGAGAGAGAGAGAGAGATAGAAAAGTCAACAAGGGAAAGAGCTCGCTTTGTTTGATAATATGAAGTCTTTTTACTGAGGATTCATCAATGAATTTAATGAGAACTGCCATGATAGTGAGTATGATTCTATAATTGACATGATCCTGAGAGTATGTTCGCCTAAAACTATATATTAAGCATTCAAGATTCTTTTCCTCCAAACCAATATATTAAGCATTCAAGATTATTTTCCTCCAAACCAATATATTAAGCATTCAAGATTCTTTTCCTCCAAACCAATATATTAAGCATTCAAGATTATTTTCCACCAAACCAATATATTAAGCATTCAAGATTCTTTTCCACCAAACCAATATATTAAGCATTCAAGATTCTTTTCCACCAAACCAATATATTAAGCATTCAAGATTCTTTTCCTCCAACCCTTTATATTAAGCATTCAAGATTCTTTTCCTCCAAACCAATATATTAAGCATTCAAGATTATTTTCCTCCAAACCAATATATTAAGCATTCAAGATTATTTTCCTCCAAACCAATATATTAAGCATTCAAGATTCTTTTCCTTCAAACCTTTATATTAAGCATTCAAGATTATTTTCCTGCAAACCAATATATTAAGCATTCAAGATTATTTTCCTCCAAACCAATATATTAAGCATTCAAGATTATTTTCCTCCAAACCAATATATTAAGCATTCAAGATTCTTTTCCTATGTAATATAACCTCGACAATGTTTCCTTCTTCTCTAAAATCCCCCTGATGTGATTAACTTTCTTTTAATTCTTTCCCTATCCTTTTTATTCCTTTTCTTTTCCTTGCTTTCTCCCTAACCATTTTCCTTTGTCTTCTTTTTTCTCCTCCCCATCCGTCAGAGTTTCCCTTAAAATATCACTTACTCCATATTCTTCCTTCCTTCCCACTCACCACTCTACATTAATCACTCAAAGATTTTCTATGTGATACAACTTCTATTATCTTCTTCCCGATAATCTCCCCTATATCTCCTTGTGTGATATAACTTTTATAATCTTCTTCCCTTCTCCTCTATGATTTCCTCCTTTATCACTCTACATTAACATTCATGATTCTCAACTCTTTTACTTCTTCAATAACCTCCCTTCACTGCAGTATTCTTCTTCCTAATAATAACCTCTTCTCCATAACAAGTATACATTAACTATCAAGATTCTCAACTATATTACTTCATTTATAATCCTCTCCCTTCACTGCAGCCTCTTCTTCAAGCGTCTATACTCTGCTCTGCCTGGCCACGTTTCGCTACTGACTCCCGTGATCGCAAGTGTTTATATATTCCGGTCTTTCTCCTTCACTGCCGCGTCTGAGTCTGCCAAGTCTTCCCGAGGCGGCGATATTAAAGTTTGTTTTCCCGTAGTCTATAAACAGTTTGGTAATAACACACACACCTCTCCGGAGAAATTTATTAAACTTTATCACGCCTTCGGACGCTTCAGCTTTAACGCATTTTCATAATCCTTCTCTGTATGCATGACCTGCGTGGACAGCACCTTGCCTAAGTACCCAGGTGTAGCCAGGTGTGTGGGGGTCCTCATGCTATCCGTCTGCTCCGAGGAAATAACAATCACTGCACACAAGTTACTATGTTGAAGGCAAAGGTAAAGTTGCAGGCATCATTTTTTATCATTATCAGACAAATACCGTTCCCATACTCTCCACCTGTCTTCCTTTGTGTGTATTTCCTCTTGCCTACGACTTAAATGCTTTCAAGAGAGGAGTATCGACACCTTTTTATTCGATTTTGACCCTCTCTGTTACTTTATCAGCTATTTGCAGGAGTATCGCCGTTCAGCCTTAGTTCACTTATTTCAATCTCTCTCTCACTGGGACATAAGAAGGTGTGTGGTTTTTAAGGGTTTTTAGTATTTACAGTCTTAGAGTAAATTATAGTTTGTGATATGTACAGGGATCTTATATACATTACAGGCGGGGTTTTGTTTTGTCTAATCTTTATTTTGCCTTTGAGCTGCATCCTTTACTGTAAAACAAATCTATCTGATGTTAGTGTACTCATCTTGCTCCAACAAAGGATCTAACCTCATCTTGACACCTAGATCCCTTTCTGCCCCGGCTTCTACACTTCCTGGCCGACGCCCCGCCCAGCAACGATTCCCACGTTAACTCTTACCCGCACAACGCTACCTCTTCCCTGTCATAAGCTCTTCCCTTCTCCTTCATCTCTTGCCTTAACTTTTACACTTCCAAGGTTGCTGCTGATTAGTCACCACCACACCCAGTATAGATTCCTAGGTCACCTCTTTCTCCTCATGTACTGTTCCCCACCCCCGTCATCTCTGCACCTACTAGCTTCCTGTGTGCCTTGACTTCTACACTTCCTAGGTTACCAGAGTCTACAGCCACCCTATCCTCACCTAACCACGTCCCTATTACCTCACTTCACTCCCTTTTCCCTATCCTACCTTTACCGCCCCACCCAGAAACAATTGCAGGTTTATCTCACCCTCGTCATGCAGTTTTCCCTTCGTCTTCATCTTTGCACCTGGATACCTGCCCGCCCTGATTTTTACACTTCCCAGGTTACCAACATCTACAACCACCGCCCCACCCAGAAACAA
Organism: Eriocheir sinensis; assembly: GCF_024679095.1. Taxonomy (NCBI): domain Eukaryota; kingdom Metazoa; phylum Arthropoda; class Malacostraca; order Decapoda; family Varunidae; genus Eriocheir; species Eriocheir sinensis. Next base: position 12,363,598 of record NC_066533.1, read on the forward strand.
TTGCCAGTCCATCTCCTCCCTCGTCATGCAGCTTTCCCTTCGTCTTCATCTTTGCACCTGGATACCTGCCCGCCCTGATTTCTACACTTCCCAGGTTACCAACATCTACAACCACCGCCCCACCCAGAAACAATTGCCAGTCCGTCTCCTCCCTCGTCATGCAGCTTTCCCTTCGTCTTCATCATTGCACCTGGATACCTGCCCGCCCTGACTTCTACACTTCCCAGGTTACCAACATCTACAACCACCGCCCCACCCAGAAACAATTGCCAGTCCATCTCCTCCCTCGTCACACAGTTTTCCCTCCGCCTCATATCCAGTGCGTGGCCGGAGCGTCCATCCTTCACTCAGCTCAATCATTTATTTGTTACGCTAAATGGAAAACCGGATCTTGCATAATGGAACGCAGCTGACAATTAATTTCCAGTGTCCCGGGGCATGGTGCGCTCTCTCTCTCTCTCTCTCTCTCTCTCTCTCTCTCTCTCTCTCTCTCTCTCTCTCTCTCTCTCTCTCTCTCTCTCTCTCTCTCTCTCTCTCTCTCTTCCCCATCTATCTCATTTCCGTTCCTCTTTCCTCTTCTCCCTCCCTCTTTCTCGCCTCGTTTTCCCTCATTTTCCCTCTTTATTCATTTCATCTCTTGCCCATTCACCTCCTTCCCGTCCATCTTTCCTCTTATTTTTCCCTCCTTCTCCTCCCTCTTTCTCTCCGTCACTCCCGCAGCTGTCAGGGTCTGGAAGTCTAACAATAATGCAGGTAAATTCTCCTCCGTATCACCTGAGGAGTTAATGAGAAAGTCAACACCTGCTGGAAGGTATCAATGGTAACGAAGTGCCGCCAACCTACACCAGCATCCGCTACATTACGTAAATACCTGAAATGATGATGCTTCTTCTTTTCCTCCTCCTCCTCCTCCT
>NC_066533.1:12369511-12407011 GCF_024679095.1 Eriocheir sinensis
CCAGAACTATTTCCTTATCAATTCCTTATTAACAACATTCCTTTACTCTCAATATCAGCTCATTATCAACTATTTACCACTGTATTCTAAAGTAAATTTCTGAACTTCCGAGTACTTTTCATACCTACGTCTTTTCCTCACTCTTTTACATGCAAGAAAAGAGAGCATAACATAACAGCTACACCACTCACTACATCATCATCATCATCATCATCATCATAACTAGAGCCACTTTCCTTCCTAGCAGCCATCTCCTGTACGGCGGGATAGCGTTGCGCACCATTCACATCCAGATAAATATTTTTCCCCTCGCTTCTTTTTCCTGTGAGTTCGCTGCGCCCCGCCATCATCAACAGCCAGCGTCCAGCCCTCGCCCGCCAGACCCGTGAACAAGGCAATCAAAGCAGCTAATGAGCCTCCCCAGAGCAAGCAGCAACAGCAACAACAATAATAACAACAGCAACAAAAACAACAGCAGCAAACAGCCAGCCAGTCATCAGCAAGCAGCCAGTCTCTTTAACCATACTGCCGGAACGAAGGGGAGCACGAGAGAGAGAGAGAGAGAGAGAGAGAGAGAGAGAGAGAGAGAGAGAGAGAGAGAGAGAGAGAGAGAGAGAGAGAGAGAGAGAGAGAGAGAGAGTAGTAGTAGTAGTAGTAGTAGTATAGTAATAGTAGTAATAGTAGTAAAAGGAAATAGTTGTAAAAGTAAAATAATACTGATAACAACAACAACAATAATAAGTGACAAAAAATATAACAATGCTAATGGTAATAATAAGTAAGAAGATCAGTAGTTAATGGCAGCATTTTTTTTTGTTTTGTTTTTTGTTTTTACTTTCGCCTCCTTCGCCCTCGGTCTCACGCGTTCCCCAGGTTCTTAAGACACACAAAAAGTCTAAATGCCGCAAAACTCTGCTCAACTTGGCTCACCTTTCCCTTCATTAACGCGGCTAAGGTGAGGAAAGCCATGCAACTCCTGCCATCAGCACCACCACCACCCTCCTCATCACCACCATTACTACTACATTCAACACCATCTCCACCATCACCACCACTACCATCACCACCACCATCATCACCACAATCATCCCCACCACAACCATCACCACTACCACCTTCTGGAGGTTGTTTGTCATTCACACATTTTCCCGTGCTACATGTTTTCTTTATAATATTTCCCTAAATGCACCTCTTGTGCAAAAGAAATATGTTTGGTTGACACTGTTATACACAATGTGTTAACATTTAGTTCACCGACAAAGTCTCAGTAAATATTCTGCCATATTTAGCACCAGCAGACTGATCAGCAGGTTTTTCAGCAAAATATCCACCACGTTGCCAATAACTTTGAATTGCCTGCAAGACAAACAGTGTGTTAAGGGCGGAGCGTTACCCCAGATAGTGACGCGGTGAAATCTACGGACACTGCCAGCCAGGTTTACATTTCTCAACGGATCCCATGATGGACAATACGAACACCTCGGGCCGTCAGCACAGGCCACAACCCGTGCCCATACACTTAGTTAAACTCTTGGGTTGTTCCCTCAATTTACATAATTTACACAGTATTATTATTTCTGCACCCATGCTTTCAGAGACGCAAGAGAAACAGCCCGCCTCACGCTCCCTTGCCTTGCCTGGCCCGGCCAATCACAACATGCCGTTAGTTTTAGGCTAATGGCTAAATCTGATTGGTGAATGTTACGAGCAGACGATGGACGCTTGTCCCCACTCGACGCTTCTGAATGTGTCATGAGTTGTGTGTGTGTGTGTGTGTGTGTGTGTGTGTGTGTGTGTGTGTGTGTGTGTGTGTGTGTGTGTGTGTGTGTGTGTGTGTGTGTGTGTGTGTGTTGAATAAATAATTTGTCTATGTATCTATATATCTAGTTATCTATCTCTCTCTCTCTCTCTATCTATCTATCTACCTATCTATATTACTGTGAACTATCATGATCTTTCAAATTTTTACTCATCATTGGTTTTATTCTAGTATCAGCTGCCCTTTTCAACGGTTTCAAACTTTTCTATTTATGTGCTTCCTCAGATGGTGTGGCTATACCTCGACAAGATATATAAGCATCATGCGTATCACTGACATCATCAACTCTCCACCGTTCATCATTTATAAAGCTGAAGGACACTAAGTCTTACTCCCGCTATCAATCCATCTCCGCTTCCCCGCTGATGCTGTTTGTATGCTTCTCAAGTGATGAATGGTCCCGTATAATCACTCGCCAGTCTTTCCTCTTCCTTTGTTACAGCCCGTGTGTGTGTGTGTGTGTGTGTGTGTGTGTGTGTGTGTGTGTGTGTGTGTGTGTGTGTGTGTGTGTGTGTGTGTGTGTGTGTGTGTGTGTGTGTGTGTGTGTGTGTGTGTGTGTGTATGACTTTCCATTTCCCAGATGTTGTCAGGCACAGGTGAAGGTGACGAGTATCAGTAATCACCCACATCGCATTACCTGCCACAGTGCTCTCAGGTGACACACACACACACACACACACACACACACACACACACACACACACACACACACACACACACACACACACACCTGTTGGCGATAGTATAAGTTTCCAATACGGAGTGCTTGGCGAGGCGGCGAATGGAGGCGAAACCCAGACGGTGCAGAGGCGAGACAGAGACCTTTGTGTTGGCGGTGCGGCGCAGAAGCCCTGAAGTGACGGGCGAGGTCGAGGGAGACGAGGATAGAGAAGAGTGACACAGATAACGGGTGAAAGATGAGGCACAGAAGAACTGGCACGAATGAATGAGGTAAAAGAAAGGGTGGAGGACTAAAAACGTAGAATAAATAACGATAGATAAGCGAGTGATAAAGGGAAGAGCCAAAAGAGTGATAGAGATCCTCATACGATGTCACGGAGAGATAAATTTACGGAAAGATGGCTGTGTAAAAGTTTTGGAAATTAAGTTGCCTGTTGCCTAAGTAATCAGGGACGGCACACACACACACACACACACACACGCGCGCGCACACACACACACGCCGGAGGGGACCCAGCGCTAATGCAAGGCGGGAATTTAATACAATGATTTACGGACAAAAGAGCCTCAAGGACATAAATGTTTAAAAAGTAATCTGAGGAGGCTAGAGAGAAAAATTAGTGTCATAAATAACGGCAAGTTAGGGAGACTAATACGCTATATATTACGAATAACTCCCATGCTTCACGTCCCTCCCCGCGGCGGCTGTGTGTGTGTGTGTGTGTGTGTGTGTGTGTGTGTGTGTGTGTGTGTGTGTGTGTGTGTGTGTGTGTTCCCTATTTTTGTTCTTGTTCCTAGCACATCACTTCTCTACATCTATCTTCTTCCGAAATTGACCTCCCTTCTGACCTCTCATTTTTTTTTTATTTCATCAGCACCTAGCGAGCTTTTATTTATTTTTATTGCTTGTGTTTTGCCCTTGTGTTGCCTCCCTTGCTGTAAAACAAAACAAAATAAAGCGTCACCACCTGTCCTCCTTCCTAATGATGATACGCCTATTACCTCAACCTCTAACAACCCTTAACGTATCACTTAGTTGTCCGATAACACTCGTATGTGGTAGGTTACATCTTGCTATTAATCTCGCCATCACGCGTTCCCTCTGTCCACCCTCTGTCCATGCTAGCGTCATCCGGCCCGTTGTTAGCAAAGCCTCTAATCTCGCTTCGTTACCCGGCCTGGAAAAGTCTGTCTCGTTCCATCCAGGTTTTGCTCCTCACTTTAATTAACAACATGAACATTACATCATTTTTGAGGGACAGCTGTGCCAACGCGACCCCTGAAAATGCATATTGATGGTGTGTGTATGATGGGACTCTCTCTCTCTCTCTCTCTCTCTCTCTCTCTCTCTCTCTCTCTCTCTCTCTCTCTCTCTCTCTCTCTCTCTCTCTCTCTCTCATTTCACAACACGGTCACTGGGAACATTTGGTGCCGAGTCAAGGTTTGGTGTCGTTTGCTGTATGTGCAAAATTACTAGACTTTTGGCAAATCACAAGTCATTACATTATATAATCTGTGAGTATTTTAATCCCTTGTCAACTCTGTGGAGGTAAATTAATAGGTCAATCCAGATAAGAACTCTGGAGAGTCAAAGAAATACAGTTGTCCCCCATAAAGAAGAGTTAAGGCTCTATGATTGCAACTCACGCGTCTTTCACCCCTAACTTTGGAAAACTCAAGGGAGGCATTGATCCTGTACTTTCCACAGTACCGTAACCATCTTACTCCTCTAAAATCTCGGAAGAAAGGAGCATCGTGGTGGTACTGACATTACACAGGGGGTTGCAGCGAGAGGTGACTGGCGCGTCCTCAATCCATACAATCAATCAAGCTAATCGTTCCTTAATTAAAAATCCAGCCCTGGGACAGCCTAAGCCGCAGTGATTTCTTCCTATCTTGTCTATTTGTCAGCCTAATGTACGCCGAATAGACGCGTTACTGTACATTATTGCCGTGCTGGTGCCGGCACCACGGTGAGGCGGTCCCGCGCTGTGGTGGCAACGTTAAGTTTTGATAAATATATACGTCCCGGGAAACCTTGCAACTTGGTTATTCAACCCTAAAAGGGCCAAACACCTGTTTTATGTGGTTGAAAACTTTGCAGATCACTAATATCCACTCAGTTTTAGGTGCCTTATCAAAACATGTTGAAATTTGAAAGAAAGAAAAAATATCTTAATGGTTCAAAAATGAACCTAAAATATTTTGAACCGAGAACTTTTAGTCAAATTATTTTTTTAAAGGTAAGGGTTAATGATGAGAACAAATATTATTGGTTTCATTAATGATTTTGAAGTAAAAATATATTTGTTACAGTATTTACTGATGAGGGAAACCAATTTAGCAACTACTGATAACTTATACAGAGAACATAGTCATAGCCTTTTATGATTTCTGCACTATAGATACATAGGGATTGGCTATGTTTCATCCTCTTCCTATTTTCTCGCAGCATGGCCTGTTTCGAAGCAGCTTGAACGTGATTTTCCCGCTCGAAGTCTTTAAGGGATGTCTTTCTTTGCCTTGGCAAAGCAGAATATTTGTCACATTCAACCTGAAAGACTGCAGCTGATGCTGTGACTCTAGAGGCACTCCCAACCCATTAGCGTCCATCCTGCAGAGAAGCCAAAAGGAAAAAACAGTTTATGATAATATTAGTAAGACCTAATGAAAATTTTGCATAGGACAATCAGTGAGTCAAATAGATCAACACCTCCCATTCCTTCACGTTATGTTTCGACTCAACCACAACCAGATAGTGATTGAGTATGATGCCTTCTTCAAGGTTTTCAGCATTGTGGGAGCGACATCTCCCTCCACAAAATCGGTGTGATTCCATATCTGAGGAAAATAAACCGCCAAGTAAGCTACACCTTTTTTCCAATAGGAAAACGTATTCTTACAACTATTGCTAGTAATATGTCGCAACACTAAAATCACAATAAACACAATATGTTCAACCTAATACACATTCGAGAATTACTCTATACCTTTGCCTTACCTGTAACTTATGTAAAAAAAATTCCTTGAAGACAGAGGAAAAGCCACGTAAACTTCCCTTCTGACGGCCTGAAAAACACTGCCGTTTCTGTCCTTCCAGAGACACGCCAATCCTCTTCGACAGACCGACTTGGCCGGCCCTGCTACAGGCCGCCATTGGCAAAGTTCCGTGCTCCCCCCTATAGGGAGGGAGCAATCTTTGGACGAGGAGGAAGTCTCGGTCCGAGTACTACTCGGCTTACTCGGTGCTTGGATTTGAGTGAGTGCTACTTGGTTTACTCAGTTCTTGCAATTCAATTACTTGATCGATTAAAACCCAAAAAATGCAAAATAAGCTTTCAAGGTAATCTCTAATGATTATTATTATCATTATTAGGGGATGGGGAATGCATGGAGTGATTAAGACAGGATAATCGACTTGATAAGCCACATATTAGATCATCAGAAATTACTCATAATCGCATTTAGAACATGAAATATGCAACACTTGTGCGTGGAATATGCATATGTGTATTGATCAGCTGCCTCATATACACCTGCCTAAAGATGTCTTGTAATATATAGACCTTGACCCTTCTGTTTTTATTTAGAGTAGGACTAGAGTACTGTAGCTCTTTGACATTAAGATGAAAATTTGATATTGTTTGAATTTTGCATGGGAACGTTAGACATTTTTTTAAAGACATCTGTCCTCATCCGAATTTGAACACTTCTCATCTCTGGCCACCCTTTGACCCCCCACCCCCACCCACCCCCACTAGCCTCTTGGTGAAAAAAATGCCACCTATCCCCCTCCGCCCAGCCATCCCTGCACTATCTGCCGCCTGCCTGTCACCTAAGAGCAAAGTAATCATTGGATACTTAGTTTACTCGGTTTTGAAGAGTAATCAAAACCGAATTACTCGGTTTGCAGACAGTACTCGGTTTCCCAGTCACTAATATATAGCAGAACGTGTTGCTGTTGTTAAAGATTTACTCCCTTTTAAAAGGAGGGAGCACGAGCCTTTGCCAATGGCGGGCTGTAGCAGGGTGCCGACAGACCGACTCTGTCGGCTGACATCAGCCGAGCCGACCAAGTCAGACTGTTGACGAGGACTGGCGTGTCTCTGCGCAGCTCGTGCCTTACTGTAGTGTGTAAGCGATTGTTTCCGATACGGTACAGAGTCATACCGGTGGGCTACCACGACGCTACGCGCGAATGTCTTCCCTTACAAAGCGTGAATTTGAAGTGGTACGTACATAAGCGCTCCAGGCAAAGTCCAATCTGCTGCAGTACTGATGCAGTTCCACTTACTTAAGACCAGTGGCACAGCAAAACATTGTGTGTGGAAATGGAAATAGGCAAAAAATAATACATAGATCAAAAGTTAATAGAGAAGCAAAAAACTACAACTGTTAAAAATCTGATACTTACCTTACCGTTGACTTCTTGGTTATGGTGGTGTGATGGTGGGGATGGAAGTGGTGGTGGCGTTGCCCAGACCACCACGCACAGCTGCGAAGGGCCCGTGGAGAGAGCCCTGCTCGCCCTCACACACACACACACACACACACACACACTGATAATAATAATAAGAATAAAAATAATAACGACACCGATGAACTAATGAATGGAAAGCTTTGCAAAATGTAATCGTTCGTTCAAAAATTGTGCATAGATTTAACGAGTTAGGCCTATGTGAAAAATGTGATAAAATATGAGTTAGTAGTGAGCTTGAGTCAATCCTGTAGATGTACAAATAGATAAGAACTCTCTCTCTCTCTCTCTCTCTCTCTCTCTCTCTCTCTCTCTCTCTCTCTCTCTCTCTCTCTCTCTCTCTCTCTCTCTCTCTCTCTCTCTCTCTCTTACCGTATGTGTGTCTGTTATGTTTGGGCTACAGACTCCACGTTCCCAAGCAGTGTACGAGGTGGTCTGAGTTTCTTTTTTCTTCATTCTTACAGTGAGTCGTGGCGATGAGCCCCTGATTGTCACTCTAGTTCAGGCACACTTTCTTTTTTCAATTGTTATTGTTTTCATCACTAGGGTACCAAATTTTCCTCTATTTAATTTGCTCTTGAAGGCGTGGCGATGAGGACTGAGTTATTTTACACTTCGAACTTTAAATTTTCACTTTTTTTCATGGTTCAGCGGTTCACTATTACGACAGTTGTTGTTTTTATATTTTATTTGTCCTTTTTCACACTCGTTACGCTTTCTTTTCTTTTATTTGTTTCTGTTTTGTTTGCTTTATTTATTTCTTAATTATTGTTTTCTCTTTATTTATTTATTTGTTTTCTTATATGTTAATTGTTGTTTTGCTTCCTTCAGTTTTTTTTATTTGTTTATTTTGTTTCGTTAATTTGTTTTTCTCTTTTCTTTGCTTTTATTTTATTTGTTCTTTTTCACTTCCATTCTTTTTCCACTCACACGCTCTTTCGCTGTCTGACTGGGAACTCTTTACTGCGGCGGGATTTTTCTATTTTTTATTTGTTCTTATTCCCTCACGTTATATAAGTTTTCTATCAATAACACATCACTCGTTTTTCTTTTCTTTCTTTATCTGGCTGGAAACACTTCACTCGCTTCACTTTATATTTCCTCCTCGTCTCGTGTCTTCTTAGCAATGAATGGACAGACACTTCTTACACGGGTCATGCTTGCGTCCTGCCGAAAGAAAGGGAGGTCCATTAGGCAAGGTTGTTAGTTCCTGTATACTATTTCGTCTTTCATTAACTGCTTTGCTATACTTAACTTTCTACTCTCAAGACTCCCCTTCTCCCGAAATTGACCTCTCTTTTGGCTTCTCGTTCTTTCTACTTTCGTTCGGAGCAGCGTCTAGTAGCGGACTTTTGTTGTTGTTGTTGCTGTTGTTGTTGTTGTTGTTGTTGTGGTGGTGGTGGTGGTGGTTGTCCTTGTTTTTGCCCTTGAGTTGCCTCCCTTGCTGTAAAAAAAAAAATAATAATAATAATAAATAATGGGAAAGCTCTTATTATCTGCTCTTTTATATTCTTATCCTTACTTACTTACTCTTCTTACTTACTTATTTATCATTCATACTCTTCTGTTTTTTTTTTTTATTTAGTATATATAGAAGAAAGCAAGAGAGTGGAGCCGGACATTAAAAATTCCGATTCCTGATCCGACTCTAGGAAATTTTAAGGTTACGGTGCCCTTTTACGTCCTTTTCTATGAACTTATTAACGTACTTTCCACACACACCAAAAAAGAGAAATGGGAGGTAATGGGAACAAAAGGCCTCCATATTTGTTTTTTGTTTTTCTTGATTTTATTTCGTTTCAAGTTAGGTCACGACTCCTCTTGGACCACGAGGTTAAATGCACACACACACACACACACACACACACACACACACACACACACACAAAGGAAGAGTGGGTGGAAGAAGGGTAATATAGGTCGCATCTAATCTGTCTATTTGCCTGTTCTTTTTCTCTATACCTCCCCCCCTCTCCCTCTCCCTCTCCCTCTCTCTCTCTCTCTCTCTCTCTCTCAGGGGTCACGGGGTTAAGTGAGAGAGGTGATGGGGGGTTAAGTGACTAGGTATAAAATTGAGGTTACTGCTATACACGGCTTTCGCAACCCCTTATTAAAGAACGCATCACAACAAAAGAAAATAAGGAGTCGTGAAGAAATAATAACGATGAAAAAAACAATGAAAATAACGACGAAAATAATGAATGGTGGGGTGAGGGCATGGTAGTAGTAGTAGTAGTAGTAGTAGTAGTAGTAGTAGTAGTAGTAGTAGAGAGTAGTAGTAGTAGTAGTAGTAGTAGAGAGAGAGAGAGAGAGAGAGAGAGAGAGAGAGAGAGAGAGAGAGAGAGAGAGAGAGAGAGAGAGAGAGAGAGAGAGAGAGAGAGAGAGAGAGAGAGAGAGAACCCTTTCATCTCACCCACTCTCTCGGCCTTGACTTCAAACTTCTCGCAACCTGTTCAACTTAACCTTTTACTTCACTTTTACACTTCACGCTCCACGCCGAGAGAGAGAGAGAGAGAGAGAGAGAGAGAGAGAGAGAGAACACACACACACACACACACACACACACACACACACACACACACACACACACACACTCTCACTCCATTGTCAGCCCCGTTCTTTGCCCTATAACAGTGAAAAGATGCCCTGAACCAACTCTCGTCTTCCTCTTGTTCACTTCAAACCACAAAAAGGAGACGTAGGAAGTGACTATGTAAAAGATAAATTCACGGAGGACTTTCAGAGCGGCTTCTTTCGCCTATATTACGCGTTTTCTTTTCCTTCTTAACATCGCCTCCTACAATTATCATGTAAGTCAGATCCTGTTCCCCACCGAGCTTTCTAAGAACCACCTCCACGGATTAATGTTTACATCCAACACGTTAATTATATCTGTTAGTAGTGGTAGTAGTAGTAGTAGTAGTAGTAGTAGTAGTAGTAGTAGTAGTAGTAGTAGTAGTAGTAGTAGTAGTAGTAGTAGAAATAGTAGTAGTAGTAGTAGTTATCAGGACACCTCTCCTCCCGAAACTGACCTATCTTTCGGCCACTCCTCTGGACTCTTTTGTAGGAGCAGTGAGTAGCTGGCTTTTTTTTTTCATTATTTTTTCCTTTTTATTGCCCTTGAACTGTCTCCTTTGCTGTAAAAAGTAGTAGTAGTAGTAGTAGTAGTAGTAGTAGCAGTAGTAGTATGGCACAAGCAGGCAGAGAAAAAGAGAGAAAGGAAATTTAAGTTTAGTAAGTCAAGTTAAACATGGCGAAATAATGTTAAAAATTTGCCGGGTTTTTATTTTTTTTTTGTTTTTTAGTTGATAATGACTGATATTGCTTAAGAAGGGAAAGCTTCGAGAACCGTCTGAAGGTGGCGACTATTCCAGACACGACCGACGACTATCAAAAAAAGTGTTGCCCTCTACGCAAAAGGAAGCAGCGGTTTCAAAAGTCACCATAATCAGTGTATCAGTGTGAAAAAAAAAATTATATACACCCAGAAAGTATGACACTCACCCCAAAATCAAATGTCACTCACCCCAACCCACAAAAAACATAATGATCTCTTCTAAAAATGAAAACAAAAACACTCATATCTCTCCCTCTCCCTCTTTCTCTCTTTCTCCCTCCCTATTGCCAAACATCCTCCTAACTTGCCTAATAATCTTTACTGCCGTCTACGGTGACCTCTGACCCCGCTTCCTTCCTCCGCTTCCTACCTTACCTCCCTCCATCACCCTTCCAACCTCTTTCTCTCTCTCTCCTTCCATCAATCTATCTGTCTGTCTATCTTTCTTCCTTTATTCTTTACCATGCTTGCCCTTCTCCAACCTCCTCCTCCACCTCCTCTTTTCTCTCTCTCTCACTCTGTACCTACACTTCAATTCTTTCTCTCCCTCCTTCTCCGTATCTGTATATTTAATTCCCTTTCTCTTTCTCTCTTCCCTTCCTTCACCTCCTTTTCTTTTTCACTCCATCATTTTTTACCCCTGTTCCCTTCATTCTTTCCCTTCCTTTCCTTCTTCCATAGCTTATTCTTTTCCTCTGTCTATCTTCTACCTCCTTCATTTCCCTTCTTTCTTCCTTCCCTCTCTCCCTCTCCTTCCTTCCTTCCTCCCTTCTATCTCTCTTCAAGCTCCTTCCTTCCTTCCTTCCTTCCTTCCCTTCACCTTTGAATGGGTTTAAAAGTGACTGTCTGTGTTTGAGGGTGGAGGTGGGGAGAGGGGCGTGAGAATATGGAAGGAAAGGCAACTCTCTCTCTCTCTCTCTCTCTCTCTCTCTCTCTCTCTCTCTCTCTCTCTCTCTCTCTCTCTCTCTCTCTCTCTCTCTCTCTCTCTCTCTCTCTCTCTCTCTCTCTCTCTCTCTCTCTCTCATTCATTCAGTTTCTTCATCATTCAGTTTGGAAATCCCGAGTTGCTAAGACCTACACACACACACACACACACACACACACACACACAAACACAAGGGGCAAGAGGGGAATTTGAAAGAGGAGAAGAAGAAGGAGGAAACAAGAAGGAAAAGAAAGAGGAAGAAGAAAGGAAACAGAACAAAAAGTGGAAGCAGAGAAAGGAGGAGGAAAAGGAGGAGGAGGAGGAAGAAGAAGAGGAGGAGGAGAGAGGAATTATTTATAGCGTGATGGGAGTCGTGTGTCTTACTTTCTCCTGACCAGTTTAGGATTGATGAGTCCTGTGAGGGGCTTGATTATTACTCCTCCTCCCCCTCCTCCTCCTCCTCCTCCAAGAAGCGTCACACCTCAAGGTCATTTATCTGTTCTCCCTCTCTCCTTCTCTCTCTCTCTATTTATCCTTCCCTTTCTCCTTTTACTCAGCACCTTCTCTTTTTTCCCCCTCTCCTCCTCCTCCTCCTCCTCCTCCTCTTCTTCTCTTTTCTTCTCCTAGTTCACCATCACTTCTTCCTCCTCCTCCTCCTCCTTCATCGCGCTACTTTCTGTCGTCTTATTTACGTGCCTCCTCCTCCTCCTCCTCCTCCTCCTCCTCCTCCTCCTCCTCCTATTCCTAATAATAATAAAAGTAAAGCAAAGAACATCGAGGAAGAAGAATTGATATGCAGTCTCATTTTCTTTTTTTTCTTTCATTTCCTGATTTATTTTCTCTCCTATTCTCGTTTCTCTGTTTTTTGCACTTTCTATTCCGCGTCTCACTTTTTTTTATTCGTCTGCTTCTTGCATTTCATTATTTCTTTCCTTCTAAGAGAAAGAGAGACAGACAGACAGACAGACGGACAGACAGACAGACAGGCAGACACAGTGAGAAACAGAGACGGTAGACAGACAGAAAAACAGACAAACGAGACGGGAAGACAAACACTCAAACAGACAGACAGACAGACAGACACAGCGAGAAAGAGACGGTAAGAGACAGACAGACAGAGAAACAGACAAACGAGACGGGAAGACAAACACTCAAACAGACAGACAGACAGACAGACACAGCGAGAAAGAGACGGTAAGAGACAGACAGACAGAGAAACAGACAAACGAGACGGTGAGACAGACACACAGACAGACAGACAGACAGACATGCGAAAGAGAAAACACAGAGAAAAAAAAAGAACAAACAAGTTTAATATTTTTTCTCCCACTTCCTTTCCCTTCCCTCTCCCACCCCTGCCCATTCCTCCCCTTCCCTTTCCCTCCCCCTTCACTTTCCTCCCTTCTCTCCCCCCCTCCCTCTCCTGCCTTTTCCTACTCCTTCCCCTCCCTTTATCCCTCTTCCCCCCCCCCCCCCCCCCTTTCTCCTAGACGCAAATATACATATCATGCAAATCACTTCCTTTCTCAAATCAAAGGGACAATGACCCCTAAAAACGCGATAGGCTCATCATCCCCCTCCTTTTATAGCCCCCCTAACCCCCCCTCCCCTCTTACTCCCTCCCAACCTACTTTATCCTATTAACCTATCACCATCTTCTTGACCTTCATCATAATAATCATCATCATCAGCAGCAGCAGCATCTAAACCTATTTTTTTCTTACTCTTTCCCCTTCTCTTCCTCCTCCTCCTCTTCTTCCTCCTCCTCTCCCACCCTCCTCTATCTCCTGTTATCCTTCCTTCCTATTTTCTTCCTCCTTCAATCTTCTTTTTCCCCTTTCCCTTCTCTGTCTCCTTTTCCTTTTCCTCCTCCTCCCCAAAGTCTTCCTCCTTCTTCTCCTCTCCCTCCTATGTTTCCTATTTCCCCTCCATCCCCTTCTCCAAGCTTTATCACCCCATCACCCATGTTTCAAATCACCCTGGGCCCCTCATCGCCTCAGCCGCCTCCCTCCCCCTCTTCCCCCGTCAGCCCTTCACCTGCTGAGGTATATAAGGCAGGGCGAGGGAGGGAGAGAGGTTCTGTTCACCTTCCCTCTCACTCTCCGTAAGGCTCACACACGCGACACACACGCACGACATGAAGGTAAGTCAGGCTGCTAAGTACGGATTGGCTGAGGGTTACCTGTATGTTTGTTTACCTGTATGTTTGTTTACCTGTCTGCAAGGGGTCGGGAGTCATATGTAATCCTGCTCCCCTCCCCCCCCTTTCCCCACGTGACAAGTATTATTTTTACCCATACAAAACTTAAGGCCCGTATTATCCGACGTTTTGGGCTTTCAGAACAAATATTTTCAAAAGCCACAAAGGAGATTAGTCAGGTTCTAATGAGTGTTTTTCACATTCATGGTGCAGAAGTCTTGTCAATCTATCACTTGGCTCAAAACTACCCATGGAAAGATTAGCACAAGCTCCACGAAAGCTTTATCCAATGTGGGTATGTAGGCCAGGAAATTTTAGAGAATATAGGCCTAGGGCAGATGTTTCGGGGTAAAAGGAGTAAAGTAGAAGATAAAGGATTAGAATGAGATTAGACCCGACAAACTGAGAGATTCAAGCAACAAGAAATCCGTATGAGAAAATAAAGTGACAATTCAGTTATTTAGGGTATTATAAGGATGACTCAGAGTGTATAGGAGCAATTAGGTAACTATGCCCAGAACGTTCCATGAGGCAGAGTTAGACAAGAACAAAAACAAAAAATAGGATTAGACCTGATAAACTGAGAGATTTAAGCAATAATATATCCGTATGAGAATATAAAGTGACAATTCAGTTATTCAGAATATTATAAGGACGACTCAGAGTGTAAAAAAGCGATCAGGTAACTATGCCCAGAACGTCCCATGAGGCAGAGTTAGACAAGAACAAAGAGATGTGCAGAAAATGAATGAATGAATTAGAATGAAAATGAATATAAGAATGAAGAAGAGGAGGAGCTTACTTTATATGTAAAAAGGACCAAACGCGTTACCTACGACGTGTGAACAACCCGCAACTATTAAGTACCCTTGCGCAGTCTTTATAAATTATTCGTCTTCGTAACCAGAAAGAAAACTAAAGCAAAGTGAAAACACACACACACACACACACACACACACACACACACACACACACACACACATTAAATCACACGGGCATTTAAACCATTTCACCCTCTCTCCTCCACTTCTCTCTCTCTCTCTCTCTCTCTCTCTCTCTCTCTCTCTCTCTCTCTCTCTCTCTCTCTCTCTCTCTCTCTCTCTCTCTCTCTCTCTCTCTCTCTCTCTCTCTCTCTCTCTCTCTCTCTCTCTCTCCTTCCTTTCACTTTGGTCACAACTTCTGAGAGGAAAGTAATGCATACAAAACCGTGCGTGCGTGCGTGTGTGCATGTGTGTGTGTGTGTGTGTGTGTGTGTGTGTGTGTGTGTGTGTGTGTGTGTGTGTGTGTGTGTGTGTGTGTTGTAATCCGTCCCTTAATACACATGAACTTGCCTTTCTCTTCTTCCTCCTTCTCCTCCTCCTCCTCCTCCTCTTCCTCGTTCTTTCCATTCGCTTTCATTCCAGTTCATTCATTATCTGTATTTCTCTTGCTTCTTGTCTAACTCTTCCTCATTTTCATTCATGACTTCTGTTCCTTTTCTCTCCCTCCTCCTCCTCTTCCTCCTCCTCCTCCTTCTCCTCATGATCTTCCCTGTCACCCGTCCTTCCACACTCCCTGTCTCGCATCCAGAGTGAGAAGAAAAAAAAGAGAAAGAAAGTGAAAGGAGGGCGTGGCTGGCAACCTGTAGAAGGATTGTGCCATGGGGGGAAGGGGGAGAGGGGAGGGAGGGAAAGGGAAGGGGAAGGGAGAAGGTCACAGGAACACCACCCTAAAAAATGGCCCTAATAAATGCTCTAGAAACTAATATTTTTTCTCCTTATTTTTTTTAGCACCTGGTTAGTCTAGAATCGTGTGTGTGTGTGTGTGTGTGTGTGTTTAAATCTAAGTTATCTATTTCTTTACTTAAATTTGTTTGTTTGTTTTGCTGTTGTTTTTTCTTTTATTAACGTTACTGTTGTGCGAATTTTCTCCGGTTTATTTATTTATTTATTTATTTTATTTTTTTTTTTTTTTTTTTTTTTTGTCTGGTAACATTTGTGGAGGCTTGACGCGTAGGCCCTCGAATCTACTGGCCTTTATAAAATCACCTTTCATCTCGTGTCACATTAAAATTATCACCATTACTACTGTGTTTTTCTTTACTGCTGGACTGGTTAGGCCCTGAAGACTGTGTTTAAGTGTTTAAGCTGTGTTTGTGATAAAGACCCTTGAAAATTAACACTCTCGCCACTGACTGCCTAATTATAGTCTGTGAACCACATCGTCTGGACAATTTTTTTTTATTTATCTTCCTGTAGGTAAAGGAGCCAATTGAATGATATAGCAAAAATATAGAATAACCCGCTCATACAGGAAGTCAGGAAGAGTTCACAGATGATCAATAAAGGTTCAAGTTGCAGGAAAGAAGTAACATAGACGAAGGCTCTTGCTTTCGAGTCTACCGGTGAAAGGGATGAAAGAATGATGATACTGGTTAACTCTTGCATCAGAAAGTTGGACAGCACAAGGATGAAATGGAGAAGGATGACTTGTGCAAGGCCATGGGAGGGGTGGTGGTGTTACAGTCAATGTTCAAGTTTACGAATACCATCTTCATAAAGTTTACTGACAATTACTAACCTCTCTACAGACACGCTTCTGTCTTACAAGTCCCATCAGTTACAATAGTGAAAATAATAATTGACATCGAACTACAGTCTTTCTCCTAAACCTGGACGCCTGCACAAAACGAATAACGCAGAACTACCAAGAACGTTCTCAAGAATCAACGGACTGTAGGTATCACTAGTTTATTGAACGGGTGAACGAAAAGAAGCGACTGTATGCTACTGTGGGGGCTCGCGTGGCTGGCATACGTGAGGGCAGACGAAACCTGTGGCGGCGCCTGACCTAGATCTGGCCCACGAAGACACCCGGTTACCTTTTAGTGTATGTGTGTGTGTGTGTGTGTGTGTGTGTGTGTGTGTATGTGTGGATGGTTCCTTTCTGTGGCCCACCCGCCGTTGACCTGACCTCGGGGGGCGATGGGTGGCGCGGGTGAATGGACGCCATGGTGAAAGTAACACACACACACACACACACACACATGCACACACGGACCGGTTGCTCAGCTCAGTCACCTCGTATCAAGCAGACTATTGTTTTTTTATTTTTTATTATTGTTGTTTTTGCCCCTTATCAAAACGCGAGGTCATGCTACACATACAAACACGTTGAGTTCCTGCATTTTCCGCCTTATCATTCTACTTAACCAGAACCGAATCATCTTTTCAAGGGGAATTTTCTCTTGCGCAAAGCCTCTCTCTCCCTCTCTCACTACCTCTCTTTCTTCCTTCCTAAGTTTAAAAGGTCGAGGTGCAGTTGAATCATTATCTTATGCAATCCCCTTCACGAAAATACACGGGTGGGTCCTCCTTGTATGTGTGTGTGTGTGTGTGTGTGTGTGTGTGTGTGTTTATACTACCCCGCGTCTTCTTAACGTTCAGACATCATCATTATCGTCACCGGTCTGTCATCACCTCCATATCATCATCATCATCATCATCACCCACAAGATAGCTACTCCGGTTGGTCCATTAGATTCATCGTGGGAATGTTGTGGGAAAGAGACGAGTATCTCTCTCTCTCTCTCTCTCTCTCTCTCTCTCTCTCTCTCTCTCTCTCTCTCTCTCTCTCTCTCTCTCTCTCTCCCCGTTACGCAAACCGCCCACCGCCGCTGGTCCAGCCCCCTAACCACATAAACCAGTGTGTGTGTGTGTGTGTGTGTGTGTGTGTGTTGATCTGCTTCAAGGCTCACTCATCTCGCCCTAGTTACATCACATTCCCTAATAACACAACGTCTGGAAATGTTGTTACGAAGCATTACCTAACAACAAAACAAACACCATCACTTGGGTCCACTCTGACTCGTCTTAGCTTCGCCTGAGTGGACCTGGAGTTCTTGAGGGGAGGAATGATGAGGCGGTTTATTATGTTATTTCCTGCACGCCTTCCTTTGGGCTACTAGGTTATGGGAAGAGAAGGGGGAGAAGGCGGAAGATCAGGAAGATGCAATGCTGTGTTAGTAGGTTATAATCAAGGAGTACATTGGAGAAGGAAGAAGACAAGTTGTTAGTTATTGTGTGATCTGTTAGTAAGTTATAATCAAGCTATTGGGAAAGGAGTGCATGAGAAGTAAAGATAAGAAGAGTTAGAGGTTATGGAAAGATTATAGGACGAGAGAGTTATAGGAAGAGAAGGAAGAGAAGGTGGAAGACAAGGAAGAAGCAGTGTTGTTAGTGTTATTGTGATCAAGGTATTTGGGAAAGGAATGCATGGAAAGTAAAGATAATAAACGTAAGAGGTTATGGAAAGGTTACAGGAAGAGAGAGTTATAGGAAGAGAAGGAAGAGAAGGTGGAAGACAAGGAAGAAGCAGTGTTGTGTTAGTGTTATTGTGATCAAACTATTTGGGAAAGGAGTGCATGGGAAATAAAAATAATAAAAGTAAGAGGTTATGGAAAGGTTATAGAAAGAGAAGGAAGAGAAGGTGGAAGACAAGGAAGAAGCAATGTTGTGTTAGTGTAATTATGATCAAGCTATTTGTGAAAGAAGTGCATGGGAAATAAAAATAACAAAAATAAGCGGTAAGTAGAAGAGCTGAAGGTATCTAGCATAGTTCCCCCTGTGTGTAGATTAGAGGACGGAAAGTTAGAGTTAGTGGAAGTAGAAAGTGTCTTACATATTACATCTTACATAACTAAACTAAGGCCACGAAAGTAACATCATCCATTACCTAAGCCTCACGCTCGCCTCCTTCCCTCCCCCAGGTCCTCATCTTGCTGGCGTTGGTGGCGGCGGCGGCGGCGGCCAAGCTGGGGAGGCTGGAGGACCCCGAACTGATCAAGGAGGTACGTATACTCTTGGGTACACCTGGATACAATAAGAGCACTCATTAATAAGCGTGGACAAGGTACAGTGTAAGGAGAGTCACAGTAAAGGAGTTTGGTCAGCTTAATCATAGGTGACGCATGAAAATCAAATGGATCCTGATACAATTATGATTTTTTTGTGCTTTGGTATCATCAGGACCTCGAAGAAGTACCTATAAGAACACATACAAAAAAAAAATGTATCACCATCAATTTGAATTTCGCGCGGCTCTTCTGGTGACAACATGGCGTCTGTGATGAAGCTGGGCAAACTCTCCTATTCTATGGCTCTGGGTGAAGTAAATATGGCTACGGATTTGCACCTATCGACGAAGTGTGCTCGTTTTATCATTCGCTTTCGGCTCTCACACCAAATATTTCCAAAGGCCCAAAGGAGTCTCCAGGAGTTTATTTTTTCACATTCATGGTACAGAAGCCTAACCACACTATCGATCACTTGGCTCATAAAACCACCCATGAACATAATAATAATAATAATAATAATAATAATAATAATAATAATAATAATAATAGCCTAATAATAATAATAATAATTGAACGTAGCCACAGCCTCCATGAAAGCCTTACCAAATGTGGATGATTGTGTAAGCCCCAGTTGGAGAATGTCTTGAGATGTTACAGTGACATTTCAAGCAGGGTTCACTGGCTGATAATAAAGGAAACGATGATAGTGCTTTAAGAGTCAGCTCTTTTCTCCCTCTATTCCCCCCCTTTCCAAACTTCCAACACGAACTAATCTCCCTCCCCTTCCTTACACCCCCTTCCCACAGCCCCCACCACCCCCCAAGCCCTACAACTTCGGGTTCGAGGTTCGAGACGATTTAACGACGAACTACCAGAACCGCGCTGAGGTGTCTGACGATGCGGGTCGAGTCAAGGGATCCTACAGTTACGTGCTTCCCGATGGCTTCGTCTACACCATCACCTACGAGGACAACAGGGACGGAGAGGGCCTGAAGGTACGTAGCAGTAGTAGTAGTAGTAGTAGTAGTAGTAGTAGTAGTAGTGCAACATGACGAGAAAGGAAGCGAGAGTAACGGATTAGGAAACATACTAAGGTAAATATTTCTTTTAAAACTGTCTCCTATTTTTGGTGAGGTTTTTTACTTCCATTTGATAGTTTTTAAGTTCATTATGGTGGTTTGAGGGATCAGTTGTTGTACCTCGGTGTGACCATGAAAGTAGGGTAGAGATTTGAATTACCAGAAACATCTCAAGTAATATTGGTTTCAAGTAGTATAGGTTTCACTGGAATTACTCACGCGCTCATATCTAGCTTCCTACTAAACCAACGGCTCTTCTGTTGTCAAATACATATTCAACCTACCTTTAAACCTCCCGGAAAAAAAAGGAAAAAGTGTAGAGATCAAAAGAACTGTGAAAATAGCTATGAAATATGAGCGGGATCCCGTGCGTCCGATGGCGGTGTGAACCCAACTCACCACCATAGCCTACTCCGCCGCCAGTGACAACAACGGCGCAGCGCAATTATAGCAAACCACACGTACTGATCGTAAATTAAATAAATAAATAAATAAGCAGATCTTGCTAAAACTAAATCTAACCTAGCCTGACCTACCTAACCTGACCTAACAATATGTAACCTCGAACGGGCTGATGAGCAATGCGTGGTGGCCGGTGAGTCGATGCGCGGGGGATCAAGATTGACATGGTCATTTGATAGTTATTATTCGTTTACACAACAAATGATCCGGCAAAATACTCATATCAATCACAAAAATGATCGAATGAAAGAAAAAACAAAAAAGCATCCAAAATAGAAAGCGGCATCAAAGAAAATGAGAACCAAGGTTGATGTAAAAATTATTCTAATGCCGATTAATTTGGAATAAGAAGTGGATTTGGGCAAGTAAAAAAGGGAAAAAAGGAACAAAAAGATGATCAATAACAAGATCATCATCAACAACAACAACAATAACAATAGGCTAATAATAATAATAATAATAATAATAATAATAATAATAATAATAATAATAATAATAATAATGAGGATGATAGTCTTGGGCAGGTAAAAAATGGAAATGAAAAAAAAAAATGCAATAACCAGAACATTAGCAACAGTAGCAGAAACAACAACAACAATAATAACAATGATAATAATGACCCCTCCCCCTCCCTCCCCCCCAGGCCGTGGTGCGCAAGGAACCCTCAGGCATCGACGTCATCATCCCCGAGCCCAAGCCCAGGAAGAAGCCCGTGCAGTTACTCTAATGAGGGAGCCCCACCTGTCCCGCGTACCTGTGGGGGCGCGTTACCTGCCCCCTCCCACCCTCCTTTTTCTACGTTGATTAGGATAGTTTAATGTTAAGAATATGTACGGAAATTCCTCCCCTCTATCTCTCTCTCTCTCTCGAAGCATCATGAAGCTAAACAGACGCCACCAGACACTCCCGTCATAGTTACCGTTTAAGTACAGCTATTGACGCCCTGGATCAACTATTTTGCCTCCCTGTTGGTCACAATATACTGGTGGCCCTGGAGGTCGTTGGGGCTCACGGTGTAGGAGAAAACGGAACACGTGGCAAATGTAAACAAGCGTTGACCTGCTCCCTCCCCCGCAGTGTGGCGTCCATTCTCCTGAGTCAGTGAGTGAGGGAGGTCCGAGGGAACGTTCGATTTTTCCTTAACTCCTTTTTCTTGTCTTCTTAGTTCTGTTGTATTGTGATGATTTAGTACTGTGAAATAATTATTTGATTATTTATAAATTCATGCTTACAGGTGTACAGCAATCACGAAAATATTTTTATGGGAAACTCACGTATTTTCATATAAAAAATTCATACCTCTAACGATGGTTTCTGAATGCCACTATATTTTTCTTACCTATTGTGTTGTGTTCAATAATGAGAACAGCAATAATCTGCCACTGTCATTGTATTTTGGTGTACCATGGCTTCAACAAGAATGTAATTGCATTTATCTGTGTACTCTCTCTCTCTCTCTCCAAAAAGGATCACAAACTACGTACACATCTGGACTGACTTTTCATTGTGAATAAAAACTCAAATGTTTCTGGATGATATCAATACATTTATATATCAGTATATTAATACAATACAGGATCAAGACATTGGCATATCAATACAATGATATATCAATGTACCAATACACTGTGATGGCCCACATGTCTGTGCAAGAAATGTGTTCATGGTGATGATGATGATAAGTATAAAATCCTTATTGGCTTAAAATCACTAGTGCATTCACTCATCTGAAGCTCTTATATGCACTTCCCTGCACCCAGACTGAGGAAATAAAAAGGAAGGAAACAAGGTAAATGGCATCACATGACCATGACCTTAAGTGCTGGCCGGCACCTACGTTTGATATAACATACAATAAATAGTTTTACCAGGCACAGTCCACAGGTCTCCAACACCCCTTGCCACACAAACGCTGTGCCGGCCTGTTTGTCCTGCCCTGCCCTGCACACCTGGCCTGCCGTGGGCTTGAGCAACACTAACAATTATTCATCAGGTACATGAGCTTATGACCACACACCACACCACACCACACCACCTCCTTGTGTGTGTGTGTGTGTGTGTGTGTGTACATTGACCTTATTCAGAGCACAGAATATATTTACTTCCATCTCCAAACACACACACACACACACTAAAGAATAATATACAATGTGGCACACTTAACCTGGCTGTACATATCACAAACACATCAGCTTAACAAAATAGCATCTGTATATAAAACTGTGCAACAACAAGAATGAAACTGACTGGAGTCTTCCCACTGTAAATCATAATTACAAGACTTGCCTCCCCATGCTTCACCATCCACACACTTGCAGTGCCTGACGCCTCCGCTAACATCCATCCACATACAAACAACGAAAGGCTTGTGTTACACTCAGTCTAGTCAAAATAATTTGTGAAATTTTAGTAAATTCTCAACTTGTGATTTAACTTTTTCTTTCATGCTATCAGAGGCAATGGTGCATATGATTTCAGCAGATTAGTAAGAGCCTCTTGGTCTCCTACTCCGGTGGGTTGGGCAGTCATCAGTGGCTGAACACTGGGAAATATTTCCAGTGTTTTCCCCCTTAGTTGCTGGCCCAGTCTTAATGAATATGTGCTTACTGATAACTAAGTTTAATATTTCAATGTATAGCTGCAGCAGGATGAGGTATCCCACGGGACACTGGCTATGCATGAGGCACCTTGAGGTGCTGGGCCAGGCTGGGTGTCCAGGCACCAGCTGAAGGAATAATCAAAACTGGACTTGTCAAGTATTAGACAAATATTAATATTCAAGCTTCAATATGAAGATTATGTAGCTTTGTGGTGCAGCAGGACAGTCCAGCAGCACCACCTTACTAGTGAACACTCCACACTGCCACTGTGGTCCCAAGAAGTGTGACACACACTGATGAGAAGTGGAAAGACAAGCAACCACAATTCACAATCTTCCCCAAAACAAAGCATTAGTTGCTGGAACATACACTAAAATAACCAAAATTCAAAAATTCAGCAAAAGATCCTGTCATGAAGCAATAAAACAGCATTCTGTCTCCAGGACACCCACCACCCACCCAGTTTCAACACGTGCTAGCTGTCTGTCTGCTGAATGCTCAGGCAACAAAAGGTGATACAGATTAAAAATAATGGAAACAGTATGGTTTAAGACTTCACATAATTAAAAAGATGGATATGACTGTATTAGAGCAAGACCAGTGTAAAGGACAGATACTAGTTGGCAACCTTTCCCCCTCCTTGTCCCCTAATACAACAAATAGTGATCCTGAGACACCCAACTCAAAAGGGTTTGAAAGACAGAAACAGACCAAGAGCAGGAACTTAACTCCCTAATAATAATTTTTGGCTTGTAGGTCATGAGATGAAAATGTGTGTAAACATGTGCATGATAGAAACATGGGTTGCCAAGACCAACAAATGACATAAAAATTGACGAGTCTCCTCGACTGATGATTGTACCAGAATTGCAACACTTTAATTTGAAAGCAACATCTGCCTTGGACCTCTGATGGGCAGTGCATAAATAGGATGAATACAAAATATCAACACACCCTAAACACAGCTGAGTAAACAAGGATATGTGTGTGTGTGGGTGTGAGTGTGTGTGTGTGTGTGTGTGTGTGTGTGTGGAGAGAGCCAACCGTACAAAGCGAACCCACCTTAACACAACAGGAAGGAACTTGGAACTTGTAGCACCAACAAGAGAACAAGTCTGCCTCAAGAGGACAGTATTAAGTAGGAACACTACCACCAAACTTCTCCCAAATAACTCCCTTGCTGTGGAGTCAAAGCACAATGGTTCATTACAAGAAACTTTTTTTTCAGAGTAGTCAACAGAAGTTTTGTTTTATGTACTACTTTTTGCTTTGACTCTTCACAGGCTGGGCGTAATGCTAATGTCAACTACCCAGTGCTATGGAATATAAAATAGCAGAATACATGAATTATTAACCCATTACTCAATACTCAAGGGTTATTAGCAGAAGTTTGTCTCAAGTACTACTTTTTGCTTTGACTTTTCACAGGATGGGCATGATGTTAGTGTCAATTACCCAGTACAATGCAATATAAAGAAGGAGAATATTTCAATTTTTAACCATGTACACAGTACTTGAGGGTTATTCGTTTGCGACGCTTATCAACAAGGCACTGAAATTATTCCAAAATTTTTCTGACACTCAATGAAGATGCAAGATGCTAATGAAAGTAACGATGAAGTGTGAGGTAAAGTTTCTATACCAATGAAGACAATGACAAAGTATGAGGCCTCTTTCCTATACTGATGAGGACATTTATGAAGTACGAGATCCCAGTTTTCTACTATGATGGGAGCAATGAGGAAGTGTGAGGCAAAGTTTTCTATATCGATGAAGACAATGGCAAAGTATGAGACCTTATTTTATATACTGATGAAGACACTGATGAAGTATGAGATCCCCATTTCCTACACTAATAGGAGCAATGACGAGGTATGGGCACAAGTTTTCTAATCATGTTCTTTACCTTAACCACTTGTATTGTCTTGTCCTTGAGGAGTGACACAACATATTCACCGCTAGTCAGTCCATCAGTCTTGGCCAAACCCTGGAATCTCTGAAGGCACTTGAGGACAATTAATGGATCCAATGATAAATACAGGCGACTCAGCAGGTGGCACAAGGGATCTGACTAGCACTCCCTGAACATACCGCATCAACTATAAACCCATCTTTGGAGAGCGACGCGGCTTTCCTACACCACGAGCTATGATAGTGAAGGGTGTGAAAAATGATCGCTTAACACACAAGTGATGAACATGTTAAAAAATGATATAGTAACACACATCCTATTAATATGTTACCGTCGTTACCCCCTCCCCGACTTAAGGATAATTCTAGCCTTGCAGATATCTACATGTGACGAGATAATACAGCCGTTGTGGCCTGGTGGGTTTCATGGTGAGACGAGATGAGCAGTTCAGCAGCCGCCTCCTGTAGTGCCTCCTCAGGTTGTGTCCTCACCATCCGTCGCTTGTATGCCCTGCTTGGAGCACAGAGAGCAGGCATGAGAACACAGAAAGACACACGCATGAACAAACCATACACATGATTATTTTGCAAGGAATTAAGCCCATTTACAAACACATACAAAGCTTCATGAATTACTATGCAACAAGCTTCTCCTTACCTCCGGCACCTCATGGACGACCAGATTCACCGAGGACGGATCAACACTGTCACTCACCACGCCTTCCATGTCCCCATCAATTACCATGTGCACCTACGGAAAAGACGAGTGAGCATGTCAACAAAAATAAGGTACTCAAAAATTTATATGCAAATAATGTTAGCAAGACACCTCTTCAACTGAAATTGACCTCTCTTTTAAGCTGTAATTTTTTACAAGTGGTTGATGGGCTTTTGTTTTTGTTTTCTATGCCCATATGCTGTTTCCATTGAATAAAAAAGAAAAATTATGAGCTTCAATACAAATGAGCTTTCTATGAACTTCTAAACAAACGAAGTAACAGTCACACAAATATAAAAGCCTGACAAAGCCTCAAGAAGGTTATCCTCATCAATCCATCCCTCCCAGCACCCAGCACAAGTCTCCTCCCTACCTGCTGATCCACCACCATTGCATTGCCGTCAGCGTTTATGATGATTTGCTGGTTGCCGGTGCCGAGGTGGTAACCAACGTTCTGCAGGGCGTCCATGAAGGCGCTGATGTTGGCCTGCTCCATGTTGACAGCAGGGGTGCTCTCCTCCACCATCTGGGGACAGAAGAACATATTAGCATCAGGGTTGCCAAGTCACTATTAGAGTTGCCAGCTGACTTCCATACCAAATCTTGAATAACTTCCATAATATACACAATAACCACTCCTCTATAAAGTTGGCCTGATATATTTTTGATTGGCACCATAATGCTTCATCAACATCCCTACCAGTATTGAGAAGAAGTGCTAATGGCTCTATTAAAGACCCACTCAACTATGACCAAAGTTGGAAAGTTTTGTTTAGTCGGCGCAACATCTGTAGTCATATGCCAGAGAGAGATAGAAGGGGAAGGAATTATAGGAGATGGGAACAGATCCCAGGAGACGGGACACAACCCCCAATTAATACCTGGTACCCATTCACTGCTGGGTGGACAGGGGCATAAGGTATCGGAAAAGCCGCCCAAATTTTTCCACTCCGCCCAGGAATCGAACCCGGGCTCTCTCGGTTGTGAGCCAAGTGTGCTAACCACTGCACCATGAAGCCCCCTCAACTATGACTAACAGAGTGAGAAAGAATGAGTGTTAAGACAAGACAACAGAAGCCTGAAGGTCTGAGTTCAGTGACACATGCTGTACCTTGATCTGCTCTATGTGTCCGTGCTGGTTGATGATGTGAGTGGCCTGGGCGTGGTTGGCCGGCACCACCTCGTACTCACGCAGGTTCACTTGTCGCAGGTACTGGATGCCCTCCATGCTGTTCATGCCTTCTGCAGAAAATTAAATAAAAAAATTGTCTTAGCAATGTATTCCTAGTTTTGGCGTCTGGGGAACATGGTATGCAACAGAATTATGTCATCATGAAGCCAGTTAATTCACACGTTCCAAAAAATTTAGCAATTAAATGATTTTATATCTTAATTTTTAATTATATTCATCTATAAGCGAATCTTCTTTCCATTCCAGCAGCGTTCAAAACACCATTTACAGCTCGTTTACTGAAGCAAGGGTTGCGAACACCAAAAACAAAACCTTTTCATTTCAACTCCAATTTTTTGGCAATACCAAAGCCAATTGAACTTCCTTTCTCCAATGTTACTAAACCCCCAAAAACAATTCATTAAATTTCTACAGTATTGCCTTGAGCCTAACATCCTCCTCTCTCCCCACACACACCTTTCCCCATCTGTGCCTGGGACACGAGGTTGACAGCCGTGGCGAGGAGGTCCACCGAGCTGATCTCCTCCCCAGTCTCCTCTGCAGAGCCTGTGGCCATGGCTGCCTCCTGGTCCAGCGAGTACTCCATGGGATCCCCTCCAGCCATGGCGCTGATGATGATGCCGTCCTCTGTGGAGGTCATGGGGGCGTCCAAGGAGTGTTCACCCGCCTCCTCTCCCTCCTCCTCGCCCTCCATGACTGGTTCAGTGATGGACCTGCAAGGAAGTGTTGTCGTACAAACTTGACATTTCCACAGAAACAAACTAACAAAAATGAAACAAACCAATTCACCACAAACTTATTGGATAACTAATTGAAACTAATTGAAATAACTAATTAAAATGAGATCTGGAACAATGAAAATGAGTTGACTGCTTTCCATTTCCTTAGATAGCTGGAAAGAGCAAGAACACCAGAATAAGTAAATCCAGAAAAAATGTTCTATGAAGATAAAAGAAGGAAGCAGCTGTGTTATTTCAGGTTGGGTGGCATGAACTTTGTAGGACAGGCAACTCAGTGGTCTGGGCTGACTTGCAAGGCTCTTTACACATCTTTACAGTGAACAACCCTCATCACTCACGTCTGCACAACAGCTGGGTTGATAAGTCGCTGGCTGACGGAGACATCACTGTCAACAGTGGAGATAATGGACGGGGCTGCCTCGGGCCTGCTGTTCGCTGCCTCCTCCTGCACACACACACAGAGAACACAGTTGACTATCCACATTGAAAACATTTACGTGGAACTCACTCATCGTCATAGCAGTTATTTCAGACTTTGCATTTTCCTATAAACTTCCTCCAAGAGTGTGGCCATAAAAAGAAAAGTTATTAGTGATCAAAGACACCTGATAATGACTTTCTTTGTTTCTTACCTGCCCAGCTGCCATGGTGTTGTCTCCATCTGATGCTCCAAATCTATCTTCCTCCTCTTCCTCCTCCTCTTCATCAGCAGGAGCCTCAACGTCCATGTGCACCTGTCCGTTTTCATCCACTCGTTGTATGACGGTCGCCACAACAGGAACCTGGAGTGACATGATGCCTTCATTGCCACTCTCACCATTACTGCCCATAGTCACTACTCATTCATAACTCGCACTCAATCATCAAGTGGAGGCAGATTCTAAATTCATACATGGGAACAGACAGAAGAAGCAAAGACCAAACAAGCAATGTGTAAAATTATTAAACTGCTTTCTCATGTGCTTTTGATTTGAAGCTAAAATATAAAGAGAATGTATACTAAATGCACTTAACATCACAAATCCATAACTTTCAAAACTAGTACTAACTAAACAGGGAAAGAAGAATGAAAAGAAAGCACTAGGAAGAGAAATAAGAAGTTTGCTCACCTTGATCTGGACAGCCTTGGTGCCACTCTGCTGACTCGACACAGTGAACTTGCTGGCACTCCTCAGCTCACTGGCAGCAGCAGGAACCAACATCTGTCAACATGATGCACCAAGTATGAGCCAACAACTAAGGATTAAACTTTTGTATTTGTATCTAAAACACATGCAATTCAACACTAAAGCCATATATCTTATTTCAGAAGTGTCCCATCACTCTACAAGGACACAAGGACTAAAACTCCTACCACTCAACAGAGACACAAGATCAAGATTCCTTACATGTTTACTTCCAGGAGCAAACTGCACCTTCACCAGGACAGGCACTCCCTTGCTGGGCTTGAGGAGGGCAAATGGTGTCCTCCCAGCAGCCAGCGCTTGGTGCATGGCCTTGGTGTCGATGGGTTCAATCAGGATGCCGTTCTTCATCTGCACATAAAAGTTGATTCTGTTACAAACTTCTTTCATTGCTCACTGTGTATTTCACATGTGACTATAGGAACTAACAAAAATTTTATATCTGTCTATCAATACTGGTGTCATGATGGTCTACCCTCGTACTATTTCCTTCAATCTTGCTATCTTACACTCCCTTCACAAAATCTTCATTCATTGCTACTACAACTGTCTATCTCAAAGTACATTGCTTCACCCATCCACTCACTCCACAGTCTACTCCTCTTGCTGTCACATGGTCACACCCATACCAATAGTGTCCTCCCCATCCCTATTACTTTCTCCACCCCATCTTGACACACCACACGCTCCTATAATACCTGACATGACTTCATAAACAATAACTCATAGCAAACAGGAGACACTTACACTTTGCTTTGGTTTCATCTTGCGTTGTCTTGGCATTGCGTCGTTTGCACCGATCTGGGAAAAGAGGAGGAAAATATGTGAATAATATAATTTTCAAAAAAGATGCATTTAAGAAATTTGTTCACAATCATGCTATACAAAAATTATATATACAGAAGCATCTGAGCAAGTTTAAAGGAGGATTTAGATATCATGGTGTGGCAATGTCTAAAATTTTATAAAGAAAATACACAGATACAACAGAATATAAGACTACAGGAGGTCAGACATAATCATGGCAGATCCTAAAAACAAGTAACTCACCACGTTCCTTTCTTATCCATAAATCTATCTAACCTCCATTTAAAACTTTCAATATTTCACATACTTTAACTCTCACATAAGAGTGACTTGGACCTAAAATAAAACACACTAAAACAAAAGAAATTCCCCAAAAAAGGTGCGGAAAACTATGAGGCAAGATACAGACAAGCCAGGATGCAAGATTAGAACCCACAAACTTACTTCTTGGAACGTCCTGTCTCCATTTGGCAGCTGGATGATGCGAACATTTCCAATCTTTCGCTTGCGTAGGAGGGCGCTGTTGTTCCCCATGACGCGACCGCCAGCACCAGACAGTGACCGGGAGCCATGCAGGTTGCGAACGCCGTGCTTGTACTCCTCGTGCTGCCGAAGCTGAGCCCGTCTTGAGAAGGCTTGTTCGCAGTAGTTACATTTATATTTATCCGCAACGTACTGGTAGAGTAGCGTCCCGTCCGCATGCGCCTAAGGAGATGGAAACCACATAAGGAACACACAAACAACACAGATACATCAGGAAAATATGTGTAGTTACTCTTATCTGCAATATCCTAGCATTCAAGAGTCCCATCTGTGAGTGCGTGTGAGAGAGAACACATCAACACCAAATATACAAATATAGATCAGTCTATCCATCTATCTATATCTTTGACACTTTGTCCACCCACAGTCCATATTAATCCCCTTATCTGGAGTTCAGTTGCTTTTTCTAGACCGAGGGACTGATGATATGCACTGCTGTCCTCTACACAGAACAGCTTTGAAAGTACCTCACTGGAAAGGTGCTGCAAATGAACAATCATGCCCTAAATGACCAGGATCTTCATGGACAAAACCAAGATATTTCAGGCAAGCAGAATGCACTAAAAGACTGTACAAGCTGCCGTCCTACCTTTGCTTTGTGGCATTGCAGGTTGGATGACTGGTTGAACCCTCGGCCGCAGATGTTGCACTTGTACGGCCGTTCGTTGGTGTGAGTGAACATGTGATTCTTCAAATTACCTGGACAAAAGGGAAAATATTATTGGACATGAATTTATACACTTGAAATGAATCATCTTCTGCCAGAGTCTAACCACAAGTCTATTATTTTGAAGAACACTTACTGATGAATGGACTTTACTGCTGGGCAATATCTTTTAGTTAGGAGCATGATAGTGTTTTACTCAACTTTCAATATCAGGACACATGAAATATCCTTTAGTTACAGTTGGGGAGAAGGTACAAATGGGAGGAACAACAGGGAGATAAGTTGTGGTGAACAGGAGGAGGATGTGACTCAATCCTAACTTTTCTTGGGTAGCATATTCACCTTTCTGGTGGAACGCTTTGCCACAGACGTAACACTGGTGCTGCTTCTCCTCGGTGTGAGTCTTCTTGTGGGAGATGAGCGTTGACACTCTGCTGAAGGTCTTTTGACACAGATCACAGACGTACGGCCTTGACTGAAAAACACATGTCACAACATAGTACTTGGTAGTTACAATTTTTTACTGACTTCATTTATCCAAGACTGGACAAACACAAGAACAACAACATGAACAATATAATCAACTATATAAATCTTATTTTTTTTATCAAGGTGTAGAATCTGGTTTGGAGAAGTGAGTATGTAGGAAGTGATTCAGTTTACTTAAGGACAGTTCTGTACGGATTGATACATAGAACACATTTACTGTACACTTAATGAGCCTCTTTCCTTCACCAGCAGTGCACAAGATGACTACCTTGGAGTGTGTTGCCTTGTGTTGGGAGAGTGTGGACATCTGCCTGAAGGCCTTCCCACACTGGTTACACCTGAAGTTCCTCTCGTCGGTGTGTGTGGGCAAGTGGCGCATCAGTGTGTACTGGTGCATGAACTCCTTCCCACCTGTGCACATAAACCACCGTAAACATGTCTAAATTAAAGTGGTGATTTTAAATAACAGGACAGCATAACTAAGACTGTCCTGGCATCTGACTTCCCTTACCTCTGCCCCTAAAAACATGAAAAAATCAATATTACTGTAATGAAATTGTTACAAAAACTGTTTTCTTATTCACTGTCTTCCCTACCTGCCACAAAATACTCTGAAGCAGCAACTCTATTTTATATTTATTCTTTCCCAGCCACAGCAAGCACTATAGAACAAGAACGAGAACTCACAAATTCCACACTCCCAGATCTTGATGGTCTTGCCATCACGCTTCATGTACTTGACGAAGTGAAGCCGGCTCCTCGGGTCGTCCTTGTCCACCTTGGCATACCGGTTTGTACGCTCGGTGATGATCAGGTCATTCATGCCCTTCTCAGAATCCTCTGGCCCCTGAAGAGGAACTTGCATGAACACTGTGGAAACTTAGAAATTCATGACCAGCTCAGCTACTGCATGTTATGGTTGGGAAAATACAATGTGCAGGAAAAGTCTGTTGATTTAATTTCCACAGGTCCAGAAATATTAAGCACAAGTATATTACTCCTTTTTATTTAGCACCAAGATATGGGGGACAATGTGGAGTTTTTGAATGTGCATGAAAACACAGGACATAAGACTTCAAAAAGGAACAAACTCCTCCATGCCAAAATTATCAATATACAGAGACATCTCACTGAAGAGCTAGTAAGCAATCCAAACATCAGCGCTTTCAAAAACAAGCATGACAATTTTGAGACTGAAAGATTGAGAAGAAGCACCCTTTATGAACACCGCCTCCCTTGAGTCTTTACAAATACTAATCGTAAGCAATCATTAATAGTAAACAGAGAGCTGTGAACCCACTGACCTCAGACTGGTCACCATCCCTCTTGCGTGGCGCGGATGCATTAACTCGAATCTGGAGGGTGGACATGTCTTCGTAGCCTTCCTCCACCTCACCCGGCTCCTTTTTTATCCTCTGGAGCAGCGAGTCTTCACCCTCCTCCGCCTCCTCAATCACCTGTGGCACCAAGAAATACACACTCATTACCATTACCTTAACATGACAAAACCAATATTTACCTTCCCCAATAATTTTTTTCCTATTCTATTTCTTCTGTACTTATCGATTTTCATTGTCATGGTATATTTTTCACCTTCTCAAAGTGCATGGGAAATTGATCACTTAGAAAGAGCAAATCTTTTTCCTAATATTCTGCCCGGGATTCGAACCCAGGAGATGGATACTGAAAGGAATTCCCCTGTGGGTTAAGATAATAGAGCATATCATTTTACACATATTTCAGGACCATTACATCATTTGTCCTCATTTTCCCATCAGCAGCAGCACCATGGAACTACTATCAACTATAATCTTCCCGACTTATCACACATTCTGTCTATCCTCCTGTATGTGAGATCAATATACTCAATTTACATTCTCTCTCTCTCACCTGAGTAACATGGGTGTGCAGGGAGTGTGACCCATCCAGGAGGCTGCCATCCACAGCTATCACTTCTCCATCTGACGACACAATATGTGCTTTTTCATCACGCTCAATGACTGTTCCTGCCGAGTGGAGGATGCTCCCCCCACCATCACTGTCCATTATAATGTGGCTCGCCTCAGTGGTTATGATATCACTTCCGGAGTCACTGAAAATGGTGGCATCAGAAGAGATCAGCTGCCCGGCGTCAGAGGTCATGATGTGTCCAGACTCACTGGTGAATATCCGAGTGGCGTCTGTTGTGGTGATGATTCGTGTGGATGTGTGAGCCTCATCAGTGTCATTGGCGATGATGTGGCTCCCGTCGGAGATGATCCTGGCCATGCCCTTACCGTCCAGGGGATCTTCAGACCCTTCATTCACTTGCTCCTTGTCCTCGTATTCCCCGTCATCCACACCCTTCACGACAATGTGTTCTGACGTTACAATGCTGTTGCTGGAGGTGGTGGCGATCAGGTGTGTGGCATCCTCGGACTCCACGGTGATCATTGGCATGCTGTCCACCACTGAGAAGCTCTCCATTGCTGCTGACCTGTGAAGTAACACTGAGCTTAGGGTGTGCAGAAGAATTTAGTATTCCAGTACCCTATTAGGACCCTCCTATAAGAGACAAAGTTTATGAAGA
Source organism: Eriocheir sinensis (assembly GCF_024679095.1). Classification (NCBI taxonomy): domain Eukaryota; kingdom Metazoa; phylum Arthropoda; class Malacostraca; order Decapoda; family Varunidae; genus Eriocheir; species Eriocheir sinensis. The sequence goes on from NC_066533.1 coordinate 12,402,746, forward strand.
TAGCAACCATGCCATCACAAAAGTGATTTGCAAGATGTTATGGGTGCACAAAGCCTCAGTGCTCATCTCCGTCACATTGGCCCTTGAGACTGTGGCAGGAAATAACCTATTACCACGGAACACATTGCCAGTGTGATATCCGGATTACCACAGTTTACCTTCTTACCCGAGGTACCTATTCATCAATCAACTCAAAAGGAAGGAAGAACAGCTGGGTGCGCTACATGCCGACCACCCAGGCTAGGATTCAAACCCAGGCCCACAGATTCGCAGTCAGGCACACTTACTACTGCACCACGCAGACGCAGAGGATATAGAAGCTGTGGAAAGGGTGCAGCAGAGGGCCACCTGGATGCTGTGGTAAATATCCAGAATGACACCCACTTGATGATGGGTGAGCGGGTTGGGTGTCATTCTATATAAACACCCTCATATTTCCAAGTCTTGACTGTAACCTGCTCAAACACCTCAAACATGCTGACCAAGAATGGACATGTGACCCGTGGAAGGCGTGAAGTTAAAAGCTGTCAAGATCATGAAAGGGATGAACTCCCATAATATGACGTAGGAGACATTTTACAGATCACGGGGGGACGACATCCAGCCTTACGAACATGTTAATAAAATAAATCATACTAACCGCTGAAATGATGTAAGTACTCCAAATAAGAGAGAAATACCAAGACTGGGAAGACACACCAGACCAGGCAGTGTTTACATGTGGAATGACCTGCCAGAAATGAGTGGACAGAACTGTTAAAATAAAAAAAATAGCATACTAACCCCTGCAAAGACGAAAGTACTCCAAATAAGAGGGAAATACCAAAACCAGGAAAACACACCAGACCAGGCAGTGTTTACATGTGGAATAACCTGCCAGAAATGAGTGGACAAGACTGTTAAAATAAAAAACTAGCATACTAACCCCTGCACAGACGTAAATACTCCAAATAAGAGGGAAATACCAAGACCAGGAAAACACACCAGACCAGGCTGTTTACATGAGGAATAACCTGCCAGAAATGAGTGGACAAGACTGTTAAAATAAAAAACTAGCATACTAACCCCTGCACAGACGTAAATACTCCAAATAAGAGGGAAATACCAAGATCAGGAAAACACACCAGACCAGCCAGTGTTTACATGAGGAATGACCCGCCAGAAATGAGTGGACAGAACTGTTAAAATAAAAAAAATAGCATACTAACCCCTGCAAAGACGTAAATACTCCAAATAAGAGGGAAATACCAAGACCAGGAAAACACACCAGACCAGGCAGTGTTTACATGTGGAATAACCTGCCAGAAATGAGTGGACAAGACTGTTAAAATAAAAAAAATAGCATACTAACCCCTGCAAAGACGTAAATACTCCAAATAAGAGGGAAATACCAAGACCAGGAAAACACACCATACCAGGCTGTGTTTACATGAGGAATGACCCGCCAGAAATAAGTTGTAATATAAATAACAGCCATAATAACCTTCAGCATGAGCCTCCTACAGAAACACCACAGAGAAACTAAAACTTGGATGTCAAGACGAGAAAGGGAGACCTAATCTATCCCCGCCCTGCCACCCTGGATAATGGCCCTCCAAGGTTATCCTAATGTTACCTCCGCCATTTTAGAGGAGAGGCGTGATAACATTGTGCCCCTGGGGTCTATGGGGCTGCCGGGGGGGCCTGGAGACATGCTTCCCCGCGGCCAAGGAACCTCGAAGTGTGCCTCAGCTGGAAGGACAACACAAAGCTCAACAAATAAAAGAGAATCGAAACACAAGACTAACGCAAGCTATCGCCCTCCCGCGGCCCATGTCCCCCTCCCCCGTGGACCTCCTGCTGTACATCAAGTCCCCGATGAAGATAACACCCCCGGGGCTGCCAGAAGGGCGGGTCAGAGGAGGGTGAGAGGCCTGGCATGGAGGAGAAGTGAGGCTTACGTGGGCGGCGGGCAGGTTGAGGCTCGGCGTGTCAGCGGCCATGGGAGGGGGCGCGCATGACGTCACGGCCAGCAGGGTCCCGCCGGCTTTGAAATAGGAAGTTCTGCGTTGTTAGTGCTGTGATTCCATGTATAGAGAGGTGAAGTACACACACACACACACACACACACACACGCACACACACACACACACACACACATATCTCCTTAGTTGTATAATCAAACTGTACTGCCTGTGAGTTGGAATGGCATGTTAATTTATTCCTCCTTTCTCCTTTGTTGTTTACTTGCAATAATAAACTATCAATCAGTCATTCACGTACACACACACACACATGGAGGAAGTAGACAATGAGGAGTTACTACTAAGAGAAGGAAGAAACATCAGCAACACACGAGGACACAGTAAAAAATTGAGCAAAGGAAGATGATTGAGAGACATAAAAAATATAGTTTCCCGCAAAGAAACATAAAGGTTTGGAACAGATGAAGTGAGGATGTAGTATCGGGCGAGGAGTGTGCACAACTTTACGGAAAAGCTGGACAAACACAGATATGGAGACGGGACCACACGAGCGTAAGCACACACGTCGTACATTACAGTCAAGCGGAGTTCACGTAGAATCCTTTTGTTTACATTGACAGTGCTGGCTCCCCCTCGTCAAGAAACACCCGGAAACTGATTGATTGATTGATAGTTTATTGTTGCTTGCAGGTAAACAACAAGGGAGAAGGGAGGAACATGCCATCCCTACCCCCAGGCAGGACAGAGTGAGATTATACAACTATTAATACATGTGTAGGTAGCACCATGAAATTAAAAAGACACAATGGTAGGAAGGAAAGCACAACAAGGGAGGGGGCGGTACCTCCCCCTGGACATTCCCGCCTAGTCTTCATAATGTACTCGGTGTGTGGGTGTATTACAGCCAGACAGTTCACCCCACGCCTGCTGAAAGCGAGTCGCAGTAGGGAAAGCAAAAAAGGCACCTGAACAACTCCAGTGTTTCGCCCTCACCTCCTGGATACAAAAGAAGAATCTCCTCACCAGCATGTTGCCACCGAGCGTGAGTTTGGTTGTCTGCTTCTTGATGTCATCATCCTCAGTCATTTCCTGGTTGATGGCATGACCCAAGTATGTGAACCTATCCACAAAAGTAAGCGTACACCCACCAGGGTTGTTTTTATTTAATTAAATCAAATGATTTAAAACAAGTGATTTAAATCGATTTAAATCAGAGTAAAAATATAATGATTTAAATCAAAATTAAATATAATGTATTTAAAATGATTTATGTGTTTTATCACCAGTAAAATATCAAGTGATTTAAATTATATATATATATATATATATATATATATATATATATATATATATATATATATATATATATATATATATATATATATATATAAAGGAAGAAGGAGGAACATGTGAAGCAGTTGTATAGGAAAAGTATCAAGTCTACTTGACAAGTAGACTTGATACTTGGCCAGCGTTAAATGAAACCATAGTTTAATATACTTTACCCAAGATGAGTTTTTCACATAAAAATCATAAGTTGAAATAATAATTCATTTTTTTATGCTTTTGAATATTTTTCTTTTATGAGATGGCAATGATTCACTGGTGCCTGACTTGGTACAAAACCAGTACAGGATCAATGCAGGACAAGTAGTACTTGTCCTGCATTGATCCTGTACTGGTCCTGTACCAAGTCAGGTACCAGTGAATCATTGCCATCCCTTACAAGAAAAATATTCATAAGCATAAAAAAATGAATTATTATTTTGTCCCAACCCTGAGACCCACTAGCCTGCGCACTATACTTATCAATATCAAGATAACCCGTGCTGATATCTTGTAGTACAACTTTCAGTGTGCCGGTAGTATTAAAATGAATGTCAAACTGTTTTTTTTTTCTTTTACATAGGGCCTATAGCGCCGGTAGGCTAATCCATAGGGGCCTATGATGGTCGGCCCAAGCCCGTCATGGCGCAGGCGAATGTTTATAGTGGTGCCATTATTGGCTCATGCTGCCCCCCCGGAGCTCATTCTTGATTTCACTTGCACAGCTTCTTCTAGAGTCCGGGCTGATGGGTGGTCTTCAGGACAGCATGTGGGTAGTCTTATACAGGCCACAAGGCGGTGAATGAAAAATCCTAGGTGGTTAGCAGCGAATTCGAATCCGCATCATCCACAACGCGGCGAATGCGGGGCCGGCACGCGAACCATGCAGACAATGTCGTGTGTGACAGCACCCACTGCACACACACCAGTTAGCTCATGTAGATCATCCACTGTAGGTGCCAGCAGTACTAATGTC
>NC_066533.1:12412011-12414511 GCF_024679095.1 Eriocheir sinensis
CTCTCTCTCTCTCTCTCTCTCTCTCTCTCTCTCTCTCTCCTTTGTGATAACGACATTGGCCTCCATTTTCGACATAGACGGAATTTTCAAAGGCTTTTTTTTTCTCTCATTTCGTTTCATCAATTAATTCACTTTCTCCTTCGTTATTCTTTTCACTTCGTCAGTCACGCGCGCTTTTGCCACCCGCCTTCACTTTCAAGGGTTATGAGTTTGTTTCTCTCTCTCTCTCTCTCTCTCTCTCTCTCTCTCTCTCTCTCTCTCTCTCTCTCTTCATTTTCGTCTATTTCTTCTTCTTCTTCTTCTTCTTCTTCTTCTTCTTCTACTTCTTCTTCTTCATCTACTTCTTCTTCTTCTTCTTCTTCTTATCCTTCAACTTTCTTACCCTCCACTCCTCTTCCTTCTATCCATTTTCTCATTCCCTCTCTTCACTCCCCTTTCCTTCCCTTCCACAGTTTTCTTCGTGCGGGATCTACAACATCAGCGAGGGAGCCTTCAGGGGCCTCGAGGACAAGCTCAAGAACCTCAACCTTCAGGACAACAGGATCTCACAGGTACCGACGGAGGCGCTGACGAGGCTACGAAGACTCAAACTACTCGACCTCTCCGGGAACCTCCTCACCAACATTCCGAGGGACGCTTTCAATGGGTTACGACTCTCCACGTTAAAGGTAAGAGGATTCGATCTTCTTTGGTGACCTCTTGAGCCTGTCTAGCATCTCTGTTTATGCTACTCGATCCTAAGTTGTCAGATTCGTAAGAGGTTTGGATTCTTTGTGAACTTCCATGACTTGCATTCATTTGTTATTTAGGAGTGTTTTAGGAAGTTAACATATCATATCCGTGTGTGTTTTTGTTATTGTTTTTTGCTGTGTTTAATTAGTGTGTGTCATATTAGCCTTGCAAACTCATGATCCTTTGTCTTGTTTGTTAAGGTTATTTTTAGTTTATATTCGTATACGACACCTAATTTCCGTTTTGGCCTCCTCCGTTATGTGGCTGATTAATAATTCATGCCGTGTCTCTCTCTCTCTCTCTCTCTCTCTCTCTCTCTCTCTCTCTCTCTCTCTCTCTCTCTCTCTCTCTCTCTCTCTCTCTCTCTCTCTCTCTCTCTCTCTCTCTCTCTCTCTCTCTCTCTCTCTCTCTCTCTCTCTTCTCTCCTTCTACTTTCCTTTTTAACTTTCTTGTCCTTTCCTCCTCCTCCCCCATCCTCCCTCCTCCTCCTCCTCCTCCTCACCCTTCCAGCTGGCGGAGAACAATCTGGTGTTGGCTGACGGGGCCTTCGCGGGGCTTGAGTCTACCCTGAAGAACCTCAACCTGAAGGACACGCAGCAGAAGGCGATCCCGCGGGCCATCGTCAACCTGCCCGTCCTTGCCTTCCTCGACATCGCCCAGAACGAGATCCGCAGCCTCGAGAAAGGTAAGGAAGGGTCTGATGCCTGTTTTGGTCACACTGCCAATATGGGACCTCGGGGTATAGTACTTTTCTCTCGACTAAAGTTAGATAAGAGCCTGAGAATAAGCTTACATTGTTTTTAAGGGCTATAATGGTATGCTTCTTCTTATTTTAGTGTATGAAGAAGCAGATGAATGAGTATAAGGAATAGTTAGCCTGGGAATTAGGATGGCATGCACCTCCCTTCTCCTTTGTTGTTTACTTGCAACAATAAACTATCAATCAATTAGAGAGTTAGATAAATGGGGTAGGATAAAATATACGGCCCAAGAGTAAGTTTAAGTCGTTTATGAGAGCTGTTTTGGTTCACTTCTTCCTGTTTTGTGGATTAATAAGCAAATAAATGGATAAAATAAAATAAACTTATCAATCAATCAGGTATACAAACTCCCTAGAAGAAATTACTATGTGTTTAAGGCCTGTTATGGCTATACTGCTTTCGGGGGACTCGTATTCTCACACTCTCGGTTCTCACGACAAATATATCCAAAAGCCACTAAGAGGAGTAGTCGGGTTCGCATGAGTGTTTTCTACATTCATGATACAGAAGATTTGTCAAGCTTTTCTCATTGGCTCATAAAGATACCTATGGACATACCCACAACAACCTCTACGAAAGCCTTATCAGATGTGGATATGTAGGAACGTGGGGACTATAGACAATGAAATGAACCCTCGCCTTATCTATCCTCTCTCCCTCCCTCCCCGCTCTCCTGTAGGCGTGCTAAGAAACCTCCACTCCCTGACGGCGCTCAACGTGGAGAGGAACCTTCTGCAGAGCCTGGCGCCGGAGGACTTCACGGGCATAAACGATACCCTCTCCTCGCTCTCCCTTCTCAATAACCTCATCACCCGCTTCCCCGCCCGGGCCTTCAGCACCCTCTCCGAACTCAGGGTAAGCGAGTGAGCCAGCGAGTCTTTTGTTGTTGATTTTTTGCAGCGAGATAGGCAGCTCAAGGGCAAGAAACAAAAGGAGGAACAAAAAGGCCCGCTGCTCTAACAAAAGAAAACAGTATGAAAGGCCAAAAGAGAAGTCTGAGTGTGTGA
>NC_066533.1:12417011-12422011 GCF_024679095.1 Eriocheir sinensis
GTTTGCGAGACATTCGGAAAACAATTTATGACGTTACGGGAAATGATTTTGTCCATCTCTTCTTCTTCTTCCTACGCCGCCTTCTCCTCCACCTCCTCCTCTTCCTCTTCTTCATCTCCGCTGATTGCTGGTTTCCTAGTCGTCGATTCGGTCATCTCCAGCACAATCAGAACGGTGTTGGGAGTTTCTTCCTCTTCTTCCTCCTCCTCCTCCTCCTCCTCCATAAATCTTTTTGGCTCGTTTCTGACTTCCACTTCCTAAGACTCTTCTTCCTTGTCCACTTCCTGTTCTTCCTCCTCCTCCTCCTCCTCCTCCTCCTCGTCTTCCTCTCCTCTTCCTCTCCTTTCTTCTTTCCTCCTTTCCTTCCTTTTCCTCCTCAGCCTACCATTTATCTCCAGTGCCTTATCTGACGTTTTGATGCCGTTTTTTTTTGTTTGTTGTTGTTGTTGTTGTTGTTGTTGTTGTTGTCACTAACGTTATAACTTTTCCTAACCTTTTTTTTCATAGCTACTTTTATATTACTTTCTGCTTCTGCTTTGCTGATGATGATGATAATTATGCTTTACCTGTCTTTCCACCTGTTTGTCCGCCTGCCTGCATGTCTCTATCTATCTGTCTCTGTGTTTATCTATTCATTAATGTATCTGGTTATCTATCTGTTGGTTTGTTTTCTGTGTTTGGGTCTTCTTCAATTTTCTTTCTATTCGTTTTATATTCCTTTCTCTACCTTCGGGGATCCGGTGGCTGAGTGGTCAGCGTGTGGAAGCGGCGTCCAGAAGGACGCAGGTTCGCGTCCCGCCCGCCGCTACAAACAGACTGCCAATTTTTCCGTCACCGCCGAGTTGCCTAGACTACCCACATGCTGTCCTGAAGACCGCTATCAACCGGAACTCTAGATTATCTCTAAAAAAGGATCAAATATCAGTTCCGGGGAGTAGAGATAGTGCTACTATAAACAGTTGCCTGCGCTATAACAGGCTGGGGCCGACCATCAGGCCCCACCAAGAAAGCCTACCGGCGCCATAGACAAACGTAAGAAAACAATCTCTCTCTCTCTCTCTCTCTCTCTCTCTCTCTCTCTCTCTCTCTCTCCCTTAGGTGACTACTGTCCTTGCGGTACAATGAACTTTCCCTCCCTCATCAACTATGCACCGAGGGGCGAGGGTGTGTGTGTGTGTGTGAGAGAGAGAGAGAGAGAGAGAGAGAGAGAGAGAGATTACCTAACGCACATGGCATGAGGGAGAGTCTGAGGGGAGAAGAGATAAGAAGAGGAGGAGGAGGAGGAGGAGGAAGAGGAAGAGGAGGAGGAGGAGGCAAGGTATTCAATCGCCAGTGGTTCCTATTCCCGCTAACACCCTGAGGATATGAGGAGGAAGAAGAAGAAGAGGAGGAGGAGGAGTGGGTGGGTGGAGGGAGGGAGAGAGAAGTGAACAGATGGTTGGAGGAATGAAGGAAGAAGAAACAGATGGTGAGGACATGAAGGAGGATACGGAGGAGGAGGAGGAGGAGGAGGAGGGAGGTAAGGAGCAGAGGTAAGGAGCAGAGGTGTGGAGGAGAGGAGGAAGGAGAGAGAGTGGGAAAAGGTGGAGTTGAGAGAGAGAGAGAGAGAGAGAGAGAGAGAGAGAGAGAGAATATGTGGAGGAGGATGGTGTGGGAGTGAGACGGATGTAGGAAAAGAGAGAAGCTGGCTAACGGAGAGAAAGAAGGAGAAAAAAATGAAGAAAAAAGAGGAGGAGGAGGATTACTTTACTTGAGGTGAATAAACAAAAAAAAATACTGAGGAGGGAAATGGAGGAGAAATGAAGGAGGAGGAGGAAGATGAAGAGGTAAAGAGAGAGGAGGAGGAGGAGGAGGAGGAGAGAGATTACTTTACTTGAGGTGAATAAAAAAAAAATACTGAGGAGGGAAATGGAGGAGAAATGAAGGAGGAGGAGGAAGATGAAGAGGTAATAGAGAGAGAAGAAGGAGAAGGAGGAGAAGGAGAAGGAGGAGAGAGATTACTTTACTTGATGTGAATAAAAATAAATATATAAAAATACTGAGGAGAAAAAAAGAAATAAAAAAAATGATGAGGAAAAAGAAGTGGACTAAACAATATCACATAACGAGAATGCAAAGGGGGAGAAGGAGGAGAGAGAGGAAAGAGATTGTGGTGGTGGTGGTGGTGGTTGTGGTGATGGTGGTGAAAGGACACTAATCGAGGTAACAGTCGGGTCACCTGCGCTCACTATCACCGGCAGAAAGTGACCCCCAAGATGATGTTAGTGAAGTGGGTGTTTAAAATGTCATACTCATTCCCCCCCCCCCCTCTCTCTCTCTCTCTCTCTCTCTCTCTCTCTCTCTCTCTCTCTGGCGGCACGTGTTGCATTTTATATCTTTTTTTTTTTTTTTTTTTTTTTAGGTGAGCCAGTTTAACAAGCAGTAAGGAGGAGGGAGGGAGGGAAGGGGGGGAGGGGGAGAGGAGGGAAGGAGGAGAGGGGAGGGAAAAACAAGTGGAGGTCAAAAGAAGGGTGGAGTTCTTTTTTTTTTTCTTGTTGTTGTTGACCGCTTGAGGGAAATCAATATGTTGCAATGCGGGTATATACTGTCCTTCCCCCCCACCCCCTACTCTCTCTCTCTCTCTCTCTCTCTCTCTCTCTCTCTCTCTCTCTCTCTCTCTCTCTCTCTCTCTCTCTCTCTCTCTCTCTCTCTCTCTCTCTCTCTCTCTCTCTCTCTAAAAGTCACCTGATCTTACCTGTCTCAAGCATTCCAGGTAACCAGGTATTCATATTTGATTAACGACCAGGTACAGAAAGTAGTATTGGTAGTAGTAGTAGTAGTAGTAGTAGTAGTAGAAGTAGTAAGTATTTTAATCATCACTAATTCCAGTCATTACCATACGCACTCATCACCATCACCACCATATCACTCACTCTCAGTCACGTTCTCAGCACCGTTATGTACTTACTCTCAACACCACCGCCTTCACCACCACCACCACCACCACCACCAGAGACTCAAACACACACTAAGTAAGTATCACTCCCTCTCTGTTTGCTCAACCTCTTCACAGCACACCTCTACACACTCTACTTTCATTACTCTCTCGTTCTTTATGTTTTCGTTATCTCAGGTTCTCTATAGCTTTTTTCTCTTTCGTTCTTTATACTTTTTTTTTCTCCCGTTCTGTCTACCGTCGTTCTTTCTCGTTCTCTATCTTCGTTCTCTTTCGTTCTCTCTACCTTCGTGATCTTTCGTTCTCTCTACCTTCGTTCTCTCTCGTTCTCTCTACCTTCGTTCTCTCTCGTTCTCTCCACCTTCGTTCTCTCTCGTTCTCTCCACCTTCGTTCTCTCTCGTTCTCTCCACCTTCGTTCTCTCTCGTTCTCTCCACCTTCGTTCTCTCGTTCTCTATACATTCCTTCTCTCGTTCTCTCTTCTTTTGAAAGGGGTTTAAAAAGTGAAATCAGTAACCTTTTGGTAGTATGAAGAGGACTCGTAGTAAAACCTCTAAGTTGAACGGGTTTGATAAGAGGATGTCATTAAGGTTTTGATAGTAAGAAGAGCAAGGTAGGACTCATATATAGTAAAGGGTATAGGTTAGATAAATTCATAAAGCTATCTATCTAACCACCTATCTATCTATCTATCACTCTCTTACACACACACACACACACACACACACACACGATAGTAATGTCTCTGTGCAGTCAGCCATGCAGGCATCCCACACTCCATTGTTTTATTTGCAGCTCGCCACAACTCTCAGGCATACGACACACCAAACACACTTAGAAACGAACGCGACTTGTTACTGTTATTGTTATTATTATTATTATCATTGTTGTTGTTTTTTGACCCTCGCGTGAGTTTGTTTTTTACGCTTGTATTACTCAATCATCCCCCAAAATAATAGTACTGATAATAAAAATAATAAAAAGCGTGGAAAGTATGGATTAAGAAATAAGTAAGAAGAAAAAATCGTCGACCAAAAAATAATAGAAGTCGAGAAAATTTAATGAAAGTATGTGATTGGATTTTTTATTGTATTGTATTAGTGGGTTTTTGTTGTTGTTGTTGTTGTTGTTGTTGTTGTTGTTGTTGTTGTTTTTTCTTTTTCTTCTACTTCTTCTACTCCTTCTTATTTTTATTCTGAAAGTTGTTGTTGTTGTTGTTGTTGTTGTTTTTCTTCTTCTTCTTCTTCTTCTTCTTTTCTTTTTCTTCTTCTACTTCTTCTTCTACTCCTTCTTATTTTTATTCTGAAAGTTGTTCTTGTTGTTGTTGTTGTTGTAAGGTCGGAAAAGCAGCAGCAGCACTAATGAAAGGAAAAGTATCACTCCGCCTGAAGCAAAAAAAAAAAAAAAAAAATAGTAGCGAGCGAAAGTATAAAGTCGCACCACCGGATATGCTCTTAATAAGGTCTCGTTGGCTAACCTCATTACTAACGAAAAGAATAATAAAGTAATAATAAAATGAAATAGTAAAATAATAATAAAAAATGAGGATAATGGAAAAAAGTCGACGTTTCACTATCGCCATCACCATCATCATCATCATTACCATCATCACCATCATCATCATCATCATCATCATCGTCATTGTCAGCATCATTCTTTTTTTAATTGATAATAATGATAGTGTTTGGGAGAGAGAGAGAGAGAGAGAGAGAGACGGTGATGACAATAATGGCAGCTGATATATATAAAAAAAAAAAAGAGAACATAAATGAAAGGAAGAATGACGGAAGTAACCAGAGAAAAAAAATAATGATGTCGACCTTTCACCACCGACTGACCCACCTCATCACCATTAAAAAAAGATGGACGCTTCAATCACCATCACCACCACCACCACCACCACCACCACCACCATCTCCACCGTGGGACTGGCTGGACATCCACTCACTGAAAAAAAAGTATGCATTCTCTCTCTCTCTCTCTCTCTCTCTCTCTCTCTCTCTCTCTCTCTCTCTCTCTCTCTCTCTCTCTCTCTCTCTCTCTCTCTCTCTCTCTCTCTCTCTCTC
>NC_066533.1:12427011-12454511 GCF_024679095.1 Eriocheir sinensis
TTCTGTCTTCTAGTTTTTTTTTTTCATCTTCTATTTCCTTTGTATCTTCTTTCTTCTTTCTACCACATTCAGTCAGTCATCCAGTTAGTCAATCAGTCATTACTCCAGCCTTATATGTAGCCAACTAGTCAGCCAGATAGTCAGCCAGTCACAGATACACTCTCTTATATAGTCAGTCAGTCAGTCAGTCAGTCAGCTAGTCAGTCAGTCACCTTGTATAAAAGTGGGATAGAGATATGGCTTCATGTGTGACTGAATCTTTAACTGACTGACTAACTGAGTGACTGAATTTATGGCTGACTAACTGAGTGACTGAATTTTTGGCTGACTAACTGACTGACTGACTGAATTTATGAGCGACTGACTGCCAAAATTTATGGCTAACTGAATGTCTTAGTGTATGACTGACTGACGGACTGGTTAATTCTATGGCTGACTAACTAACTGACTGACTAATTCTATGGCTGACTAACTGACTGACTGACTGAATCTGTATCTAACTGTCTGACTCTAAGGCTGAATAGCTAACTGACTGGCTAAATCTATATCTAACTTACTGACTCTATGGCTGACTAACTAACTGACTGAATCTACATCAAACTGACTGACTCTAAGGCTGAATAACTAACTGACTGGAGATTTTTTTGGCTAACTGGCTGCGAGGAAGAGTAACTGGCTGGATGGCTGGAGGCGGGTGGAGGAGGAGGAGGAGGAAGAGGAAGAAGAGGAGGTGGAGGAGGAGGAGGAGGAAGAAGGGTTGGTGGGGCGTTCACCCTCACTATACCAGCTGGTGTAGGAAGAGTGACCACTACGTATATTTTCTCTGCTCTCCCTCCCTCTCCCTCTCCCTCTCCTTTCCTCCTTCGATCTCTCCCCCTCCCTCCCTCCTCTCTCTCCCTCCCTTCTTACTTCCTTTCCACGCTTCCTCACTTCCTCATTCCGATCTCTAATGTTTTAACTGTTTGTTTGTTTCGATTTTTTGTCTATCTGTCTATTTATCTGTCTATTTCTCTTTATTTATTTTTTTTTTTTTTTTGGCCACAAGAGGGACGGAGATGCTGTTACTTGTTGGTTATGGCGACACCTACCCCTCTCTCTCTCTCTCTCTCTCTCTCTCTCTCTCTCTCTCTCTCTCTCTCTCTCTCTCTCTCTCTCTCTTCGTGGCAGGTGTTTTAAAGTACACAGCTCTTGCCTTCTGTCTTATTTCCTTCTTTCCTTCCTTCCTTCCTTCCTTCCTTCCTTCTTTTCCTTCCTTTCTTTCCACCTCACATCTTCCCCTTCGATCTCCTTATCCCTCGTTTCCTTCTTCCTTTCTTTCTTCCTGTCTTCCTTCATTCACTCTTTCCTCATTCACTCCTTCCTTACTCCGTTATTTCCCTTCATCTCTACTTCTTTCCTTCTATTCTATCTTCTTTCCTTCAATCAGTCACTTACTCTCTCTCTTCATTTTTTCCTTACTCTGTTATTTCCCTCTCTCCTACTTTCCTTCCCTTCTCTCTTTCTTCCCCCATTTCTTCCTTTTTTCCTTCAATCAGTCACTCACAAACTCACTCACTCACTCACACACTCACACTCACTCACTCGCTTACTCACTCACACACTCACACTCACTCACTCGCTTACTCACTCTTCCCTTCTTCGTTCCCATCCTTTCCTCCAGGTAGCTGCAGCCTCTTGTCAATTAGGTGATTTTCTCTTCAGGTAAACCGCAGAGACCCATACACCTGTCTCCCTCACTCTCTTTACCTGTCTGTCTGTCGATCTGTCTGTCTGTCTCTATTACACTACTCCTGTCAGTCTCTATTTACTCCCTCGTATGTCATCGCTCTCTGTCTCTCTCTTCATCTACTGTTATTTCTATCTATCTATCTATATCTATCTATCGATCTATTTCTCTGATAAATTATGTATTCGTCTAAGTATATTTCCCGTTGTTTTGGTTATGTGTCTTTCTCTACGTGTTATTTCCCTGTTATTTCCTGTTATTTTCTTCGCATTATCCGTATTCACTTCTCATTTCTCGTCCGTCAAACATACATACTCACGCTAATGTTATCTACTTAGCTACTATTACGAGCATTCTCATTCCCATTTTCTTCTTCAGCTACACTTCAGTTTTCTCTCTTTTCAACGGGGTAACTTTACACTACACATCCTTCAACAACTGGGCCCATATTAATACTCAAACATCTCGGGGCTAACACACCCGTACTGATAAGACTCTCGTGAAGGTTGTGGGTATAGTTATGGGTAGTTCTGAGCCTAGGGATAGTTTGATAAGGTTTCTGCATCGTGAATGTGAAGAAAAAACGCATGAGAACCTTTTTTGTTGCATTTGTGCTTTCAACCTTTCGTCTTGATGTCACAGGTGGGCTCGGATTTTCTCCAGCAGCTGCAGCATATATCAGTGTGAAAAAACAAAACATGGTCTTGATCTTGAACGTCAGCTACACTTCCATTCTCACTCCTTCTAACGGGGGGACTTAACAACACCATCCTCAACCTCTCCGTCTCTTCAGGTGTTGGATGTCGGCTTCAACCTCATCCCGGAGATCCCCGTGGAGGGCTTCCGCGGCGTCAAGTCCCTCACGCTGCTGGCCCTGGACGGCAACCCGCTCAGCACCGTGCCCGAGGCTGCCTTCGGCCACCTCACCTCATCCCTCAGGGGCCTCTCCGTCGGTAGGTGGCGAGAGAGAGAGAGAGAGAGAGAGAGAGAGAGAGAGAGAGGTTGATAAAGAAAGAAGATTAATAGAGATAGATAGACAGATAGATATATAGATAGATAAACAGATAGATAAGTAGTTCAAATATATAGAGATTTCAGTAGAGAGAGAGAGAGAGAGAGAGAGAGAGAGAGAGAGAGAGAGAGAGAGAGAGAGAGAGAGAGAGAGAAAGTCAGAAAAGGAAAATGAGTGCTTGAGGGAAAAGAGAGAAACACATAAAAGGGAAACTGGCGGTGCTTTACGGGAGGAGAAAGAGAGAAAGAGAAAGAAGGGATAGAGAGAGAGAAAAAAAACTAATGCTTCAGAGAGAGAAACTGAAAAGGATATCGGTGGTCCTTTAGATAGATAGATAAAAAGATAGATAGATAGATAGAAACTAAATCACACAAACACTAGATCTGCTTTCTACTTTAAAAAAATATAAATGGAAAAGGAATAAAAGGCAAAAGTACTCCTCCATAACATACGCGCTTGATTAGGAGAAAAAAAATATTACCGTAAAGAGAGAGAGAGAGAGAGAGTCATGTGTGGAGACAATTACGGTAAAAAAAAAAAAAAGTTGTAATGTGACGCTAAATTAGGAAACACTTGTAGGCTTAAATATTCAAGGTTGAGAGAGAGAGAGAGAGAGTCATGTGTGGAGACAATTACGGTAAAAAAAAAAAAGTTGTAATGTGACGCTAAATTAGGAAACACTTGTAGGCTTAAATATTCAAGGTTGAGAGAGAGAGAGAGAGAGAGAGAGAGAGAGAGAGCGGATGGTAGGCTAGGAATGTAGGAGAGGAAGGAAGGATGGGAGGGAGGGAGGGAAGAATGACGAAGAGGAGAGAATGTTCGGAGAGAAGGAGAGAAGGAAGGTCAGAGCGAAGGACGGGAGGGAAAGGCTGGCGAGAAAGGGAGAGTGGCTGGTATGTGTGTGAAGGGAAGAGAGAGAGAGAGAGAGAGAGAGAGAACATTGTATTTTACCTGTTCTCTCGTATACTTCAACCTTCCCTTCCCTTACCTTACCTCACCTTATATTTCCTTACCTTGCCATTCCCTATTTCATTTACTTTATTTTATCTTTTCTTACCTTTCCTTCCCTTACCTTAACTTACCTTACCATACCCTACCTTACCCTGTCTTACCTTACTTCACTTTGACTTACCTTACCTTACCTTACCTTACCTTACCTTACCTTACCTTACCTTACTTTACCTTACCTTACCTTACCTTTCCTTACCTTTCCTTATCTTACCTTACCTTACCTTACCTTTCCTTCCCTTACCATAACTTACCTTACCATACCCTACCATACACTACCTTACCTTATCTTACTTTGACTTGCCTTCCCTTCCCTTACCTTACCTAACCTTCCCTTCCCTTTCCTTCCTTTACCCTACCTTATCTTACTTCGCTTCACTTTGACCTCCCTTCCCTTCCCTTGCCTTACCTTACCTAACCTTCCCTTCCCTTCCCTTTCCTTCCTTTACCCTACCTTACCTTGCCTTTCCATTGCTTACCTTCCCTTCCCTTACCTTCTTTTCCTTGACTTATAGTACCTAACTTCATCTATACCATACCTAACCATACCTTACCTTACCTTGCCCTCCCTGACTCACCTTGACTTACCGTACCTAACCTTTACCTAACTATTTTTAACCATACCTTACCCTACCTTACCTTGCCTTTCCTAACTCACCTTGACTTACTGTACCTAACCTTACCTTACCGTACCTTACACTACCTCACCTTCCTTCGCTTACCTTACCTATCGTTACAGGTGGACGCTTCCTGAACTGTGACTGTCGCATGGCGTGGATCCCAAGGTGGATAACCGAGTATGACCTCCAGGTGACCTCGAGGGAACGTGACCCCCAGTTCTGTGGTCAGCCCCCCGACCACAGGGACAGGTCATTCTACCAACTCAACGAGGCGGAGATGACCTGCGATGACCCCTCCCCGGCCTCCTCCTTCACCTCCACTCGTCCTCCTCCTCCTCCACCTCCTCCCCCTCCTTCAGTCCTTCAGCCCAAAGCCACCACTGCCGCCACGCCTGCTTCGCCTTCGTCCACGTCGCCCTCTGCCCTACCGACGAGGACTCCGATCACGACCACCACTACTGCTACTACTACGACTGACGCGACTACGACGACGACGACTGCTACGACAGAGAAGCCTCAGGTGAGATAGATCGATAGATAGATAGATAGAAATAGATAATAAAACAGGAAGACAAATAGATAGAGATAATACATAAAGATAGATAGATGAATAATTAGATAAATAGACTAATAGAGAGAGAGAGAAAAAGGAGGAATAGTAAGAGAGAAAATAAAACTATAGTGATTTATAGAAAGAGAGAGAGAGAGAGAGAGAGAAATAGACATATACATAGATAGATACATAAATAAATAGATAATATGTATACCAATATAAACCCAATCTAAGTTAAAAAAAAAAAAACATTCCAAAACAAACAACATAACCCATGACCTAATTTGACCCTCACTCTTTGACCCCTCCAGATGACGTCATTCCGGCCAGGCGAGGTCATCCTACCGGGGTCAAGCAGCGTAGGTCATGGTCACGTGGGGTCAGTGCAGCGAGGGCCTGGAGGAGAGGCACCAAGAAGAGGAGGAGGAAGAAGACCTGGTACTGGCAATGACCTCCCGCCCCCCCCACCCCCGCCGAGGTCACAGCAGCGGCCCCCACACACTGTCCTAGAGAGACCCGCCAGCCAGCCCGTGCCCTCCTCCCCCCCCTCCTCCTCCTCCCCCTCGAGGCCTAGCTTGGTCTTGAGGAATAATGAGAGAGAGGACAACGAGGATAGGTTCTTCGGGCAAGCCTCTGGACCCTTCGTGGAGGAGGTGGGTGGTAGTAGCAGTAGAAGTAACAGTAGTAGTAGTAGTAGTAGTAGTAGTAGTAGTAGTAGTAGTAGTAGTAGTAGTCCTTTTGTCCTTACTTATAATCACCTTCACTACCATTGCTGAAACTTACACTATCTTACCTAACTTCACCTTACCTTACTTAGCCTAACTTTACCTTACCTAACCTTACCTTACTATACCTTACATCACATTATTTTCATCACTCCATATACGTCATTCATATCATCATCATCATCATCATCCCGTCATCCCTATCACCTCACCATCACTCAAATCATCATCGTCATCATCATCATCATCCCGTCATCCCCATCACCCCACCATCACTCACTCACTCGTGTTCCCTTCCTCAGGTCATCGTGCAGGACGCCTACAGAAAGGAGAACTCGGTCATCATCCAGTGGGACTCCGAGGTGTCCAACATTCTGGGCTTCAGGGTCGTGTACAGACTCTTCGGCGACAAGAACTTCAAGGTGAGGCGAGACGACCCTCTGAGACGCTTTTGACTCACAACAAATACTTCCAAAGGCCACAAAAGAGATCAGTGTTTTTTTTATGAGTTGGTTTTTATGAGTGCTTATATATGAGTGTTTATGAGTGAGTGTTTATGAATGTTTATGAGTGAGTGTTTATGAGTGATTGTTTATGAGAGTGTTTATGTGAGTTTATGAGTGTTTCTGGGAGTTTATGAGTGTTTATGTGAGAGTTTATGAGAATGTTTATGTGAGAGTTTATGAGTGTGTGCTTATGAGTGAGTGTTTAATGAGTGTTTATAAGTGTTTAGGAGTTTTTATGACAGGGTTTTTATGAGTGGGTTTTTTATGAGTGTTCCGTAATTGTGGTGCTGAAGTCTTGTCAAACTATCACTAGGCTCATAAAACTACCCATGGCAATATTCACAGCCTCTACAAAAGCCTTATCAAATGTGCCTTCATGAATCTCAATAATAACGAAAATACTATTGTCGGTATATTCAGTCGCTTCCTCCTCTCACATCAACTATTCCCAAAGGTCAAAGAGGGGATCAATCGGGTTCTAATGAGTGTTTTTTTTTTAAGTTCATGGTACAAAAGAAGGGTCATTTAACCACAGGGACAACAAAACTACCCCTGACCCCTGAAAGTGTCCCAAACTCCTACGAAAGACTTGTCAAATGTGTTATAATGAGTGTTTTTTTTTTAAAGTTCGTGGTACAGAAGAAGGGTCATACTACCACAGGGGTCACAAAACTACCCCTGACCCCTGAAAGTCTCCCAAACTCCTACGAAAGACTTGTCAAATGTGTTATAATGAGTGTGTGTTTTTTTAAGTTCATGGTACAAAAGAGGGGCATACTACCACAGGGGTCACAAAACTACCCCTGACCCCTGAAAGTGTCCCAAACTCCTACGAAAGACTTGTCAAATGTGTTATAATGAGTGTTTTTTTTAAGTTCATGGTACAAAAGAAGGGTCATACTACCACAGGGGTCACAAAACTACCCCTCGAAATGCCTCAAACTCTTCGAAAGCCATGTCAAATGTGTCCTTGGGCGCTGAAATGTTTTAAGAAAAGGCCTTAATAATCCTAAAGCCGGCCCTGCCAGCAATACTAACACTGCCTTTCCCTTGTTGTCGCCCCCGCAGCTTGGTCCGCCGCTGGCCGCCTCGGAGCGTGAGTTTAAGATCAAGAACGTGCCCACGCAGGAGTGCATCGTGGTGTGTGTCGTGTCCCTGGAAGACACCAACGTCACGCCCGACAGGTGGGTGTTAGGGTGGGCAGGGGGGCGGGGGACAGGTAAACGGTATCCAGTAGTTTTTCCTTGGTTTTATTTTGTTTTCTGCTTGTTTTCCTTACTTCATATGCGTCTTGATCACCCTTCTCAGTCCTCTTCGTCCCTCACACCTCACCTTTCCTCCTCCTACCTTACCTAACACCCACCCTCCTCACTCTTCCTCACTCATCTTCGTCCCTCACACCTAACCTGACTGAAGGGAGGAACAGACATGAAGGAAGGGAAGTGAGATTTGGGGGGAAGCATGTAGGTAAAGTAATAATCTTCCTCCTCCTCTTCGTCCCTCGCACCTCACCCGACTGAGGGGAGGAACAGACATGAAGGAAGGGAAGTGAGATTTGGGGGGAAGCATGAATGTAAAATAGTAACCAACCTCCTCCTCTTCGTCCCTCGCAGCGTACAGAACTCCCAGTGCCGCGAGATTCGAACGGAGACAACCGCCGCGATGCACATGGACACGATCATCATAGCGGCGTCGGCGGCCATCTGCGGGACCGTCATCATCGCGGTCGTCGTCTTCATCTGCTGCAACAGGAAGCGCGGCAGCAGTTCCAAAGAAAAGCATGGCATCCCCTCAGTCCTCAGTGCCTCCTCCTCGCCGCCCCTCGCCTCCCTTGGCACCCTCGGAGCTGGCGTCGGCGGGGGCGTAGGGGGAGGGAAGGCCGACTGGGACACGCTCTCCATGTACTCCCAGCGGTCCATCCCTCGAGCCAGGATGTACCATATGGACAAAGGTGAGGCATGATGGGGTTGACGGTGTGTGTCTGTAAGAGTGTTGCCATGACCTCTCTTTCGGCCACCTCTTTTGATTCTTTTTTTTAGGAGCAGCGAGTAGCGGGCTTTTTTTTATTATTGTTTCCTTTTTTGTATGTGCCCTTGAGCTGTCTCCTTTGTTGTAAAAAAAAAATGCTCGAAGGGGCTATTACACTGGGCAAATTTTCCGTGGATCTTCAGTCAAACCACGATTTCCGCTGGCGTGGTTCTCATATTTCCGTGGTTTTCTGACGTGTCCACGGTCTTCCAAAGCTACGGTAGAGTTCCTTGAAGGACGACGGTATTACTCACCATCATCAACAGCAGCAATAAGAAGAAATAAATGAGAACCACGCTAGCGAAAATCGTGGTTTGACTGAAGATCCACGGAAAATTTGCCCAGTGTAATACCCCCTTAATTACACAACCCCGCCCATGTTCTAACCTCCACTCAGCTCCCACATAAACCTCACAACCTCAGCCTCACACTGACCTCTCCCACTCAAGAAACCCTCAATGCTCTTCACAACCTCTACTACCCTCCCACATAAGCGTCACAACCTCAACCTCACACTGACCTCTCCCACTCAGTAAACCCTCAATGCTCTTCACAACCTCTACTACTCTCCCACATAAACCTCCCACACCGCCCATATCCATCACCTCCACTAGCCACAACCACCCCTCATCTCCACTAACCTAACCTAACATCACCATCATCATCATCATCTCCCACTTTACAGGCTCCATCAACAACGGGTTCGTGCCGGAAGATGCTCGGTCGCACTTCTCCCACGCATCCTCCCGCCACATCCCACGGGCGCGCTCCATGGCTGACGGACAGAGCCAAAGGTCCTACTCAGCCCTCAGCGCCGCCAACCTTCGCCACGCCCCCAGCTTCACCGGCCTGGGACTCTCTAGACCAGGTAAGAAGGGAAGGTGTTAAGGGTTGAGGGTGAGGTCGAGAATGAGAAAGGTGTGGAGAGGAAGCGAAAGATGGAAGGGTTGAGAAGTGAAGGATAAGAGAGAGAGAGAGAGAGAGAGAGAGAGAGAGAGAGAGAGATTTGAGTGGTTATAATTAAGTATATCTTGCACCATTCATATCATCATCATTATTATTATTATTATTATTATTATTATTATTATTATTATTATTATTATTATTATCGTTATCACTGTTGTTGTTGCTTTTGTTGTTGCTGTTGTTGTTCGTATGCCTGCTATAAATGTTAGGGAATAAGAGCAAGTCGTTTCCTCTCTTGGGCGAGTGATTAAGAACATGATTGACCCTTGACAGAAAAGTAGGCGATTTCATCCTCTTACCTCTCATGGCATTCACGCTGCTAAGGAGAACAAACGCCTCGCAATATAGTCAAATCATCCCTAGGCCTGTAACTTACTGTGTGGTGATGGGGGGGGGGGGGGTAAAGATTTCTGATATTTATATTTTGGCTTTACAACCTTAACTCATATCTTCATTACTCCAACATTTGTGGTCAGAGTTTAAAAAGAGATCACGTTCTGTCATGTTACTGTTCTGCGGTTGTTCTGATGTGTACTTGTGAGAATGAGAGACGAGGAGGAGGAGAGAGAGGTGGAGAGGAGGAGGAGGAGGAGGACTGTTATTGTGGTTCTTCTAGTCACTGTTGTTGGTATTTCCTTGTTGTTTTTTGGGTATTATTAAGTTGTTACTACTTACTCTCATAGTGTTGTTAGCTGAACGTGGTGAGGGTCTTGTTTTCCACTTTTTTCACGGGTTGATGATAGGAAACAAGTCAAAAAGGGGGTTAGTTAATTCGATGCTCTTTTAAAATTGAGGTCAGCGTATCTACGTACACTCCTTTGGGCACCGTTGTTATTTGGACTGTTCCTTTACCTCTCGTTACAAGTCTCGTGGGCAGCATTGCGTGTACTCAGGGTCCACAAATCCTGTGTGTACCGATCCTTTAGTGATGCATTAGGGGCGTGTGTAGTGTTCCTTTATACCTCGTAGTAGGTCTTCCCGTTTCTCTTGGCAGCGTTTTATGTAGGTTACCGTTCCTTTAGTGGTGCTTCAGGTGTGTGTGTAGCGATCCTTTAAGTCTCGCTGAAGTGCTTCTCGTTCCTTTAGGCCTCGTTGTAGCCCCCTCAGGCGTGTGTGTAGCTTTCCTTTAGTGGTGCTTCAGGGGCGTGCTTCCCGTTCCTTTAGGCCTGGCTGTAGTGCTTCTCGTTCCTTTAGGCCTGGCTGTAGTGCTTCTCGTTCCTTTAGGCGTCGTTGTTGCCCCCTCAGGGATGTGTGTAGCGTTCCTTTAGTGGTGCTTCAGGGGCGTGCTTCCCGTTCCTTTAGGCCTGGCTGTAGTGCTTCCCGTTCCTTTAGGCCTGGCTGTAGTGCTTCTCGTTCCTTTAGGGTCCGCGGCGGGTGGTAGTGTGTGGCGCGAGGCTCTCTTAAACGACGCGGCGCTGGGGCGCCACGGCCTCGTCCGCCTCTGATGGTGGTGGTGGTGGTGGCTCGGCGCCCCCCCCTCTAGTCCCTCCTCCCTCCACTCCCTCCCGCAGGTACGTCGGAGGACCTGACCTGACCTGACCTGACCTGACATGACACCCGAGACCTGGCAGCATCTGACCTTTACCTGACCTGACCTGACCCGACCCCACGTAACTTGACATGGCACCCGAGACCTGGCACTTCCTGACACTCACCTGGCATTACCCGACCTGACCTAACCTGATCTGAGGTGACCTGGTACATAGAACTGACACCTGATCATCTTACTAACCTGGCCTGACCTGACATGACCTGGCACCCACGACTGGCATTTCCGACTTTAACTGGACCAACACTCAAGACAACACCTTTGATTTGACTCACCACGATTGACAAGGCACTGACCTTCTCTTGTGATCTTGACACCTCATTTCACCTGACTTGACCTGGTATATGACCTTTGACCTTGCACGCCTTACTTGACCTAAAATATTAAAATGCGACCTCAGTTCGCTTCTCCTGACCTGACTTGAATTGTATATGTGACTAGACAAGGCGAGGCTCTCAGCTGACCTCCTGACCTTAGCCACTTTGACTTGACCTCATTATGAATAATGAAGGAGGATGAATGAATAAATAATAATGAATGATGGTGATAGTGATGCTCATAATGATAATAATAGCAATAATAATAATAATAATAATAATAATAATAATAATAATAATAATAATAATAATAATAATAATAATAATAATAATAATAATAATAATAATAATAATAATAATAATAATAATAATAATAATAATAATAATAACAATAATAAAAATGATAATAACAACATCGGTCAGAATGCCATTCGATCAAGTTTGGCTGCACTTCATCTTTTTTTTTCTTTTATGAGGAGTGGCATTCTCTCTCTCTCTCTCTCTCTCTCTCTCTCTCTCTCTCTCTCTCTCTCTCTCTCTCTCTCTCTCTCTCTCTCTCTCTCTCTCTCTCTCTCTCTCTCTCTCTCTCTCTTTTGTAATGAAATTCTGAGGCAGAGAGAGAGAGAGAGAGATCGCTTGATAGGCTTCGTTTTCTTTTTTTTATTTATTTGTTTGTTTGTTTGTTTGTTTATTTGTTTATTTGTTCGTTTGTTTGTCGGATGGCTTGCCTATTGCTTCCTGTGATGCCAAGTGTTGCTGCTGTTATTTGTGTTGCGTCTTGTGTTGAGCTGCTTGTTGTGTCTGTGTCTTCACCGCTAGTAAGGTGTTTGTGCGTGCATTCGTAACACAACTAACGGAGTGTTGCAAGGGCTTAAAACAAGGACCAATAACGACAGAGTGAGTCCCGTTTGTGTTGTGTTGTGCTGTTTGTGTTGCCACTGCTGCTAAGATGATGTTTGTGTCTACATTCGTAACACAGCTACCTAACAGAATATTGCAAAGTGCTTAAAACAACAAAAAATAATTACATATTGAGACTTTTTATTTCTCATTGTTGTTATAGCTGTTGTGTCTGTCTTCCCGGAAGCGCAACACGATTCATGTAACATTCCCTTGTAACATTTATCCGCATTTACACTGCTTTGGAGGCTGAAGGCAGACTAGAGGCCTCCGGCGCGGCATATCTTGTGCATTAGTTAACACACATATTTTAATGTCTGGCTTTGTCCATTCTATTCCCCCCCACCCCCCTCCCCTCAACGTGTTCCTCCCAATGCCTCCACCTCTCCTCCCTGGCCCCCTGCTCGCCATCCCTTAACACCCTCGCGTCTTGCAGACCTGAGCCTGTCCCGCCAATCCCTCGCCACAACACACTTCAGCGGTGCAGGCTTCGGGCCCATGGCTGTGAACCCCAACGCTGCCTATGGCCTGGGCGGTCCCGGCTCCACGGTGGGCATGCCCCGGGCCCCCTCGCAGCGTGGTGGGGACAGGCGGCGGCACCGGTCAAAGTCCCGGGAGCGGTCCAGCTCGCGCCTCAGCCACGCCGGGTCCCAGCACTCCCTCACCGGCTACGACACGGACGGCTGGACTGACCACGATATGGACATCTACGTCGCCAGGAACCCCACGCGTGGCGGCCTGGTGCAGCTCTAGGACCCATGGACACTGACGCCCCTGGACACACCTGCAGGACTCTTCAAGATTCCTTCAAAGCGTATGGTTGTTCCTGATGCAGCTCTGGGGGCCTTGGGTCATAACAAGGACAGCTCAGTCGCCTGGTGCAGCTACAAGTAATGGACCGTGGGACACTGACACCCATAGACACATCTACATAACTCCTTAGGACTCTGCAGGTTGTTTCTGGCGGAGCTCTAGAAGTCCTGTATCACATCATGGACAGCTCTGTGGCCTGGTACAGGTATAGGTAGAGGACCCTGGGACACTAACACCCCTGGACACACCCAAAAAGACATCTCTGGCGTTCCCCCATGCAGCTTAAAGAGATCCTGAGACATGAACATTTCTGAACACCTACAGGAACCTTCAGGAAGATCCCCCGAAAACGTAGCAATTGTCAGGTGTCCATAGCCATGTATCTGTGTTGGGTAAGGATCCCTCGTCGTGGACTCCCAGGATTTCCTTATCTCAACATTTAGAGGTTGACGCTAAGGTTGGTATTCTAAGACACTTGCTTCTCACATCAACTATTTCTAAAGGTCAAAGAGGGGATCAATCGGGTTCTAATGAGTGTTTCTTTAGGTTCATGGTACAGTAGAAGGGTCAAACTACCACCAGGGTCATAAAAATACTTCTGGAAATGCTCAAAGCTCCTATGAAAGCCTTGTCAATTATGTAAACTTTGTAGACGAAATGTTTAGTAATACGACCCATAGTAAGACTCCACGGATGATTATTAGTTGCGAATAGCGAACCACAACCCAAGACGCTCCTGTGTGGTGCTAGGCAAAGATCCCTCGCAGAAGGCCTCCCTGATTTCATTCCCTCAACATTCAGAGGATCGACTAAGACTTTGTGGATTCATAGCTGTGATATACCCGCCCCAACACTAAGAATGCTCATATGTTGTTCCTTGCGCATCCTTGAGGGTCCTACATGGCGTGAATAAAGAATCCTCGCCGCAGGACTCCCAGGATTTCTTTCTCATACCATTCAGAGGATCGACCCGAGGCCCTGCGGAATCCTATAGCTGTGAAGAGCCCACTACAACACCAAGAAGAAGGTTCCTATGTAGTGTCCTGATGTGCTGACTGACCGCTTCATGTGGCAATGTGGTGGTGGCGGTGATGGCGTGGTGGTGGACTGGTGGTGGGTGTTTCAGGGTACCTTGGGGCATGGTTAGGGCTGTCACCACCACTCCGCAGCACCGCCAGCCACTCACGACCTTCCTGCCTTCCCTTACCACCCTTCCGAGGACAGACAGGTTGAGGTAGCGAGAGGGGTAGTAGAGTAGATTTCCTGTATTGCTTTTTTACAACATTTTTCCGCCTTTTCATTCACGCTAACTTGATCTGAACGCCATTGTTGTTATTTTTATACCCATGAGTGAATGAACGAATGAATTAATGATTGAGTACAGTGTCCATACAGTAAAACACCTTCATCGCATGTTCATAAATGTTTACTGTGTATTATATTTGCTTGTGTTTACCCTGGAGTGAAGAAACGAGTGCCTGAATAAGTGACCGAGTGGACAAATGAGTCGTGACCAGACAACAACACACTGTCATTGCAACCTCATAACTTTCCCGTTTAAAATTAAGTTCCTTCTACTTTTAGGATCTCTGACTCAAGTTGGCGCTAGTTGTTCCCCCGTGAGACGCTTTCATCATAACAGGTGTTTCTGAATGAGCTATGTGTCTTCCTTCTATACATGAGTCAGGTTGAGGACAAGACAAGAAAAACATAAAAATGCCCACAATTTATCATAACGTGTTTGTGAATGTGTGTGGTTTTTTTTCTTTTTTTCTACGGTACGTGAGTCGGGCTAAGGGCAATACAAGATAGAGATAAGAGTGCCCACATTTTTCTTCCTAAACGCAGAGTAGACACAGTAAGAGACACCGCTGGATGAAGATAATGTTTGGGGTGCCATGATAAGCTCCCATGTGCTGACGTGTGAGTAAATAGACTTTTTTTTTACGGATTTTTGCACCACGAAGACTGAGAGAACAGAGAAATGCGCCGTGAAGTGAAAAGTGCAACGAGACACTCTGGAGATAAATATATTTGTCTCCGATTGAAAACAGAGATGAAAGACGCGTCCGGTGCTCAAAGAAGTGTGATGTGGCGGTGATGGCGGCGCAAGGTGTTGTGGTGACAGGGATGTGAACTGTTTTATCCCTTTGTCAGCACGTAGCCTGTGGAGACGCCCCTGGTGTGTGTGTGTGTGTGTGTGTGTGTGTGTGTGTGTGTGTGTGTATTCATGACCTGCCCTGGCCGCGTGTGTGTGTGTGTCTGCGTGCTGGTGTGGGGGTCCCCGCGGCCTGCACCTCACCGCCTGCTTCCCGCCTCTCCACCAAGCTCCATCATTAACGTTAGTCTAACTTTTTTTTTTTTTTTTGCGTTGTGTGATGTTAAACGTCCATCAGTTTAGGGTTATGAGACTAAGTTATGGTCATTCTAATTTATTTTAGAATAGTTTTATAACGGGATGCAAAAATGAGGAGGAACAAATCTTTATATACGTATATATATATATATATATATATATATATATATATATATATATATATATATATATATATATATATATATATATATATATATATATATATATATATATATATATATATATATATATATATATATATATATATATATATATATATATATATATATATATATATATATATATATATATATATATATCATTATGGCATCGCAAATAGTAACTCATTAATATTCTAATTTGAGCATTTTCTTAAAATGTAAACTGAACACTTGTCTTTAAATTTGATTGTATGTCGTGTTTCTAACATTATTTTTTTATGTTGATACACACTGTTACAGTCTTAACTTTGTTCATTTTGTATAAAAAATATAAAGAAAAAATAAATGAATAAACAATGAGACCGTATTTTCATTAACAGTTTTCTATTCTAAAGAAAGATTCTCGGATTTAAAAGAATAAGTGTTCTATATCTTCTTGGCAAGAGCGTGGGAGCATTACACATGGTTATCTCCGACACTTCTGGGTTCGGCGACGCCGCAGGCCCGTCTCCGGCAGGACACACGTGTGGCGGCTGCTGCTGCGCGGCGGAATGTTTGTGCTCGTAGCCTCCTCTGTTTACATCGCCGTCTATGTTCTGCAAGAACCTAGCCGTCACTCCTTGCCCTCATCACTGCCTATTTGACCGTCTTGTGTGTGTCCACGACCACTGGCCGACCTTCCGTACGCAGCACAGGTCCCTAGTGACCGCTGGGAGGCAGCACACGCCGGGGACCACCACAGAGGCAGAAGCATCCCCGCCAGCACGGGATGCCCCGCCGCAGGCCGTTCAGCTTCACGAGCCCAGTGTCGGCGTGTCGTCGGCACCCCCACACAAGGTAAGTGTTGAACATAATATTACATTTATCTGTCATTTCTAAGTGGACGGACATAATTATAGCACCGCAGAACTGTATTACTGTACATATCTACATGTTTACTTGCTGCTGACCATCTACGCTAGAGTGCGTGTGTCGGGTGGGCGCCAGTGTGTACAGACAGCAGCAGGGCCAGAGGGAAAGGGCTTACATTCATTCTCCTCATACCTTGCCTACACCCTGCTCTCCCTTCCTTGCCATATATTTCTTGCATTTCGCTCCTCATATTGTGACTAACTTTACATATTTGTTTAACTTCGGAAAATACTGGTAATTACACATGGCTTACAAAACGCCGTTCCTCCTGGCGGCTGCGGTCGTGGCGGTGGCGAGCCTCGTCGCCGGGAAGGAGAGAGGCAGAGGCCCCAGCAGCAGATCGGCGGGCGGGAGTGTTACTCCAGGCGACGGCAACGGCGGCGACGGTCAGTACATCAGCCCCGCGCCGAGTGATCCTGGGGCAGCTGTCGGCGCCTCGCTGAGTAATGACAACGGACCCGACAAGTCTTATCTTGATGGCCGCCCCGCGAGATCTGGGGGTGAAGGCTCCCCCGACAATGTCCCCGACCGTGGGGAATTGAAGCCCGTCGGGGGTGAAGGCGCCTCCGTTGACGTCTCACATAGTGGGGAAACAAAGCCCGTCGACTTCCCCAAGTACAAAAAACCTTCCAAAATCGACGTCATTGGTGCGGAGGTCATCCCAGGGCGTGGAGGGCCGACCCCTGGCGCCCACACCCCTAAGCGCGAGAAACCTCCCGAATTAAAAGCTGTTGGTGCCGAGGTTATCCCCGGTGCCGCCACTCAGCGAAAGACCGTCCCCGCCCTCGGCCCCAAAGACAAGAAAAACTGCAGCACTCACGTTGTCGGAACCGAAGTCCTCCCCGGCAGTATTTCTGAATGTGACAAAAACACCATCGTTCACACTGCCAAACACGGTAAACTAACCCGCCTCGACGTCCTGGGGAGCGAAGTCATTCCCCCTGGTGCCACTGAAAGCAACAACAAAGCCAGTCTGACCAAGGCGCTTAAACCTGTTCCTGCCAACCCTGTCAAGGCAGCCGGGCTTTTAAATGTCACCGGGAGTGAAGTCATTCCTTCCAGTGCCATTGGAACTAACATTACCACTCCAGTGAAGGCAGCCAAGTCTTTAAAAGTCAACCCCGTCAACCCTGTCAAGGCAGCCGGGATTTTAAATATCACCGGGACTGAAGTCATTCCCGCTGGTGCCATTGACAGCAACAAAACCAGCCTGACCAAGGCGCCTGAACTTGTTCCTGTCAACCCTGTCAAGGCAGCCAGGCTCTTAAATGTCACCGGGAGTGAAGTCATTCCTTCCACTGCCATTGAACGTAACATAACCAGCCCAGTGAGGGGAGCTAAGGCTTTGAAAGTCAGCGGACCTAAAACTGAACAAGTAAAATCCATCAAGGTACCCAAACCTGAACAAGTCATCCCCTACAAGGGACCTAGGGCTCAACGAGTCCCCTCGGGCACAGCACCCAAGCCTCCTCAAGGCCCGGCCGTCAAGGCACCAAGAGGGCCATGTAAGGAGGGCCTCAGCAAAAACTTTTGCTCCTTCCAGTTCCGTCCCGGAGGCAGAAGGCACCTCATGACCCCCGAGGTCCTGCAGAGGTACCTGAAGACGGGCTGGGCCCCGGTGGCCACGCCCACCAAGGAGACAATGCACGTGTGTTGTGACGGCAAGACGCAGATGATCGGCTTTGTTGGGAGGGCCAGAAAGGAGGGCGGTGCCGGTGGTGTAGCGATGGCAAACACAGAGAGGGTTATGAACAAGGAAGTAAAGAAACTAAAAAAAAAGCTAAGGAAGATTCATAACAATTATGAAAATAAGAAACAGTAGGAAGGAATGGTTGCTAAGAATGAGTTTTCTGTCTAAAATCACTTTTAAGTCTCATTATTTCAGTTTCTGTTTCAGTTTTCAGTTTTCTTTTCTGATTCTTTAGCATTTAATGGACTCATTGGGGAGTAATGAGTGAATTCTTTGAATCATCAAGTTTTGTTCACCTGTGCTCAGACTTAATTAATCTTGTTTTGCTTTATCTTTTTTTCAAAGAATTAGAAGTGACTTTACGCATCACAGCTGTGTGAACGTGTTCCCGTCACGTAATACTCAAGGCGTGTCTCTTCACACGTCACACTCCCTGTTGCCGTTATGATGCCGGGGCCATGTTGATGACCAGTCTGTTGTGGCCTGACCCCGAGGCCTGGAGGTGAGTCACGCTGCTCCCGTGCGAGGGCCGCCGCTCGCCGCCCAGACCCTCCGTGCGTGCGGGGGGCAGAGGTGGAGTGTCCATCAACGGACCTTTGGGT
Organism: Eriocheir sinensis; assembly: GCF_024679095.1. NCBI lineage: Eukaryota > Metazoa > Arthropoda > Malacostraca > Decapoda > Varunidae > Eriocheir > Eriocheir sinensis. The sequence goes on from NC_066533.1 coordinate 12,445,456, forward strand.
CCGTCTTGGCCGCGCACCAGCAGCCTGATGTAGGGCGTGGGTTTGGGTGTCTGGGGCTGCACGTAGCCCTCAGGCACCTCAATGAGCGTCCCTCCCGAGAGCACAACGTCGCCCACGCTGGGCCGCGGCCTGGCCGTGTGGCCGCTCCAGGTGTGGTACGTCCCTCGCTCCTTGGCGTCACTGCTGCCGCTGCTCACTGACGGCTCCTGCTGCCTGCTGTCCTCTGAATCTCTCAGAGGCTCTGGAAGGTTGATGTATCCTGTTAGATCCTCGCTGCTGGCCGCAGGGGGCAGAGACGCCGGGCCGGGGGAAGGCGTGGTGGGGAAGGGACCGTTTCTGGCTGGGAGGTTGGTGGGTGCCGCCGCCGCCGCCTGACCAGCATTGGTTGTGGCGGTGAGCAGGTCAGGCGTGGAGCGACTCAGGGATTCTCTATGCTCCGCAGCGCCTGGCTGAGGCTGTCCGTATCTACGGTTGTGAGTTCTGGAGGGCGGGTACTTGAGGTAGGTTCTAGAGGCAGTGGCGGCGGGCGTCTCTTTAGGGTTAATGTAATTGTCGTCAGGCGGGACGTGGACGCTCTTGGTCAAGGCGGAGCTCTTGGGCTGCTGGCACGGAATGTTCAGGTTCACCTCCGCTGGGCTTCTCGCGGCCTCTGGACTGTGCCCGACGGACACGTTATAGTTGGAGTCGCTGCTGGAGGGTGACGGCAGCACCGGAGGGGACGCGGCGGCTGGTTTCCGCGCCCCGCCGCCGCCACCGCCGATGGGGTTGACTGGGGTGGGGTGCGGGTAGTCATAGCCGACCAGCGACTTGTTGGAGGCCTTCGGCGGGATGTCGTAGCCGGGGTGGAACTCCGGCAGGTCCTTGTGTCTCTGCATCAGGCGACTCTGCATCAGGGAGAGGTAGGCCGCCTTGGGGTCTGGATTCTGGTTATGTGGGTCTTTGCCATCGGGAGAGTGTAAGGGCATGAGGTAGCCTGAGGAGGTGACCGCCGAAACGGTGCGTCCCGCCATGCCTGGATCACCCGGATCCTCCCTCCTCGAGGCCGTCGCGTCCCCGTCGCCCCGCCCCGCCGCCGCCACGGAGCTGGGAGCCGAGAACACGGTAATGGGGGTCGGCGCGGAGATGGTGCTCACCTTTCGGGAGTCTGTCGTGGACCTGGCACGCCAGGCGCCTTTCCGTCGGCAGCAGCGACGCGGCCAGCAGCAGCAGCACACCACCAGCACCACCACCACCGTGGCGGCGCACGAGATGGTGCCGGCGATGGCGGCGGGAAGGACAACGTCCAGCTCGGCCGGTGTCACCACCTGGCGACACAGCGGCGCCGCCTCGAGACGCGGCGGCTTGCTTTCAGCCACCTCCCGCCTCCGCCGCGTCGGGTACGTGTAGATCTGCCTCTTGGACGAGGGTGACGCCTGGGGCGGCGGCGGTGAAGCTGACGTTTCCTCGAATTCATAGGTGAACCTCTGGCGGGAAGCTGGAGTGGAGGGTGATTCTGGAGGAAGGACCCTCCGACTGCCAGGCCCGCTGATAGAGATGGGCGGCGGCACTCTGAAGGGCCCTGGGGAGCCAGAGGGCACCGGAATCCTCAGACCCGTGCTGGTGTACACGAAGCCCCCGCCTGATTCTGGCCGAGGGGGTCGAGGCGGGCGGCTGGCGGGCAGCGCTGGAAGGCTTGGAGGAGTAGGGATGTTCGATGATGCTGAATTGGGAAAAGGCTGTGGTGGAGGATTTTGAGGGAGGGCGTGACTGCTGCCCGTGCCTGGGGCACTGAAAAGGGAATCTCCCTCGGGGCCAGGCAGAGTCATGGGGGACTCTGGAAGGGGGAGAGTGGGACCAGCAGCCGCAGGAGGGTGTTGGGGCGGTGGGGAAGGTGGCAACGCATCGTCCAGAGTGTTAAGTTGCTGGGGGGCTCCCCCGCCCCTGGAGTCCACGACGCTGCGGCCACGTGCGGCGGTGGGCTGGCTGTGTGGCCGAGGCTCCTGCGACAGGGCGCCAGCGGGATGTGGCGGTAGCGCACTCTGTGGCATCTCCACCGTGCCATTCTCCGCCAGGGACTCCTGCAGCTCCTCCTCCGTCAGCGTGTGGAGGCAGAACATGTACCCGGTGCCGGGCTGCAGACCCTCGATGGAGTAGTGGTTGGTAAAGTTCTGTAGTGGTTCACCTCCACGGCTCACTAACGCCACCTCCTCCTCTTCCTCCTCCTCACTCCCGAAGCGGTGGAAGGTCACCCTCCAGCCGAGGGGACGCAGAAACTGGTTCTGGACGGAAAGATCCTTTAGGAGCAGGACGGTGACGTTCCAAGAGAGAGTGGCGCTGCGGGACTCCGCTGCCCACGCCGTGAACCCCTCGGTGCGGACGACATAGTTTGGCGTCGCGTAGGACTGCAACGCCTCAGATGTCGTGACCGCGGGAGGGACGTCTGGCGAGGTGCGGGGCGGGTCAGGGCGAGGTGCTGGCGAGGCAAGGGTGGTGCCGTGCAGGCAGTAGCCGGGGCGTGTGTACAGGCGGCGGCGCTGCTCCACTGTGAGGCAGACTACGTGGCTCGTGGCGGGGCGCAGGCCCTCCAACAAGTCAGCGAACACGCCGTGAGGCTGCTCCCGCCCGTACTTGTCCAGACTGAGGCGCGTCACGTGAGCCTCACGCGGGCCCTGCTTCGCCTCGCGCACCGTCACGGCCCACGACAGCGGCTCGCCGGCCAGGGCGCTGAGGGCATAGAAGGCGGCGTCTACCCTCCAGGAGACAAGGAGGGCGTGCGTGGTGAGGGACGTGGCATTCAGAAGGTGCAAGGTCCTGAACGCCTCCTTCAGCGTGCCCTCCACGTCGTCACCAATGTACACAACCTCGTCCCCGGCCGCGTCTACCTCCAGTGGGCACACTTCGGAGACTGGCGGGGGAAGGGTGTTATTAGCTCTCTCTCTCTCTCTCTCTCTCTCTCTCTCTCTCTCTCTCTCTCTCTCTCTCTCTCTCTCTCTCTCTCTCTCTCTCTCTCTCTCTCTCTCTCTCTCTCTCTCTCTCTCTCTCTCTCTCTCTCTCTCTCTCTCTCTCTCTCTCTCTCTCTCTCTCTCTCTCACACACACACACACACACGCACACACACACCTGTAAGGGAGTCCAGCAGGCGGCGATGTAGGTGTAGCGGGGAGGAGCAGGTGGGGGAGAGGATGGCAGCTACGGCAGCGGCGGAGGGAGAGAGGATGGAGGTGGAGGAGAGGGAAGAGCCGGCGGAGAGGAGGAAGGAGGGGGTGGGGGGCAGGCGGGCGTGTCTCTCAAGGATCCACGTCGCTTCGCAGGTGCAGTTCCATGGGTTACCTGGGGAATGCTTACTGATTAGTCTCCCCTGTAGCATGGGAATAGAGGAATGCGATTACGTAAGGAATGAGAGTAGAGGAATGCGACTTAATTGTGGAAGGAGAGTAAGGGAATGCAATTATGGCTGGGAATGAGTAGAATGTGATTTACCTTGGGAATGAGAATGAAGAAATGCGGTGTACCTGATGAATGAGAGTAATGTAATTTACTTGTGTAATGAGACTAAGAGAATAGAATTAAGATTGGAAATGAGACTACGAGAATGCGATTTACAGAGGTGGGCGCGGTTCTGAAAAATCAGTAGTGCGGTACTTTTTCCGGAGTAGTGTGGTTGCGGTAGTGCGGTTCCATTTTTTCCTTTCCCAGTGCGGTACGCGGTGTGCGGTACTGCGGTAGCGGTAGTCAAAATAAAAAATACTTCAGTGCCTATCCTGGCTATCCAAACAAAGGAAACATGCTTAAAATAGTACAATGAAAAATCGGCCGGCACCACGGACGGGTCCGGGGTTGAAATGGCCGGCACCGCGCGGGTTAAAGAAGACTCGCAGTGTAGTAGTTTAGTCTGTCTGTTTAGTATTTGATTTTGAACAATAACTGAAAAGTCAGAATGATTGAATCACTGATTCTGATGATTGATACCGATTGACTGATTGAGTCCGATTCACTGCAAAAAAAAAAAATCTGTGAGCAGCCGCGCTCCAAATGTCGTCTTCGGTAGTTTTCAAAGTAACGCAAAAAGTACCGCAGGATTTTTTAGTGCGGTCCGCGGTAGTGCGGTATTTTCAGAAATTTTGCGGTAGTGCGGTAGTGCGGTACTTTTTGTGATGCGGTACTACCGAACTACCGCACTACCGCACTAAGTACCGCACTTGCCCACCTCTGGTGATTTACCTGTAGAATGATGATAAAGAAAAGCGGTTTACTTGATGAATGGGAGTAAAGAAATGTGATTTACTTGTGGAATGAGACTAAGGGGAATGCAGTTAAAGTTGAGAATGAAACTACGAGAAAGTGATTTACCTGGAGAAGGAGGATCAAGAAATCTGCTTTACTTGAAAAATGAGAGTAGAGGAATGCGTTTTACCCGGGAAATCAAAGCAAAAGAACGTGATTTACTTGTGGAATGAAACTAAGGGAATGCAGTTAAGGTTCAAGATGAGACTACTAGAATGTGATTTACCTGAGGAATGAGAGTGAAAGTATGCGGTGTACCTGAAGAATGAAAGATACCTGACAACAGTAAATTAAACTCTACGGATATGGAGCTTAAATTTACACTTCGCATACTTTTCAAAACTATAGACTTTTGAATCCAGCTGAACTTATGAACTTTATTGTGATCTCACCGCCCAAACACACACATTTAACAAGACTTTCATGGGAGTTTGAGGCATTTCCAGGGGTAGTTTTTGATAGTGGTGGTAGTTTGACCCTTCTGTACCACGAACTTAAAGATTTGACAAGACTTTCATGGGAGTTTGAGGCATTTCCAGGGGTAGTTTTTGACCTTGGTGGCAGTTTGACCCTTCTGTACCACGAACTTAAAGATTTGACAAGACTTTCATGGGAGTTTGAGGCATTTCCAGGGGTAGTTTTTGATAGTGGTGGTAGTTTGACCCTTCTGTACCACGAACTTAAAGATTTGACAAGACTTTCATGGGAGTTTGAGGCATTTCCAGGGGTAGTTTTTGATAGTGGTGGTAGTTTGACCCTTCTGTACCACGAACTTAAAGATTTGACAAGACTTTCATGGGAGTTTGAGGCATTTCCAGGGCTAGTTTTTGATAGTGGTGATAGTTTGACCCTTCTGTACCACGAACTTAAAGTCACATTCATTAGAACCCGACTGATCTCATTTTAGGCCTTTGGATATAGTTGAGATGAGTGGCGGAAGCGTCTGGCAATACCTAGCTCTGCCTGTTCCTCCTTCGGGCTTACCTGTGAGATCGAGTTCGCGGATGGAGGGCGGCAGGGCGGAGGGGCGGAGGGACGGGAGGAGGTTATCGCTCAGGTCCAGGAAGAGCAGCGACGAGAGGTTAGCGAAGGCTCCGTCGGGTACGTCTTCAATGGTGGTGGTGATGGTGGTGTAGGTTGGGTTGAAGAAGGTTATGTAATTACTATTTGTATTATCACTGTCATATTATTGTTATTATTGATATTATTGAGACTAGTAGTGGTAGAAAGTATTAATATGTAGCAATGGTAGGAACAATAGTAGAAGTAGTAGAAGAAAGAAGAAGAAGAAGAAGAAAAAGAAGAAAAGAAGAAGAAGAAGAAGAAGAAGAAGAAGAAGAACAAGAACAAGAAGAAAAAGAAGAAGAGAAAAAAGAAGAAAAAAAAGAAAAAAAAGCAGTATTGTTATTATTATTATTATTAGTAGTAGTAGTAGTAGTAGTACCACAAAATAAAACATCATCATCACCCTCATACTCACCATCATCATCATCATCATCATCATCATCATCATCATAACTCATCACAACGAGTCTTTACACTCACCAGGAATTCCATTGTGAGAGAGGCCGAGGTGGGAAAGGCGAGGGAGAGGCGCCGTGACCTCGCTGGCCCAGAGATCAAACACAGACGAGCGTGACCTTTGACCCTGGCTGCTGCTGAGTGTCTGGAAGGGAAGGGAGAGAAAGGGTGAGGGAGAGAGGGAGATAGATAGATAGATAGAGAGAGAGAGAGAGAGAGAGAGAGAGAGGATAAAAAAAAAAGATTATGTAGGAAGAGCAGGAAAAGATTGTAATTGCTGGCTTTTTAATTGATTGAAGTTTCTCTCTCTCTCTCTCTCTCTCTCTCTCTCTCTCTCTCTCTCTCTCTCTCTCTCTCTCTCTCTCTCTCTCTCTCTCTCTCTCTCTCTCTCTCTCTCTCTAATTCTTGCACGTCCTCCTCCTCCTCCTCTGCTTCCCATTCTCCTCATCTTAATCCTTCTTGCCTTTCTTCTTCACCACCTCCTTTTTTTCAACCTTTTCCTCCCTCTATTATACTTCCTCTTTCTATAATTTCATGCCTCTCTGTCTTCCCCCTTCTTCCCAGCTAAAAAAAATTCTGCAATACTTCCCCTTCCTTCTCTTTTCGTTATTTGATCATGCTCCTCTAAGTCCTCTTCCCCTTTCTAGATTCCCATGCTCCTCTTTATCTTCCCCCTTCCTCCCATTTTCTATCTGCAGTGCCTCCTCCCTTTCCTCCTCTTTATATTATCTTCCTCCTCTTCCCCTTTCAATGTCCTCTCCTTGTTCTCCTTATTTTGCTCCTCCTCCTCTCTCTCCTTCCCATCTTCCTCCTTCATCATCTGTTCTTCCCATTCTCACCTGCCCCAGCTGATTATGGTCGAGGTACAGATGACGAAGGCTGCGCAGGGGGGTGAGCGTCGAGCCCTCCGCCACCTCCAGCATCCCATTGTGCCTCAGATCCAAAACCTGTAAGCGAGTCAGCAGAACCACATCCTTAGGCAGCGCGCGTAGGAGGTTGTAGGAGAGGTCAAGGTGGAGGAGGGATGGAGCGTGGGATGTCAGGGCGCCAGATAGGACCACCTCCACCCCCGAATCCACGATGGTGAGGCGTTGCAAGGTCACAGGAGTCCCTAGGATGCGCGGCGTGAGGCGAGGGAGACGGCAGCCCACGCAGGATAGCTCGGTGATAGTCGCTGCCTCGTCCCTGTAGGATTGTAGGATATGTGAAGGATTTTTTTGTTTGGAACCTGATTGGAGGATTCTTAAAAGGGTTTGTGATTAGTTTTTTTTTTGTGGTTCTGTGTAAGAGTGTCAGAGAGAGAGAGAGAGAGAGAGAGAGAGAGAGAGAGAGAGAGAGAATAACTGGATACCTACCTGTTTGATGCGGTGTTGCCATTCTTTAAAGTGTCATCACCACTCTCGCTCTCCGTGGTGGTGGTGGTGGTGGTGACGTCTTGTTCCTGTTGTGGTGTTGATGCCTCGGTGGTGTTGATGGTAGTGGTGTCTTCTGGTGATGACGATGATGTGGTGGTGATAGCGGTAGTGGTAGTAGTAGCAGGAGTAGCAGCAGGAGTAGCAGTAGTCTTATTAACATACATCAAAAACTCCTGCAGGATATCTGAGGTCACGCCCGTGCAGGATATCAGTTTATCCTGGGGGTGGAATTGACATCCTCGATGGACACCGCCGCAGAGGGTCAGGCTAGCGAAGAGGAGGATGGTGGTGGTGATGAAGGAGGTGGTTGTGATGGTGGTGGTGGTGGTGGTGATGTTGCGACCCCGCGGTGGTGACTGGAATCCTTTGGCCATTTTGAATAGGTCACATTCTGGAAAATTAGAGAAGTAGTAGTAGTAATAGTAGTAGTAGTAGTAGTAGTAGTAGTAGTAGTAGTAGTAGTAGTAGTAGTAGTAGTAGTAGTAGTAGTAGTAGTAGTAGTAGTAGTAGTAGTAGTAGTAATAGAAGTAGTTGTAGTAGTAGTAGTAGGAGGAGGAGGAGGAGGAGGAGGAGAAGGAGGAGTTAGTAAGAAATCCTGTAAAATAATAAATGCTTCGTCCCTTCATTATCATATCAATCATTTTTTTTTCTTCTTCTTTCCTTTTCTCCAATTTAGAAGTTATCATCTATCTCTCCCTCCCTTTTCCCCTCCCCCCTCCTCACCCTCCTTTCCTTCCCTCCTCACTTTCCTCCATTCCCTCTCACCAAAAAAATAATAATAATAATAAATGTCCCTTCACTTCACTATCAGATCTATCATTTTCATCCTTCTTTCATCTTTCCTCCGATTCACAAGTCATAATCCTTCCCTCCCTCCCTCCCTCTCTCCTTCCCTCACTCCCCTAACCCCACCCCCTCTCGCCTGCCTTCCCCTCTCCCTCCCTCCAGCCTTCTCTTCTCCCTCCCTCCCTCCCATCTCGTTCCCTTCAAGGTCCCGTGCTGCATGACTGGACCAATGTGTCAGGAACAGCCTAGTCCCGTCTTGCCTCAGGGACTCAACACTTCACTCCTTATTTCATCTTGTTAAATCCCGTACTGAACAGTGAAATACGACCACCAAGACTCCTGTTACGACCTCCACGAACTCATTAGCCCCTTAGAGATGGACTGAGGTGGTAGATTTTGAAGTTAAAGAAGAATAACCTAAAAAAGAAGAGAGAAGGACTCATAACACTTCGCTCCTTATCTCATCTTCTTATGTGCCGTACTGAACAATGAAATACGACCACCAAGACTCCTGTTACGACCTCCACGAACTCATTAGCCGCTTAGAGATGGACTGACGGATAGATTTTGAAGTTAAAGAAAAACCTCAAAAACAATGCATCATATGACAACCTATAGCCATCACGACAACCAAAATCATTACCACGACCACAAAACGACCTTATTTAGCCACGCTGAGGGCCTTAGAGATGGATTTGAGGTTAGGTACTGAAGTTGAAGTTAAAAGGACAGATAGATTAATGATTTTGGGGGGTCTGTAAGCTTCTCTATGGCGACTTTTACCATGCATGACTAAAGTAGGCAATTACCAGACGCTTTCAGTTTCGATTATCACATCAACTACTTCCAAGGCCCAGAAAGGAGATTAGTCGTGTTCTCATGAGTGCTTTTTCACGTTCATGATGGAGGAATCTTGTCAAACCATCACTCGGCTTGTAGATCTATCCATGGAATATGTAAGGTAAGGTTGTAAGGTAAGGTAAGGTAAGGTAAGGTAAAGTTGTGAGGTAAGGTAAGGTAAGGTAAGATAAGGTATAAAGTTGAGAAGGCGTATGAGACTGAGGTAATGAG